>NC_079497.1:5410078-5752056 GCF_030052815.1 Hevea brasiliensis | reverse complement strand
CTCGGCGGAGAAAATCGAGTTTGTGATCATGCGGAAGTGCATAAGTTATGCACTCTGCTTATGCACCTCGGCGAGTTTTGATTTTTGGAGTTTCTGGTTATGCAGAAGTGCATAAGTCATGCACTCTGCTTATGCACCCCTTGGCAAGTTTTGAGTTTTGGAGTTTCTGGTCATGCGGAAGTGCATAAGTCATGCACTCTGCTTCTGCACCCCTCGGTAAGTTTGGAGATTCAGAGTTTGTGGTCATGCGGAAGTGCATAAGTTATGCACCCTCCTTATCTGGACTTGGCAGAGAGAAAATGAAGGAATTTGAAGTTATGAAAATGTGCATAAGTCATGCACTCTGTATCTGAGTTTCAAAAATATGAAATTTGACAAAATTAGGCTATGAGTTGCATAAGCTATACACTCTTCTCATACACTTTGCAATAGGGATGAAAATGGCAAAAATTGTGGTTATCTGAGATTGCATAAGCTATCACGATTCTTATGCACAATTCAACAAGATTAAGATTGCAATGGAACATGATTTGCAAGTGTGAAAAATACCCTAAAATGAAGAAATGTAATTCTATAAAGCATAAACCATGAGAAATTTTCATCAAAAACACATCAATATATACAAAGTTCATCAAAAATGCATCACACAAGCTTGTAGAAGATGGATCCTGCATAAAAAAGCATTTGTGACCCATGCCATTTTAACTCAAATTCTGCAAATCAACATTTAGCACATTAAAACTCAATAAAATCTGCATAAAGTTGTATCTATTCACAAATGATGAACTCCCCAAGTCATGCCAAGAAAAATGCAGTATTTCCACCTTAAATCCCACAACCCAAATAAGCTCATAAGTGCAAAAATGGCTCACTTACCACCATATTAACATTAAAAGCACAACTATTAAAAAGTTACACGCCCAACCTCACCAAGAACTTAAGTAATCTGCTGCAGACACCCTCTTTGCTGCAGAATGTCATTTTTTTTTTTAGTGCATAAACGGTACAACCCAAGGACATAATCCATGCTGCTGAGACCTTTCCTTCTTGCGATTTCATTTTCTTCTACATAAACGGATAGCGACTCCTTCCTCCATTGAAATACATCTACAAGGGATAAGATTCATCAATGTCAAAAATTGAATTTGGGGAGATTCAAGATAAAAACAAAAGCAATGAAAATGAAAGTAAATCAGCAAAATAAAAATAAAAGGACTTGGGATGCCTCCCAAGAGGGCTAATTTATAGTCCTTAGCTGGACTCTTCATGAATTTCAACGAAAAAGAGGTGAGGATTGGAGAGCTTGTAACGACTTGCTCCCTTTATGGTCTCGGTTATGTAATGTTTCAATCTATGCCCATTGACCTTAAAATTCCCAGATTTTTTACTCCAAATTTCAATTGCTCCATAAGGAAAAACCTTAGAAACTCTATATGGACCAGTCCACCTTGACTTAAGTTTTCCAGGGAACAATTTCAATCTTGAGTTGAACAACAAAACTAAATCACCTTCTTTGAATTCCTTTTTCCTAAGATGCTTATCATGCCAAACTTTAGTTCTTTCTTTGTAAATCTGGGCATTTTCATAAGCATCCATCCTCAATTCCTCAAGCTCATTAAGTTGCAATAGTCTTTTCTCACCAGCTTGCTTAAGATTAAAATTCAAGGTCTGAATGGCCCAATATGCTCTATGTTCTAACTCCACAGGTAAATGACAAGACTTACCATACACCAACCTAAAGGGAGTAGTTCCTATAGGGGTTTTGTAGGCAGTCCTATATGCCCATAAAGCATCATCTAGTTTGATAGACCAATCTTTAGAGAATTGTTCCTTATTTTCTCCAAAATATGCCAGGCTCTCTGTTAGAAATTTCAACTTGTCACGAAGTTTGAGGTGGTATGGGGTAGCTATCTTGTGCACTTCACCATACTTCCTCATTAAGCTCTCAAATTGTTTATTACAAAAATGTGAACCCCCATCACTAATTATAGCCCTATGAGCTCCTATTCTACTCAAAACTAATTTCTTAAATAATTTCACTACCTCTCTAGCATCATTATTTGGAGTTGCAATAGCTTCCACCCACTTTGACACATAGTCAACTCCAACTAGGATGTATTTATTGCAAATGAAGGAGAAATGGCCCCATAAAATCTATTCCCCAAACATGAATAATTCCACTTCAAGAATATCATTTAGGGGCATTTGATCTCTTTTGACAAATTTCCACTCCTTTGGCATTTATTACATTCCAACACAAATTTCTCACATCCTTAAAAAGATTTGGCCAAAGAAACCAGCTTACAAAATTTTACTAGCTGTTTTAGAGATTCCAAAATGTCCTCCATAATCAGAAGCATGGCAGTGATGTATAATACTCTGTGTCTCTTCATCAAGAATACATCTCCTTATTAAACCATCACAGCATCTCCTAAAGAGTAAAGGATAATCCCATCTATAAAATTTCACCTCATGCAAAAACTTTTTCTTTTGTTGCCATTTCATACCTAGAGGTAAAACTCCACAAGATAGATAATACACAAATGCATACCAAGGTAGTTTAGCAACAAGAGAAAAGTTATTCATCCAAGAAAAACTCATCAATAGGATTTCATCAATTCTTCTTCATCCAATTCGGCTCATTAATTTTTTTTTTTACTTTTTTAAATAACATTTAAATTTAAATATTTTATTTAATGTATATTTTATTTAGTAGTTGTCTAGTGATTATAATTTTTTAAAATAATTTTTATTTATTTATCATATTATATAAATTACCGTTGTATTATATAACTATTCACAGTAACCACCACCACCGGATGAGGACACTGCGGATGGCGCCACCACTGTGAAGGAACATAATGATTTTAATTTGGCGACTTGCATCCCCTAATAATAATAATATAAATACTGCCTCGTCTTCCACTTGCATGTGTACGGCCATCGATTATAAATATTTTATAATAGATAAAAATATACAAAATAGTAAATTATAAAAATTATTTATTGATTTATGGAGAATTATAATAAAATTTCTATAATAAATATAAGTAATATAAAATCATAGTTTTAATTATTATATAACCTTATAATATAAATTATACTATTTAAAAAATAAAAATCAGTAACATCAAAGTTTTTTGTCAAATTCTTATACAAATTTTATAAATTTAAAGAAAAAATATATAAATCCAAAATAGCTAATTGTATGACATAATAGCATAAAATAAAAAAAAATAATTATTAAAATTAAAAATATATGAAAATTAGAGTTTAGTAAAATAATAAAATAAATATATCATATAAAAATAAATACATATTTAAGTTGATCAATTCAAAATTTGTATGAGAATTGAGATAAATAATTTTATTTACTTGTACTTGTGTAAATAAAATAATTTCTAATTAGAATGAAATAAATGACAAAAAGCAAAATGAGACGAAGCCAATATATATATATATATATATATATATATATATATTTCTAGGAAATCATTAGAAGAAAAAAAAAATCTCATCTAATTTTAAATTATGTAATAGAAAATTATTAAATTAATTTTTATTTAATTTTCATAAAATAACAACTACAAATAAAAAATTTTAAATAATTAAATTTTAATTAAACTTTTATACTTATTTAATCACAACCAAATAATGTTAATGTTTCAATTTAAATAATAAAGTATAAATTATTAGAGATTAATCTAAAATTTGAGCGATCAATTAATAAAAAATAAAAATATATGGCACCAATTTAATATATTTTTTTTCAAAATATTTATAAAAGTTAAAACATATTTGTAAAAATTAATTAATAAAAAATAATTTTATTATATATTAAAATAATTTTAAAAATATTTGAGAGTTTAAAATCACCTATAATCTCGTTATCTCTTAAAAATTTTAAAATATAATCATTCTATATACAATGACTGTATTATAATTATTAATTATGATAAAGATTTATTATAAGAATAAATATTATGTGAATTTCATTATAATTGGTCATTAAAATATATTTATTATAAAAAATTATCTTTTGTCTCCACCCCGATGGGATAGTCAACGTTCAACGCAGTCACAACTCGTGCTCACCACTCTGCAAAAAATAGATAACTAGTCTATTCGTATGTATGACTGAAAAATATATCCACATAAAATAAGCAGAATCTTGAAACTTGTTACAATTAATTTTATTGCCATCAACTACCATTTAATTATCAATTAAATATCCATCACAAAGCTACTATTTATTTTAATTATTACCATTTAACTGCTTATTTTATGGTCATATACTACTAAGAAATAATCTTTTTTAAGGGATAATATAAAAAACTTAAGTCATCAATAATATAATAATGAGAGAATTATTGATGTGATTAAATATCAAAATTTTATTTAATTTTATTATTATTTACACTATTAAATAAAAAGATTTATTAAATAATTAATAAAAAAACTAAATTTAAAAATTAATTTAAAATAATCACAATCACACAATCGAAACCTAATAATGATAAGCACAAAATGATTTTAATTTCATTTGGGCCAATCTAATTTAATCTATTTGATTGATATAATTAACTTTTAAATATCTAATGTAAGAAAAAATAATTTAATTTATTTAATATTTTCTCTTGAGTTGTATTAAATATATTAATTAAAATTTATTACCTGATTCTGAAAAGAAAATAGTAATTTTAAATTAATTCGTTAGATCCTATGATCATTTAATATAAATTTTTACAAGTCAAGTCTT
Source organism: Hevea brasiliensis (assembly GCF_030052815.1). Classification (NCBI taxonomy): domain Eukaryota; kingdom Viridiplantae; phylum Streptophyta; class Magnoliopsida; order Malpighiales; family Euphorbiaceae; genus Hevea; species Hevea brasiliensis. The sequence goes on along the minus strand of NC_079497.1, from coordinate 5,747,297 downwards.
TTGCTCCCTCCCCAACTATTATTCTTAGGTTGTTTATTGCTCTTTCGTATTCACTAAACTTCTCTTCCTAGGCAATCAATGAACAAAATTATTTAAATAATAAATATTCAAATGCGTTAAACTCCACAATAAATTAGTGCATTGATATTGAAAAATTAAATAAAATAAATTAAATTAAAATCTCAAGTTAATATCAATAGATAAGAATTAGCTCATATATAATAGTAGAGAAATCAAAATCCAAAAGTAATCTATCTCCACTGCAGCGTTGTGGGGTGTCGGCTAAAGATCCTTTAACAGATGTAAAATTTGTCTTAAATAGTGCGAGGCTTCAACTGAGGAGAGAAAGCACGCGCCTGGCTTGGCTGTGATTACTTCGGCCTGGTCCCTTGTTATTTTCATTTTTTCCACGTTTGGTGCAAGAACGTCCAGGCACACGAGACAAGAGCGAGCTTTGCATCGACTGGCTTTTCCCTCCTTGTTTTCTTCCTTAATATTAATAATAATGTTTGCAAAAAGATCGACTTTGACTTGGAAAATCATGGCCTGCAATTAAAGAACATGGATGATGATCCATTTAAAGACAAAGTCATGGCCTTAAAGTTAAAATAAAAAAATAAGTAGAAAAATAATTAAATATATTAAATTTATTCAAATTAATAAAAATAATTAATAATAGAAAAACATTATAAAATTTATAAAATTGCTTATAATATTAATAAAATATTTTACAAAATCTTATTAATATTTAATGTAATTTTTACCTTTCAGCACTATTTAATTATAACATTAAAATTAGGCCGAATACAAAATTTTATTCTTAATTTTCTTAAAAAATTTCACGACATCCTTAACTTTATAAACGTTTCATAACACACCTCAACTCTTATAAACTGAAACAAAAATATATATCCTTCAAATCTCCAAAATCGAGAGCGGGAGCTCCAATCATACTAACAGGGGTTAAGGGTGCTAACATGAAGAAGTTATTGGAAAAAAATAATAAAATAATTGGGGTTATAAAATTATCCTAAACACTCTAAATTTTTCTAAAATCCCTAAATTCCCAAATACAAACCTATGACCTGATTTAATTTCTAAGGTATTTAAATGTATGGTTTGATTTCTAATTTATTTAAATTTATAACTATTTTGAAAATATTTGATTCTGAATAATATAATTTAAAAATATTTGAATTTAATTTGAAAATTAAATAAATAAAATTTTAAATTAATATTTTAATTTAAAATTCATAATCTTCTATTTGAATTCGGCTGAAAATCTTTATAGAATAATTTATATTAACTCATAATTCAAAATAAACAAACATTAATTCTTAGGAAAACCCATATATGAAAAAATAATCCTTAGGAAAGAAAAATAAGATTTGAATTTAAAATATTTTGAATTCGTCCTATTCAACTTGTTTGCCTCCTTTAATTCTAATAGAAAAAGAATGCTAACCCAGCACTAATTAAGGATGTGCATGATTTTCTGAGTTCTGAATCGAATAAAATTTATTTAATTATTTGATTTGATTTTAATTTTTCATTAAGAATCAAATAAAAATCATATCAAAGTTAAATTAAAATCCAATTATACATCTGTTTCCTATTTTCAATATAATTATATATTTATTGTTTATATATAAGGACTATATACAACTTAATATTATCTTTTTTTTTCTTTATCTTTTCTTATAAACTTTAGTTATAAATATATTAAATTACCTTATAATTTTTAATTATAAATGTATCATTATATTATATATACACTTAATTCATAATTATATTTTATAGTTAAAGATTGCATACTATTAAATAAATAAAAGTTACATTATATGATGTACCATATTATATAATATGATTAGAAATAGCTAAAAAATATATTATATAATATATTATGTATTAATAATTTATTTTAAAAATTTTAATATTAATTCAAGTATGACTTTTTATGGAAACAATTGTATAAAATTTTTTTAAAAAATTAAGAATCAAATTGAAATTATATCAAACTGGATTAGAATTGAAAAACCTGAAACCAAATCGAATCGGAATTAAAAAAAATAAAGAATTAAACTAGAATTATATTACAATTTCAATTTGATTATAATTTTTAAATAGACTCCGGATTGGAACTGGAACCCAACACCCTAGCACCGATATATAAAAAATTATTCGTTACTTTAAGGTTATCTCTCATTGTTTAACTATAAAAGAAATACTGCGTATAAATTACATTCGTCATCAATAATCAACTTTTTAAATATTAAATTGAATTATCGTAACTGATTAATAAACTACTTCTCTTAATATATAGTCACTTGTTAGTGTTTATTAATTGGTTTACAATTTCAAATTAGAAATTCCATCATGATGGAGACAATTGGGGTATACATATGCATCAAAAAATAATTTAATAAAATATGACAAGATTCTGGTCTTCATCCATATTTAAAGGGGAAGAGAATAATGGGATTTTAAAATCGAGTTTATTTATTATAAAATTAATTATTTTTATTGTAAAAGAAATCTCCTATGATGTAATTTATCAATTATTAGTTATGTTATTTTGACTAAAATACATATAAAAAATATGAAATTGCCTTAGTCTGATTTATACTTTTGTTTTTATTCTCACTTTCAGACTTGTTCCCATTGCCCCATGTGTTTGCTGTGAAATCAATCAACTAGCTAACAGATTGAATCTTATGAACATATCAGATAATAGGTATATTAACAAGAAAATGCACTTTCTAATTTAATCAAGAAAATGCACTTTCTAATTTTTAAAATCAAATGTGAACTGATTACACTAAATGCAATTTGCTGTGAAATATATTGTTGAATTTAAAATAGATGTAGACTGAAATTAAAGAACTTTTATATGATGGAGTAGTGATAGAGTATATCTCGTGTAGATAATCATATATTCATCTTCATGTATTTATCCTCGTGTATTTATCCTCGTAACAAACTCCAATTGTGTAACAACTAGATGAGGTTGGCTATAGGTGCACACCTCCACGATCAGTGTATATATATTATTATTTAACAACAGTAAATGACAAGGTTCATCTATCCTTCACATGGTATCAGAGCCATCTGACCATTGCAGACTCTTCTTCTTCTCAAGCTTTGGTTTCTAGCACTAATAGTGTTATCTTCTCTCTTTCTACACCACCAAATGTTGCTAAGTTCATCTCTGTGAAATTAAATTCCTCAAACTATGTCCTTTGGAAAGCACAGTTGGTACCATTACTGCATGGGTACAATTTGTCTCGTTATATTTCTGACACTGCCACTCCGCCATCCCAATTTCTTGAAGATAATAAGCCTAATCCTGAGTATGATCTCTGGTTTGGCAAGACCGGATAGTCTGAGTTGGTTGTTCTCCTCTGTTTCTGATACTATTCTACCACAGATTGTTGGCAGTATGACTGTAAAGGCAGCCTAGAAGAAACTTGCATCCATATATTCCACTGGTTCTAGAACTCAAATTCTTCAACTTTGGAAACAACTTAAGCATTTATCTCGGGGCACTAATTCGATTAATAGTTACATGCGGTGAGCCAGGACACTCGCCGATCAGCTCGCAGCTCTTCAAGCACCAGTGTCTGATGAAACTCTAGTTAATGACATTCTTGAAGGGTTAGGCAGTGAGTATCGTCCCTTTATTCGGGCCATCGAGGCTCGGAATGTTCCAATTGAATATGATGATCTTTATGCTTTATTGTTAACTGAAGAAACTCAACTAAAAATGGAGGCGCTAGTTGTATCCTCTTCAATTCCACCATCGGCACATGTGGCCACAAAGACACCACATCAACATGGTGGCAGGTCTCAAGTTCGTGGTCATAGTAATAAGCCACCTTATGGTACCAACTCTTCCTCTACTGCACAAGTGTCACCTAATATTGTTTGTCACAATTGTCGTGGTCATGGCCACATTGTAAGGTAGTGTCCTTCACCAAAGCTCTGTCATAATAGCAACACTAGACAAACTAAGCCAACCACATACTTAGCCTCATCATCAACAATCCTTCCATGGCTCAATGGATAGTTGACTCTAGAGCTAACCATCATCTCACTGATGAAATGGGGAATGTTTCCAATCTCACACCTTATCAAGGCTCTAACGAAATTTTTGTTGGAAATGGTAATACCCTCCCTACTACCCACACTCGTACATCTTCTCTTAATAATCTTTCTTTTACTCTTCATAATATTCTTTGTTCGCCTACTACTACTCACAATTTACTTTCTGTTCACTCTTTTACTTCACATAATAATGTCTCAATTAAGTTTTTCCCTAATCTGTTTGTCATTAAGGATATCCCCATGAGGCAGATCTTATACATAGGCCAGAGTAATAGAGGCCTTTACTCCATGCCACTTTCTTTGAATCCTATCAAGCCTGAAGCACACATTATGGAACTTAGCACATGGCATGCACGTCTCGGTCATGCTAATGATCGTGTTGTCCATCGTGTTCTGTCCAGTCAGAGTCTTTCTTTTGTTAAGAATAAGTCCTTCGTTGTTTTGTGTCATGCTTGTAATGTCAGTAAAATTCATAAGTTGCCATATGTTTATTCAGTTGCTGTTATCAATAAACCACTTGAATTGATTTGTTCTAACGTTTGGGCCCCAGCCCCTGTTGCATCTGTGGATGGATTTCGTTACTATGTTATCTTTTTTTATCACCATAGTAAATATACCTGAATCTATTTTATGAAGAGAAAGTCTGATGTTCTGAATATTTTTATCCAATTTAAACACTTGGTTGAAAAATATTTTGCTCTTCCTATCAAATGTTTTCAGGCCGATTGGGGCGGAGAGTACCAAGCACTTACCAATTATTTGCGTGAACATGGAATTAGCCAACACATCTCTTATCCCCATACCCCTGAGCAAAATGGTTGTGCAGAAAGAAAGCACAGACATATCGTTGAAATAGGTCGTGCTTTACTTACTCATGCCTCTATTCCCGTACATTATTGGACTTATACATTTGAGTGTCTTTGTCTATACATAGCAGATTACCTTTTAACCGAACCAAGCCTCATTCTCCATTTGAAATATTATTTTATAGCCCTCCAAATTATAATGATATGCGCATTTTTGGTAGTCTCTGCTACCCATGGCTGAAGCGCTATTCTCCTCATAATTTGGCACCTCGTTCTACCAAATGTGTCTTTCTTGATTACAGTAAGGTTCACAAAGGGTATTACTGTTTAAATTTATCTACTAAAAAAATTCTTATCTCACGCCATGTTATTTTCCATGAACAGATTTTTCCATTCAAAAGTGTTGATGATGTTAGTGCCAATAAATCAACTACGTCCACTACTGCTCCATATGCACCTCTTTCACCCATTTTGTTGACGCCATAACCTGTACCTGTATCACCATCTCCTCAAGATGGTATATTCGGTCCTCCACTAGCTCACTTATCTCTACAGCCCACTAATGCAGTATCCACCCCAAGTCTAATGACACATAGTCCATTAATCTCATCACATGCACCCTTGGCCCACCCTTAGCATAGTCACATCACACCATGTGCATCCACTCTCCCACATAGCCCACCTACTTCCACTCAACCTTATGATACTTCCATATATGATGTTACTCAAATCCCACACTCACCTAGTCATCTCCACTCACCTCATCAACAAGGTCTCACTGACTCCCATAATCAACCATCTGTTCCACTTAAAACTCATCCAATGGTGACGCAATCTCAAACAGGGAAGTTTAAACCAAAGATATTTGCCACTACTATAGTTGCCCAAGCTATTCCTACATGCTATTCCCAAGCTATGAAATCTGAATATTGGCGTGATGCACTACAGTATGAAATAAATGCTCTAATTCAAACAAGTACGTGGGAATTGATACCACGAGAAGATGCCCAGAATATTGTTGGTTACAAATGGGTCTTCCGCATCAAACATAGACCAGATGGATCCATTAAAAAGTACAAAGCTCGATTAGTTGCTAAGGGCTACCATCAAGGCCAGGCATTGACTTTTTTGAGACTTTTTCTCCGATGGTAAAGCCTACTACTATTAGAATTATTTCGTCTTATGCAGTTACACAGGGGTGGAATATCAAACAATTAGATGTTTCAAATGCTTTCTTACATGGAAAACTTGATGACCTAGTCTTTATGGATCAGCTTCTTGGTTTCTTGATCCAGATAAAGCTGAAGCAATTGTTATGAAGGAAGGGTGACTAAATAGACATCTAACCTAGTCAAATTCCTAGATAGATATAACACATCAAAATGAACCTAAAAAAAGGTTCATGGGAAAAATGTTATATATGATAATTAAAATACTCATAAGGATAATTAAATATTAAAAATGATATGAATATGTAAATTTGGACTAATTTTGTATTAATATGAAATTAATGGTACCTATGAACAGTACCAAAAAATAATGCTTGATGAATAGTGCTAAAATAATTAAAAATGTTTAATTGCCCATAGTATACCTAGACTTATTTATTTAGTTTGGATAAATTGGTATACCAATTAGGGACTATAGATAGCGATCGCCTCTGAGAAAATCATGAAGTGATAAAATATATGCAGTATGATTGTTCTCAGGCTATATGCCTACTTGCGGCCATTGTGCCTACTTTATTTCGACTTTACAAGTCGGGTAGGTCTCGTGCTCGACGGTGCCACATTCTTGACAGACGTATACTGAATAGACATATGGTTGTCTAACCCGTATACACCCGTGCATCCAGCTTTTATAATTTGTTATAGGTTTCTTGGGCACTGATAAAATTAATTAAGACTTAAAATGCAATAAGTAATAATAAAAGATCCCGTTAATATTAATTGCTTCCAAAGAGCAAAAAAAATGTAAAAGACCTAGAAATTATGATTTGCAGATATTATTTCAATTTTTAAATTATATTTATTATAAATTATTCACAACTAAGCGTTATTCTTAGAGTGTTTGTTTTCCAACGCGTATGTAATTGAGATCAGTCCATCGGTAGTGGCGGCTGATGGTGCTGCCAATGCTCGACCGGATCGCCATTGTCCAAAGTCACCTCACGACCGGTCTTTTGTATTTTAGTATGGCCCATATATAGACTAGTATTTTGGTTCATTATGTCTAGTCATGATATATTTCATTTTGGACTTGTAATTAAACTTTGAGATTGAAATGAAAACTTGTAATTTATTATCTATGAATTTCTATATGAATGCAGTAGATGATACTTCATTTTAGATCTCATAAATAATTGTAAATGATATGATACACAAGAATATGATATAGAAATGTGTAAAATGCATATGGGCATGTTAACGGTGATTAGTAGAACGTCGGATGCTAATAAAACAGGGAAGGCTCTGTTCGGGTCTCCACAGAAATAAGATATATAAAAAAAAAAAAATTTACACATAGAATACATGTTTTAAATGACATCAAAAGTTTACAATAGATATGATAAAACAAGATAGGGTGCTCCGACACCGAATGTGGCACTTTTGCTCGACTATACAGTAGACGGGTAAGGGGCGTCACACTTGTCTTCACTAAAAATTGATTCCACACCTTAAGGAAGCTATTGGCAGCCAAAAATTGAAGGAAATCTTGAAGTTTAGCAAGTCAAAGTTTGGTCACAAGTGAGGTTAGTGCAAGACTTTCCCTATCTCTCTTCTTTAATCATGCTAAGCATGTTAAAAGGAGTTGAAATTTTATGAAATTGAAAGAATATGATGAGTATTTGAAAGACCAAAATTTTGGCAGCCATGAGAGAAATTATGGATTTATGATTTTTGATGGAATTAACTTGCCTAGTAGTGTTCTTGATGAGTTTGCATGTGGTAGAAATTGAATTGCATGGTGTTGCATGAGATGAGAATTTTAGTAGCTAGTGTTTTAACCCAAAATTTAGGATTTGTGAATTGATGCCTAATTGACATTGTTGAGATCATTTATTGACTATTTGAGGTGTAATGAATGTGGTTTGAAGTTTGGTAGTTAGGTGGAATTAGGATTGAAAGTGCTGAATTTCTTGTGTAGGATTCTAGACATTGAGTCCAGTGTGGTTATGTGGCCATAAGTAGAGCCACATTGTTCCAATTGGTGTGAGGCTAATTGGAGGTGAAACTTAGGACATAAAGCCACATTTTTCATGAAGAGACTCTGCCCAAAAACTGAACCTAACATGACCTAATATTGGCTTGAATTTGGGTAAGCACCTGCCAGACCTGGAAAAATGATCATATAAACAATAAATATTCAAATAGGCATAACTCACTCTAGAAAAGTCAGGATGACTTCATTCTTAAACCAATGGAAAGGTTAGACGTAGGAGCACATTTTTCATGAAGAACACAGAGCCCAATTCTGACTCTAACCCAACCAATTTTCTAGAAAAATTTAGGTAAATAATTCTAACCAGAACTAGAACCTGACCTGAAATTCTGGACTTTGACCTATCCGACTAGTTTTGGAAAACGTGCCATAACTTAGTTCACAAAACTGCAAATGTAGTGAATCCAAAGCCAAAATCTCCATAAAACCTAGAACTACAATTTTAATGTTTTGACCAAAACCTAGAACCTAATGGAACTTGGTCAATTTGCTAGGAAAAGTCAGTATTCCAAATTCTGAAATTGAACTACATAACCACTTGACCCTAGAACAGTATTTATATCATATCTCCCACTAAGAAACTCCAATTGAGATGAGCCAAAATATTCTAAAAACTTAAGAAATAGGACTCCAACTTTGATTTAGGAACTTTCCTCAAATTTTGAGTGTAAGGATCCTAAAATAAGAATCAAAGACATTGACCTGAACTTGAAATTCTGAAGGCATAGGGTTCAGGAGTCTAGGTCAGTTAATTGGCTATAACTCACCCTACATAACCTTAAAAATTTTGATTCTTGAACCTGAGCGACCCTAAGAAATAGGAGAACAACTCATATGAAGAACATTAGGCCTAAATATGATTGCATCATGTTAAGCCATCAAGACAAATTTGACTCTAGAATCTGCCTGGTTTTGGAACCATAAAGGGTTAATGGACTAGTCTTGGAAAATTGATCATAACTTGAGCTCTAAAACTCCAAATTGAGTGATTCAAAAAGAGAAATCAAAATTTAAACATAGAGGAACAACTTCCATGAAGGAAGTGTGGTCAAACAGACCCTACATATTAGCCAAATTTCTAGGCAAAGATAGGGGGACAGAATCTGGACCTTAAGAAAGGTTCATGAAATTATTTGATTCATGACATATAAGTTACCTAAATGATTTGCCAAATAACATGAAATTTGCTATAGAGCACTAATAGTGCATAACATGAAGTAATAAGTCCATAAATATTTAATAACACTAAATTGCCCAAAGTATACCTAGACTTATGTATATAGCTTGGATTAATTGGTATGCCAATTAAGGACTAGAGATTGCAGTACTGCCCACATGAATGATCATTGATAGACAATATACATGCGATATGGTTATTCCTCTAGCTTTATGCCCATTGGCCATTGTGCCTAATTTGATTTACGGCTTTATGCACGCGTGACCTTGTGCCTGACATGACTGATGTATACATGATAGACATACGAATGTCTAACTAGTATACTCTCGTGTATCCAGTCTTTATAGTCTGTCATAGGTTACTTGGGCATTGATATGAATTTAATAAGACTGAATATGGAATAAATGAGCAGAAAAGATCCTGATAAACTTATTTGCTCCCAAAGTTTAGTAAACATGTAAATGACTTAAAATTCATGAAATCTATATTTCTTTATGAAATTTTACAGGGAATAATTATCTTTAATTATTTAGTTATTTTTACTTTAATTTATGCACCACTAAGCGTTATGCTTAGCGCATTGGTTTTTCCATCGTGTAGGTACTGGAGATCAGCAGCAACAGTAGTGCTCTGATAGAAAGTTTGATCAGATCTATATTAGAGTTGGAGTCACCTCAACTGTGCACTTGGTAAGGCCCATGGTTACATGTTTTCTCCTTTTTGTTCATTGTACATAAGTGAAAGATGTAATTCATTTTGGGACTGTAATATAAATTGTAAATTGTTGAATATGAATTTTATAAATGAAATGAAAGGTATTTTACGTGAATGAATGGTATGATATATGATATGAGCTGATGATGAAAAGAACAGATATGATGATTTAGATATGGTATTGAAATCGTAGTATGATATGAGATTTTAACAGGTGAATAGTGGAACCCGCCAAACGCTAATAAAACAGAGGAGACTCTGTCCAAGTCTCTATAAAAATAAAATGTTATAAAAAATAAAAAAAAATTTCAACACATATGATAATATGAATAAATGAAATTTAAATTAATACGGTATAAGACAAGATAGAATAGAGTGCTCCGGCACTGAATGTGGCACGTTTTTGTGACACCCCTTACCCGTCTACAGTGTAGCCGAGCAAGATATGCCACACAGTGTACCGGAACACCCTATTTTAATTCAATCATTTTTATTCTTCCTAATTTATTTTTTTTTCATAGTTATGAAGTAAAATTTATGAAATATAATTCATTTAAGTCATTTATTGAAATTATAATTTATTTGAGGTTCCAAAAATTTTATAGAAAATCCGGCAGAGTACCGGCTAAAAATGGAGAAAACAGTTCTTCGGAACCTGTGAAAAACACTTTCAATATTTTCAATCAATCCCAAACTCCATTTCATCATCAAAATCTCAATACTTTTCAACAACATTTTTATTTCTCAATCATTCATTTCTCATGGTATTCATATACAAGCAATAAATAAATACTCAATTTTCCATTCATAAACACAATTTCCACTATTTACATTAACATCAAAATACATTACATAAGTCTCAATTATACATGAGAAAATAAAATTTAGTTACAAAATACCAAAATGAAACCTAGTGTCCTACCAATGCACTGAAGATGGTGAGATGACACGGATACTATGCAGAGCTGCAGAAGGTCTCACCCAGTCTGTGGTCTACTGGGCTCTCGGTCGGTCTCTCTAGAACCTACGCATGGCAAAAGCAACGCGCTAAGCAATAATGCTTAGTGGTGCCAATAATAAAATAAAAAGAAATAACAGAAAATAAATATGCAGTGAATGTATTGATGTCTCATTGCAAATAAATTTTCGATGAGTATTTGTAGTCTTACTTATTTTGTACTTGTTATATTCATTATTTCATTAAATTTATTCACTTTCATTTTTGGTTGCCCAAGTAACCTATACTAGACGACCGGACTGGATAAATAGGTAAACTGGCACTGGGTATCAAGTATCTCGGGCCGTGTCACCATCGGTCACATATGTGTCTCCCGGTGTGCAACAGAATAGCTAATAAGCTGTAATAACATTAAGCACAAGGCCAAGTATCAACATAATGTCAGAATGGCTAAAAGCTATGAAATCACAGAATGGCATAATGCCATGTGCAGTACTGCTAACTAAACCCTATTGGCATGCCAAGCTATCCAAACCAATCTTGTTAGGTATACTAGGGCATTTTACACTTTTGAGTTTTACAATTTTTGAATTTCAAGTTTTGGTGTTACTATTCACTTCATTAGTCAACCAAAATGTTGACTTTGCATAGACAATACGTACATTGGTTTTAATACTCTCAACATACCACATTTTGCATTCAAAATTTGTTGGTATTGGTTGCCAATACCATTTCTAAGCTTAAAGTTAATTGAGCAGAATTTCCAGTTTTCATACCTTATATTTACTGTTCCATTAGTCATTTTTGTAGTGGGAATTTGGTAAAATGATCAACATGAAAGTTGTTCCTTATTTTGTCTAGTTGAATTTCCTTTTTTGAATCACTCCATTTGGAGTTTTTTAGCTCAAGTTATGGTCCAAAAACCACAACTGGCTGGATTAGAATTTTTCTGGACTGACTATATCTACAGTACAGTGAATAGTGAATGCAACTCACTTGTTGGATAGGTTCTGGTCATAATTTGGGTTAGGTTTCTTCATGAAAGTTGTTGGTCTATATCTCAGCTTGTTGCTGGTAAAATTTCAGGTCAATTAGACCATTCTACACTGAGTTATGGCCAAATGACCAAATACTGTTCATTTGGTCATTCTGCAGAAACAGACTGCAGGTCACCCGGATTGGGGCAAGCTTTTGGTCCACTTGGATTGGTCTTATGGGCATGGTTTCTTCACCAAAGTTGTGCAATTATGTGTCTAGTTTCATGTCCAATTGGCCTTGCACTAATTGAACCTCTACAATTCAAGTTATGGCTGCCCAAACCTGCTACACTCATGTCCAGTGCAGGTCACCTAGGCGACCTAGCCAAACTCAATTCCAAGCTACAACTCACTTCAATTCTTCATCATACACAGCTAAATGGTCACTAATTGACCATTTAAACTTTCATTCACCAACACATGAACAAGATCCAAGTTTTTGTGTCCAAACCCTAGCTCAAATTCAAGGTTCACACAACACATGTCAATTAGGCATACTAATCCATTTCAAATTTATGTCTACACATCAACACCATTTCTAAGCCATTTTAAATCCATCAAAACCATCAACATTATCCCTTCCTTAGGGCTGCCAAATTCCATGGTGTACATACACATAAGTTTTATTTCATTTGACTTACAATTTCATACTCATTTTAAGTCCCTAAAATGGAATAAAGAGAGAAATATGCATAAATAAGCACTAACCTCTTGTAGCTCAAATCCAAGCCAACCAAGACTTTAATTTTTTTTTACTTTCTTACTCTTTCTTGGCTGCCAAACACTTCTCCTTGGTGTGGATATAATTTTTAGTGAAGGGAGGATAAGGTTTTGAGGTGAATTGAAGTGAGAAATGAAGCTTAAGGGAGCTTTAATGGTGGAAAGGGTTTGGGAATGAGAAGGCTGCTGAAATTATGAGAAAGAAGAGCAGAAATTTTTTTCAATTTTTAACTCTTTTTTGTCCTTCTTAATTGATTTAAAGGTGCTTGTTAAAAGATGATTAGTGGAGCTCTTTTTAAAGACATCATATGATGTCGTAATTAAGTATTTTCTTTCATTTTCTTTTCTTCTTTTCTCTACTCATTTTCAATTCAATTTTTAGCAATATTTATTCATATTTTAGATCATAATAATTATTTGCTTAACTGGACAAGTCGGCCAAAAATCATCTCTGAAGACGAAATGACCAAAATGCCCTCCGTTTGGCTTAACGGGCCAAAATTGTCTGTACCGATTGAAAAATTTTTCTAAGTATTTTCTTGGCAATCTAATGCCATAAGAACCTCAATGACCCTTCTCTAGAGTCCCAAAAATTATTTTATAATTTTTCCCCCGGGTCTAGGGCTCCTAGTTGCAAGAACTGCAACTTCTCACTAGGTTACCCATCGCTAGGGCACCGACTCATTTAACTTGGTTGTATTTTATTTCTAAAATTTTTCCTAAATTTTTCTTATTAATATTTGAATTAATTATGGTTCCTCACTTTAGTTTAAATATTTTTCCAGACGTTCTAGCTATCCGGACAGACACCGATCACCGAAACAGTAGAATGTGCAGAATTGCTACAGGGAGGGTGTTACAACTCTTCCCCTCTAATTTAAATTTCGTCCTCGAAATTTACCTGATGCAAACAATTGAGGGAACTATTGCCTCATCGTCTCTTCAATTTCCCAAGTTGCCTCCTCGGTGTTGTGGTGCCTCCAAAGCACTTTCACCGGTGGAATCTGCTTATTTCTCAACTCTTTCACTTCCCGAGCCAGGATCTGTATGGGTTCTTCTTCATATGTCAAATCCGGTTGTACTTCAATTTCTTCCATGGAGATGACATGTGAAGGATCTGAGCGGTATCTTCTTAACATAGATACGTGGAACACATTGTGGATCTTGCCCAGCTCTGGTGGTAAAGCTAGCTTATAGGCCACTGGACCCACACGTTCAATAACTTCATATGGGCCAATGAACCTAGGGCTTAACTTACCTTTTCTTCCAAACCTCAGTACCTTCTTCCACGGTGACACCTTGAGGAACACTTTCTCTCCAACCGCATATTCTATTTCTTTTCTCTTCAAGTCGGCATAGGATTTCTGTTTGTCTAAGGCAACCTTCAAATTGGCTTTGATTAGTTTTACCTTCTCCTCAGTCTATTTCACCAGGTCTGACCCTACTAGTTTATCTTCACCCAATTCAGTCCAGCACACTGGAGTTCTACATTTCCTCCCATACAATGCTTCGTACGGGGCCATTTGGATACTAGCTTGGTAACTATTGTTGTATGCAAATTCTGCCAGTGGAAGGTATCTATCCCAACTTCCCTCAAACTCAATGGCACAACTCCTCAGCATATCCTCAAGGACCTGACATATATTTCACATTATTATTACCATTTCAGTTCAATATGTGTATTAGTTTAATTGGTTTGATTGTTTACTGGATTACTCTTTACGATTGCCCATCAGTGCGAGGATGGAAAGGCATCTTGAAGTAGAGTTGTGTACCCAAGGACTCACGCAACTTCTTCCAAAATCTTAATGTAAACCTTGGGTCTCGATCAGATATGATGGAAAGTGGAATTCCATGCAGTCTAACTATCTCACTGATATACAATTCTGCTAACTTCTCCAGTGAGTAGTCGGTCTAAGCGACAGAAAGTGTCTTGACCGTCAATCTATCTACTATCACCCATACTGCATCATGCTTCTTCTGGGTGAGAGGTAGACCACTTACAAAATCCATGGTGACCCGATCCCATTTCCATTTAGGTATGCATATAGGCTATAGCAAACCCGTTGGAACTTGATGTTCTACCTTGACTTGTTGACATGTCAAGCATATAGTCACATAGTCAGCTATGTCCTTCTTCATACCAGGACACCAATAATGAAGTTTCAAATCATGATACATTTTTGTACTTCCTGGGTGCATAGCATAAACGCTGGTGTGTGCCTCTTTCAGGATATTGGCTTTCAATTCTCCATCATCTGGTACACATAATTTTTCTTTATAGTACAGACACCCATCTGTTTTCACTTCATAGTCAGTTTCTTTTCCTTCTAGGATTTTTCTCATAATAGCCTTTAGCTTCTCAAAATTGGTCTGACACTTGTCATTCCAGTCAAATCTGACATTCTTGTGTAACAACTTGGTCATTGGAGCAGCTATTAAGGAAAATCCCTTCACAAATCTTCTGTAATACCCAGCTAGCCCCAAGAAACTTCTGACCTCAGTTGTATTCTTGGGAGGCTTCCATTCCATCACTGCTTCTATTTTCTTAGGATCCACTCTAATCCCATCAGTTGACACTATGTGTCTAAGGAATGCAATTTCATTTAACCAGAAGTTACACTTTGACAACTTAGCATACAACTTCTTTTCTCTCAGGGTTTGCAAAACAATCCTCAAATGCTCATCATGTTCTTCCCTGATCTTAGAATACACCAAAATATCATCAATAAAGACCACTACGAGCCGATCTAGGTATGGATGGAAGATACGGTTCATAAGGTCCATGAATGCTGCTGGTGCAATTGTTAGGCCAAAGGGCATTACCAGGAACTCATAATGCCCATACCGGGTCCTGAATGCAGTCTTTGGCACATCTGCATCCTTCACCCTCAACTGATGATACCCTGATCTGAGATCAATTTTGGAAAATACTCCTGCTCCCTTCAACTGATCAAACAGATCATCAATTCTAGGCAACGGATATTTATTCTTCACAGTTACTTTATTCAACTGCCGGTAATCGATGCATAACCTCAAAGTCCCATCCTTCTTCTTTACAAACAGCACTGGAGCTCCCCATGGTGACACACTGGGGCGTATGAACCCCTTATCCAATAACTCCTATAACAGAATTTTCAATTCTTTCAATTCTGTGGGTGTTATCCTATAAGGAGCAATAGAGATTGGTGCTGTACCCGGCAATATCTCAATAGCAAATTCGACTTCCCTTTCTGGTGGTAAGCTAGGCAATTCTTCGGGGAACACATCTGGGAAGTCTTTTACTGTGGGTATGTCACACAGATCTGGCTTAGCCTGCCTAGTATCCACCACATGTGCTAGGTAGGCTTCACGATATTTCTCATCGATTTTTTTGCAAGCTATCATTGAGATGACATTGGACAAGAAATCTGTCCTTTCCCCCACAACTGTGTTCTCATTACCCTCAGGAGTTTTCAAAGAAATTCTCTTTAATTTACAATCAACCATTGCCTGATGACGTGACAACCAGTCCATTCCCAAAATCACGTCAAACTCATGGAAAGGCAACTTAATCAGGTCTACTAAGAATTCATACCCCTGAATCCTTAACGGACAACCTTTGTACACTTTGTTCACCATTACACTGTGGCCCAATGGATTAGTGACCAGAATGTCTTGGTCACTCTCCCCTACTAATATCCCCCTTTCTACAGGTAAGTTGATGCAGATGTATGAATGAGTGGATCCTAGATCCACCAATGCATGCACAGATGTATTGTAGAGGGCGAACGTACCCCTGATGACGTCCGAGGCATCTTGCTCCTCCTGAGCTCTCATGGCATAGGCTCTGGCAAGTGGTCTGCCCTCAAGCCTCTCTGCTGGCTCAAATGCAGGCCTCTGTGATGGTCCCACTGCCTCAGATTTTCCAGATTTCCTACCCCTTTGTGGTGCAGGAGCAGGTCTGTCTGCTTGTGTTGGAGCGGTATGCGATTCTGCGTGGGCGGTTCCTCAAGCGACGCTCTATCGACCCACACCTTAGCGAGCACCAGTCACTCTCCAACACTCCCCCTTATGCCGCCGGACAATGTGGACATGCGAGAAGATCTTTGGGCTGGTCCCTAAACCCGGTCCACAGAGGCGCCACCGATGGTGTGGGTGACCTCTCCTAGGGGTGAAGCGTGGCACAGGCCTGAGGTGACCACGACCTTGTGGTTGACCTGAACTCTATGCAGGTGGACCTTTGAACTTCTTTCCAGGTACAGGAGATGAACTAGACTGACCCGGGCCCCTCTTCTGCTGTCTCTCTCTCAGTGCGCTCACTTATTCTAACCTTTTCAACTTTTATTGCGGCTTCCACTAACTTGGTGAAGTCTGTGATTCCCAAAGCGATAATCATGATCTTACTGTTGTCATTTAATCCCTCTTCAAATCTCTTACACCTTTCGGCCTCATTAGGGACTATCTCCCTTCCGTAGCGGCTCAATCTGACAAATTCCTTTTCATACTCGGCCATTGTCAGCTATCTTTGCCTCAGGTTAATGAACTCTCTTCTTCTCTCTTCTAGGTATACACTACCCACATATTTCTTCTTGAATTCGGAGAGGAAGAAGTCCCAAGTTATTACTTCAGTTTGCACATCACTAGACACGTATCCCACCATTCATATGCATCATGTAACACCCCTATGTTCGGTAGTGCGTACTACTGTTCCGGTGACCAGTGTTGTCCGGATAGCTAGAATGCCTAGAACTACACTTCGAGATGAGTGAGGAGACATAAAATAATGAAATACAAGAAAAGAAAATACAAGAAAAACAAAGGAAAAATAATAGTAAAGAAATGTAACCAAGTTAAGCGAGCCGAGAACCCTAGCGATGGTGATTTGCAGGAAGTCACGGCATGGACCGTTGACTAGCCACGGACCATGAGAACCCTGGAAAATATTTTTAGGACTCAAATAAATATTTATTGAAGTATAAATATCATTAGAAATATCAAAGAAAAATTAAATAATTAGTACAAAGAAAAGTGAGAAATCGAAAAACGGACAAAACCCGGTGTTACCGAAAAATTGGGAATGCAACCCGAACAGGGGCATTGTGGTCATTTGACATCCCGAATTGGCTTTTGACCTAAATATCCATTAAAAATAAATAATATTACACTTGGAAAATATAATGAAAAACTAATTTAGGGGTACCTAATATAAATAGCAAAAATGGGGTTCAATTTAGGTAATTAACACATTTTAAACATAAAATATGATTGATTTTATGTGAGTGGACCACTAAGGATTTTAATATGTATTAAGTGGGCAGATTGCTCCACTAAAACTTCATCTTCAACTTTAGAAATCACCATTGCCGTGGATGAAGAGCTCCCAAAACCTCCATTGCCGCATGTAATTCAAGCTTCATCATCCTCTTCATTTCACCTCCAAACACCTAGGTTGCTTCATTAAAGTTTATCCCCACATCACAAGGAAAAGTTTGATAGCAATTTCAAGAAGTTTTGGTGAAGATTGAGAAGTCTCATCCATAGGTAAGTTTGAGTTTTTGATTGTTGCTTTGTTAAAGTTTGTAAGGGTGTTATGGGTGTTTGATTTATGGAGAAATTTTTGAGTTTTGATGTTGAATGGGAATGTGCACTTTTAGCAGCCATGGAAGCACCTTGAAGGCAGTTTAATTGTGCTTGTAAATGATGAATTAAATGATTGATTAAATGTATATTGTGTAGGAAATTGTTTGGGTAATGTATACTTAGTATATGTAAATATAAAATGAGATTTAAAGCTTGGAAAGTAATGGAATGTAAGTGTACTATTGTGGCAGTCTGCTAACTCTTGAGGAATGTTGGAATTCATGCTTGGTTTATGGAATAATGATGTTAAAATGTGTTTGTTGTTATGGCAGTTTGAGTGTATGTATGGTGGTGTGAAGTGGGACATGTAAATGAGCATGAATTGGTGATTGAATTATTGTAAATTGAATTGGACAAATTCTGCACTTGTTGGTGCACATTGAATGTAATTGTAAGCTGCCAAAATGACCTATAATATGTTGTAAATTATTTTTAGGTTGTGGTATAACCAGAATTAGTTTGAATGTTAAGTTTGGTGAGTGTTAAAAGTGATGCTTGATGTGTATGCAAGAATTGCAATAAGGCAGTTTGAGTTTTAGGCCTATAACTTTAAGTGTGTGGCTCCAATTGGTATGAGACCAATTGGAGGTGAAACTAGGCACAAAATGTGCCAACTTTCATGAAGAAATCTTACCAAAATTCTGCTTGCAAGGTAGCTTGAAAAATGACCAAATCCGGATTAAGTGCAAGTAAGGCCTGAAAATTTACCATTTGGGCAGCAGTTAGTGTTTAGGCCATAACTCACTCAAAACAGGTCCAATTGACCTGAAATTTTAACCATGAATATTTAAGACCCATATATACAAGTCTTACGAAGACACTAAAGCCCAGAAATGACCATAAGCAAGTCAAACAGCTTGCACAAGTTCGGGTCCAAAAACTGGCCGAACCAAAGTTGACCAAAGTTGACCTAAAATGACCAAATTTGATGCCATTTGACCAGCAATAGTAAAATGACCATAACTTGGTCTACATAACTCAGAATGACCTGAAATTTTGCCCCGCGTTCCATAAGACATTGATTTATAAGTTTGTAGTTTTGACCAAAACCCGAAAACCGAGGGAACTAGGTCGTCCGGCTAGGTCAAACTAGTATCTCGGAATCTAGCAAATTGCAAGAAAATGCAATATACACGGAATTGAAATTGGTAACATGTACCAACCCTAAAAGACTATCAAATGTGACATATTAGTAACACTAAAACCTAATTTACCTAAAACGCATCGAGGGTCGATATATTAGGTTGATTAAGCAAATAATAGCATTCAGTGAATTACTTATCAAGCATTATCGTTAGAGATAGTTTAATTAAGTACTGAAACACTTCAAATTGTGTTTCTCAGTTAGCAAAGACTCAGGAAAAGGGAAGGAAACACTGAGTTAAGACCAGGAGACAGTTATCAGAGGTTTGTGCACAACAACTATTTCTTTTGAATTTTTCAATTGAAATGAATTATGACTATTTGTACATTATTGTTTTAAATTGTGGAAATGTGTTTGAATGGATATTTATCACTTGAAAAGCACTGTAAATGGTTTGAAATTGTGAGAAATTATTTGAATGATGTTAATGGATACTTATTGATTGAAAAGCATTGGAAATGGTTTGAAACCACGGCTATCATGTATATTGATTGTATTCCTCGCTAGCTTGTCTAGTGGGACGAATTGAATTCCCTCTCTGGCTGAAGTGTTGAGGTGTGTGCCTGTTGAGGACGAATAGAATGAGTACTCATATTTTTGCTAGCTAGCTATGTTATTCTTCATTAGCCATCGGCTTTTGGAATGAATTGAACTTTGGAACATGATTTAAAGCTGTGTTTGATTTATTGATACGTATTATAAGATTGTGAAATGGAGTTTAAATTCTTATTGACATTCACTGTCTTTTGAATTTAACTATGTTTTTATTACTGAGATTTATTATGATATTGTGTTAAATTCCTTATGACATTATTGTCTTGAACTTAACTATGGTTTTAAGTATCCACTATTTATTTAACTTATGAATTGGGATTTAAAGTTGTATTTGGTTATTGTTGTGCGCCACTGAGACATTGTCTCAGCGATAGCTTTTTATTGCTATCGCAGGTAGACAGACAGACAGGGCAGCAGACTAGGCTGCTAGTACATCCAGCGAGAGATTATCGGGTATAATGAGTATATCACATTTTGTATTTTGTACTGTAATGTATGACCACTGTATGTACATAGTGTTCTTGGTTTTGAGCAGTTGTAAATTCAAATTGTACATTGAAGTTGTAAAATAATTATGAGTTATTTTGGCTTGTAAAAATTGTATTATATTTCTTGTATCTCAGTCTTTGAAAAATCACTGTGGATTTGAGTTGAGAAATATGTTGTGTTGAGAAATATGTTGGAGTTGAGATTTGGAAATATATTGAAGTGCTTTTACAGTTTCAAGAAGCTGTTTTATCCAAAATACAGATGGCACTCTGCCAAAATTTTTACAAAAATTTCAAATAATTCAAATGTGTCAGTTCTATCACTTCAGTTCAAAAAGGTTTTTAACACCTGTAAATAGTGCTCACCATTGTAAAAGAAGTAAGAAAAGTTTTTAAAATCCCTTGTAGTGTATTTAATGGGTTATCAGTAGACGGAGTTGGTAATTCATTAGGTATACTACGGATCATGTTATGCCTTACAGAGGGGTAGGGTGTGACACATCATCTTGCAACAGAGATATGGCAGCTTCTAGGTTTTGCTCTGGAGTGCAGTGGAGTTATTTTAAAACCCTTCCTGTTCTGTTCAACCAATTTTCAGTTGTAACAGAATCATCTTCTCTCTTGCCAAAGAAATCCACTGCTCTAAATTTTCTTAGTCTTTCCAGGTGTGATTTCTGCTGTGGAGGTGATGGTGGTGGTGGCATTACCCCAGCCATTTGTCTGAAGAATTCGGCCATTTGCTGAAACATGGCCTGTGGAGGCTAAGCAGGCTCTGCTGGAGCTGGTGGAGCAGGTTCTCCCCTACCCCCAGTCTCAGCTACTGCAGGTGGAGCATGACTCTCCACTTCCTCCTCAACTGCCCTCTGAGATGTGGGGTCCATATCCTAATCAAAATAACAAAGATAAACAGATCTGCATTAGTGTCACCTCGACTCTTACAAATGCAATGCATGGTATGGACTCATTCTAGGCCCAGAAACGCCTAAACCATGCTCTGATACCACTAAATGTGACACCCCTTACCCGTCTACAGAGTAGCCGAGCAAGATATGCCACACAGTGTATCGGAACACCCTATTTTAATTCAATCATTTTTATTCTTCCTAATTTATTTTTTTTTTCATAGTTATGAAGTAAAATTTATGAAATATAATTCATTTAAGTCATTTATTGAAATTATAATTTATTTGATGTTCCGAAAATTTTATAGAAAATCCGTCAGAGTACCGGCTAAAAATGGAGAAAACAGTTATTCGGAACCTGTGAAAAACACTTCCAATATTTTCAATCAATCCCAAACTCCATTTCATCATCAAAATCTCAATATTTTTCAATAACATTTCCATTTCTCAATCATTCATTTGTCATGGTATTCATATACAAGCAATAAATAAATACTCAATTTTCCATTCATAAACACAATTTCCACTATTTACATTAACATCAAAATATATTACATAAGTCTCAATTACACATTAGAAAATAAAAGTTAGTTACAAAATACCAAAATGAAACCTAGTGTCTTACCAATGCACTGAAGATGGTGAGGTGACACGGACACTATGCAGAGCTGCAGAAGGTCTCACCCAGTCTGTGGTCTACTGGGCTCTCGGTCGGTCTCTCCAGAACCTACGCGTGGCAAAAGCAACGCGCTAAGCAATAATGCTTAGTGGTGCCAATAATAAAATAAAAAGAAATAACAGAAAATAAATATCTGATGAATGTATTGATGTCTCATTGCAAATAAATTTTCGATGAGTATTTGTAGTCTTACTTATTTTGTACTTGTTATATTCATTATTTCATTAAATTTATCCACTTTCATTTTTGGTTGCCCAAGTAACCTATACTAGACAACTGGACTGGATAAAAGGGTAAACTGGCACTGGGTATCAAGTACCTCGGGTCGTCACACCATCTGTCACATATGTGTCGCCCGGTGTGCAACAGAACAGCTAATAAGCTATAATAATATTAGGCACAAGGCCAAGTATCAACATAATGTCAAAATGGCTAAAAGCCATGAAATCACAGAATGGCATAATGCCATGTGCAGTACTGCTAACTAAACCCTATTGGCATGCCAAGCTATCCAAACCAATCTTGTTAGGTATACTAGGGCATTTTACACTTTTGAGTTTTACAATTTTTGAATTTCAAGTTTTAGTGTTACTATTCATTTCATTAGTCAACTAAAATGTTGACTTTGCATAGACAATTGGTACATTGGTTTTAATACTCCCAACATACCACATTTTGCATTCAAAATTTGTTGGTATTGGTTGCCAATACCATTTCTAAGCTTAAAGTTAATTGAGCAGAATTTTCAGTTTTCATACCTTATCTTTATTGTTGCATTAATCATTTTTGTAGTGGGAATTTGGCAAAATGATCAACATGAAAGTTGTTCTTTATTTTGTCTAATTGAATTTTCTTTTTTGAATCACTCCATTTGGAGTTTTTTAGCTCAAGTTATGGTCCAAAAACCACAATTTTCCGGATTAGAATTTTTCTGGACTGACCATATCTATAGTGCAGTGAACAGTGACTGCAACTCACTTGTTGGATAGGTTCTGGTCATAATTTGGGTTAGGTTTCTTCATGAAAGTTGTTGGTCTATATCTCAGCTTGTTGCTGGTAAAATTTCAGGTCAATTGGACCATTCTACACTGAGTTATGGCTAAATGACCAAATACTGTTCATTTGGTCATTCTGCAGAAACAGACTGCAGGTCACCCGGATTGGGCAATTTTTTGGTCCACTTGGTTTGGTCTTATGGGCATGGTTTCTTCACCAAAGTTGTGCCATTATGTGTCTAGTTTCATGTCCAATTGGCCTTGCACCAATTAAACCTCTACAATTTAAGTTATGGCTGCCCAAACCTGCTAGACTCATGTCCAATTCTGCAGTTCACCTAGGGCAGCCTAGCCAAACTCAATTCCAAGCTACAACTCACTTCAATTCTTCATCATACACAGCCAAATGGTCACTAATTGACCATTTAAACTTTCATTCTCCAACACATGAACAAGATCCAAGTTTTTGTGTCCAAACCCTAGCTCAAATTCAAGGTTAACACAACACATGTCAATTAGGCATACTAATCCATTTCAAATTTATGTCTACACATCAACACCATTTCTAAGCCATTTTAAATCCATCAAAACCATCAAGATTATCCCTTCCTTAGGGCTGCCAAATTCCATGGTGTACATACACATAAGTTTTATTTCATTTGACTTACAATTTCATACTCATTTTAAGTCCCTAACATGGAATAAAGAGAGAAATATGCATAAATAAGCACTAACCTCTTGTAGCTCAAATCTAAGCCAATCAAGACTTCAATTTTTCTTTACTCTCTTACTCTTTCTTGGCTGCCAAACACTTCTCCTTGGTGTGGATATAATTTTTAGTGAAGGGAGGATAAGGTTTTGAGGTGAATTGAAGTGGGAAATGAAGCTTAAGGGAGCTTTAATGGTGGAAAGGGTTTGGGAATGAGAAGGCTGCCGAAATTATGGGGAAGAAGAGCAGAAAATTTTTTCAATTTTTAACTCTTTTTTGTCCTTCTTAATTGATTTAAAGGTGCTTGTTAAAAGATGATTGGTGGAGCTCTTTTTAAAGACATCATATGATGTCATAATTAAGTATTTTCTTTTATTTTCTTTTCTTCTTTTCTCTACTCATTTTTAATTCAATTTTTAGCAATATTTATTCATATTTTAGATCATAATAATTATTTGCTTAACTGAACAAGTCGGCCAAAAATCATCTCTGAAGACAAAATGACCAAAATGTCCTCTGTTTGGCTTAACGGGCCAAAATTGTCTGTACCGATTGAAAATTTTTTCTAAGTATTTTCTTGGCATTCTAATGCCATAAGAACCTCAATAACCCTTCTCTGGAGTCCCAAAAATTATTTTCCCCCGAGTCTAGGGCTCCTAGTTGCGAGAACTGCAACTTCTCACTAGATTACCCATCGCTAGGGCACCGGCTCATTTAACTTGGTTGTATTTTATTTCTAAAATTTTTCCTAAATTTTTTTTTATTAATATTTGAATTAATTATGGTTTCTCACTTTAGTTTAAATATTTTTCCAGACGTTCTAGCTGTCCGGACCGACACCGATCACCGGAACAGTAGAATGTGCTGAATTGCTACAGGGAGGGTTTTACAGTTTTGCTCGGCTACACTGTAGACCAGGTAAAGGGTGTTACACTAATAGATTGAATCTTATGGGCATATTAGATAGTAGGTGAATTAAGAAAATGCGCTTTCTAACTTCTAAAATCAAATGTAAACTAATTACATTAGACGTAATTTCATTATGAAATGCATTTTTGAACTCAAAATAGATATAGACTAAAATTAAAGAGTTTATATGTACTAGAATAAAATTTGAAATTTGACTGTTGAAAAAAAAAATACAAAGCTTAAAATTAAAAGACAATAATAAAGGATTAAACAACGCTTTTAAAATTAAAATTGAAAGAGTAATTAAAATGATAGATTAGCTGATTGAGTTTGTGTAGTTGATGTTGGTTGGTTGGGGTTTTTATGTTTGCTGCACTTCTTCTTTTGCAAGCTCTCTTGAAAGTCTCTGAATTCGTCACTCCTAACTTCTCCATGTTCTATAGATGGTGGTGGTTATCTGCTTGTCTCCTTATCTCAGCTTTTTAACTTTTTACTCCTAATCAACAGCTTCCTTTTAGCTAATTTCTTTATGTCCAAATAACTATCTAATTAATTAAATTATTTTAGATATCTTAATTTTATTAATAAAATAAAATTTATTTAAAAAAATTAATTGAATAAATTATTGATCTAAAATTAAATTTAATTTTAGTGTAAGCAATATCTGCTTAAATTTAAGTGATTGTCATAAAAAAATATACCAGAGGCATTAGTTTACTTAGTGGCGGATCCAACAGACAATCGTTGTTCAAAATTTTGCCCCATTAGTGAAATAATTATTTAGTAGTCAACTAGTGTTGATAATGAAGGAATCATATATAAAATGTTTTTAAAAATAAAAAAATCACCAAAAAAATTTGTATAGTTTTTTTAAGTATAATACAGAAATTAATTATTTTACACTCACATGATCACATCACATTGAAAATGGTTTGTATAATTATATATATATATATATATATAAACATCTATTAAAGACTCTTCATATTGTCTCCATTGACTCAATTGAAAGTGTAAATAATTTATTGTATGATGTGAGCTTCGAGATCCAATATAATTAATAATATAAAAACATTATAAAATTTATAAAATTGCTTCGACACCATAATTAATTATGGTACAACATTTATAATTAAATCATATTGAATTTTTGTTCTTAGTGAAATTTAATTTAATGAAAGACTTAGATTCTTGAGATATGTTGCTATGTGCCTTTTAATATTTTCACCATATTTTTTTAATTAAATTTATTTAAATGATTTAAATAATGTAATTTTATGTGCAATTAATTTGATAAAATTAATTAATTTCAATGAAAACACATACTTTACTTGTATTTAATTTTCCTCATTCACTAATTATTCATTATCATAAAAAATGGGAGATTGTTAGACTTAAAGGTCTTAATCCATGTTTTGATGATAATAAACAATTAGTATGCTACTAATCTACTTTGGAAGTGTTTGCATTAAGATTATAGGTCCCAAGTTCAAAATTGAGAAATTGCTTTAAATCAAGATTGAGAGAGAGTAATAAATTGAAATAAAGATCAAGGAGACACTATAATATAAACTTTTTCTTTTATCTTGTAAATCTCAATTGGTTGCTTATAATGGCTTAAGTCTAAATTTTTTAGTGTCTTTATTTTTAACTTTTTCTTGACCAAGGAAGAGTAAAATGAAATTTTTTACTTTTGAGAAATGAATTTTTGGTTTTGAAAGTGTTTTCATTGAAAAGTATATCAAATTAGCTTTCTAACGGTTTAAACAGATCGAAAATCCAAGTTCGGATCAAAAAGTTATGGGTTTTTTAAGCTTATTTGATCTTTTGTCCAAATAGCACTTTTAAAATATGATTTTTGGTATTCTAACCTTTTGCAGCCAAAGTAAGGGACTACGGCAGTTGAACCTAAATTTCTGCAACTCAATAAAATAGGGTTTTTGGGTGGTTGATGCACCCCAATGGTTATTTTCTTGTTAAAATTATAAATAGAGTCTATTTATAACTAGAAGGAAGTTACAATAACAATTTCTTTAAAAATTTATTATGTTTGAAAGATTTTTTCTTTTTAGAACTTGAGCTACCATAATTTATTATTGAGAGCTTGATAGTTTAAGTTGTAATTCCTTAGTTTTGAGAGTTTATTCAAGGTTGTTGTGAGCGTTTATCGTAACTTAAGTGTAATAAAATATTAAATTAGAAATTCCATCATGATGGAGACAACTGGATTTCAATTAGAAATTCCATCACGATGGAGACAACTGGGGTATACATATGCATCAAAAAATAATTTAATAAAATATGACAAGACTTTGGTCTTCATCCATATTTAAAGGGGGAAGAGAATAGTGGGATTTTAAAATCAAGTTTATTTATTATGAAATTAATTATTTTTATTGTAAAAGACATCTCTTATGATGTAATTTATCAATTATTAGTTATGTTATTTTGACTAAAATGCATATAAAAACTATGAAATTGCCTTAGTATACCTTTATTTTTATTCTCACTTTCAGACTTGTTCCCATTGCCCTATGTGTTTGCTGTGAAATCAATCAACTGGCTAACGGATTGAATATTATGAACAAATCAAACAATAGGTATATTAATCAAGAAAATGCACTTTCTAATTTTTAAAATCAAATGTGAACTGATTACACTAAATGCAATTTGCTATGAAATGTATTGTTGTACTTAAAATAGATGTAGACTGAAATTAAAGAACTTGTATATACTGAATAAAATTTGAAATTTGACTGTCGAAAAAGGAAATACAAAGCTTGAAATTAAAAGATAATGCTTTGAAAACATGAAAAACATGAAATTGCCTTAGCCTGATTTTTGCCTTCATTTTCATTCTCACTTTCAATTTTTTTGCATTGCCCCTTGTGTTTGCTATGAAAGCAATCAATTGGCTAATAGATTGAATCTTATGGGCATATCAGATAGTATGTGAATCAAGAAAATGCACTTTCTAACTTCTAAAATCAAATGTAAACTAATTACATTGAATGCAGTTTCATTATGAAATGCATTGTTGAACTCAAAATAGATATAAACTAAAATTAAAGAGTTTATATGCACTAAAATAAAATTTGAAATTTGACTGTTGAAAAAAAAAAAAATACAAAGCTTAAAATTAAAAGACAATACTTAAAGGATTAAACAACGCTTTTAAAATTAAAATTGAAAGAGTAATTAAAATGATAGATTAGCTGATTGAGTTTGTGTAGTTGATGTTGGTTGGTTGGGGTTTTTATGTTTGCTGCACTTCTTCTTTTGCAAGCTCTCTTGAAAGTCTCTGAATTCGTCACTCCTAACTTTTCCATGTTCTATAGATGGTGGTGGTTATCTGCTTGTCTCCTCATCTCAGCTTTTTAACTTTTTACTCCTAATCAACAGCTTCCTTTTAGCTAATTTCTTTATGTCCAAATAACTATCTAATTAATTAAATTATTTTTGATATCTTAATTTTATTAATAAAATAAAATTTATTTTAAAAAATTATTTAAATAAATTATTGATCTAAAATTAAATTTAATTTTAGTGTAAGCAATATCTGCTTAAATTTAAGTGATTGTCATAAAAAAAAAAAAAAATGCCAGAGGCATTGTTTTACTCAGTGACGGATCCAACAGGTAATCGTCGTTCAAAATTTTGCCCCATTGATGAAATGATTATTTAGTAGTCAACTAGTATTGATAATGAAGGAATCAAATATAAAATGTTTTTAAAAATAAAAAAATCACCAAAAACAATTGTATAGTTTTTTAAGTATAATACAGAAATTAATTATTTTATACTCACATGATCACATCACATTGAAAATTGTTTGCATAATTATATATATATATATATATATATATATATTAACATCTACAAAAGTATGACTCTTCATATTGTCTTCATTGACTAAATTGAAAGTGTAAATAATTTAATGTACGTTGGTTCCAAATTCTATGAATTGATGACATGAGCTTCGAGGCCCAAATTATTTTTTAAATTTTTAAATATTATTAAAAAATTATTTTATTATTTTAATTTTTTTACAATAAAAAATTTATTTAATTTTATTTTAAATTTTTTAATATTCTCTAGTTAATATATTAATATATTTAAAAATATATTTTTCTCAACAATAACTCTAACAGCAATATAAATTATATCCTAAATCATGTTTATTGAACTTGTAAAAAGATTATGAAATTAAATAGTTTCAATAAATAATTACAAAGTGTAATTTACTTTTTATTTATTGACAAAATTAAATGCTGTATTAATATAATTATTATTTCAAATTAATATGATAATTATTTTTTTTATAAATGTTTTATGTTCAATTTATTTATGAAAGATATAATAAAATAAAGATGTGTACTATAAATTTATATTACGTTTTCAATTAATGAAATATATTTTTTTATTTAAAAAAAAAAAACCTTAACTGCTATTCATAGCCGCCATAGGTCAAAGACAGCACCAAAGTTTTTTTAGTAATTTAATTCGATCATTATGCATTTTGATGCTAGCAGAAATCTTATTATATTATCATTTATTATTGGAAGTCTTCCAAAAATATGGTTCTAATTTTATAATAAGACGGCTAATTTCATTTACTTAAATGTGTTTTTTAATGTTTATAATTTTTAAATTTCTATGTGATACAACATTGAATGGGAAATTTTATTTTTCTCTTTTCTTATTAAGTAGAGTTCATCGTGAACAAGTTAGAGTTAAAATTAAATCGATTAAATTTAAACTTAAAATTATTGATTAATTTGCCATTTTAATTTAATTTAACCTAGTTTAAAATTGATAATAAAAAGAACTACATTTTGATTCCTCTCATTTTCAAATCTTGAATTGAATCGTTTTAGAAGCAATAATTCAAATTAATTTGATAAAATTAACCTTTTAAATTCATATAATAATTATTTTTTTTTATAAATGATTTAGGTTGAATTTATTTATAAAAAAATAATAAAATAATAATTTGTACTATAATTTTATTTTATGGTTTCGATTAACGAAACGTATCTTCTTTTCTTAAAAAAAGGAATCTTAACCACATCATCCATCAAATCCTAGCCGCCAAAGGTCGTAGACAACACCCAAGTCTTTTGAGCAATTTAATTCGATCATTATGCACTTTGATGCTAACAGAAATCTTATTATATTATCATTTATTTGTGGAAGTCTTCCAAAAATGTGATCCTAATTTTACAATAAGACGGTTAATTTCATTTACTTAAACGTATTTTTTAATATTTATAATTTAAAAACTTCTAACATAAATATATACACCTTACGTGATACAATGTTGAATGGGAAATTTTATCTTTCCCTTTTCTTATTAAGTAGAGTTGTTATGAATGAGTTAGAGTTAAAATTGAATATATTAAATTTAAACTTAAAATTATTGATTGATTTACTGTTGTAATCTAGTTTAGAATTGGTAATAAAAAGAATTGATTTTGATACTTCTCATTTTTAAATCTTGAATTGAATTTTATCATAATCAATAATTTTTGTTAATTTAATTCATAAAAGAAATATTACTCACATGCATTACTTGCGGCAAAGAGGAATGAGGTGTTAAATTCAGAGAGAATGCTAGGCATATTACGTATTAATTCATTTGAATTTGGTTAATATAAGTAATTAGGTTAGTTTATATATATAAATGACTAATCAAGTCAATATTGCAACTCAATCACTCTTTAAATTTTGTTTATTCTCAATGTGAGACTTAAATTCTCAGCACTCCTTCCTCAAGTGCAATCATATAATTAGTACTTAATAATTAATTAGTATTAACTTAATACGGATCTAATTACACAATTTTATTGGGAATTGGAATCTACGACTCAATTAGTATTCTGATAACATTTTAAATTCAGATAGTGCTGGACATGAGGCGTATGCTCAAGTTTGAAATGTTTGCCAAATATTTATCATTTTTCCATTGATACAATTTTAACCACTTTTAAACTTTTTTATAATCGGTAAAATATAAACAATAATTTTATTATTTGTAATAATTATATAAAAACTATATTTTAAAATAATTTTAAATATAAAAAATAAAAATTACATATATATAAATATTAACAGAACCTATTTTCTAACTGTATCAATAAAATTCTCTCAATTCCTTTTAATTATTTTAATTTTTTCAAATTTTTTATACCCTTAAGGTTCTGCATGTGTTACGGAATATTTTTAGCGCTTGCAGCATTAAAAAAATAAATCAATAAAAAATATTTTTTCATAAAAAATTAAATTATTTTTTATTTTTTAAATTTTAATAATCTTATTAAAATGTGAAAATAATTATGCATATGTGACATAAATAAAAACATTAAATTAATATTCTAATCAAATAAAGGAAAATATTTTTATAAAAAAAATTCTTTTAGAAATTGTTTTCTCTCATTCTTGATTTTTTTTTCAATTCTCATATTTTTTACTTTTAAATACCTATTTATTTATATTTTCAACTAATATATCATTAATTTTTAATTTCTCACAACCTTTTTTTTTTCTAATCCTTAAATTTATACAAAATATTAAGTGAATGCTTTTCAAGGCAAAGCGGTAAGAGGTAATAAAAAATTGAGAATACTCAATTTTCTTTTGATTCGAATTTTCAAATAATGAGAACTGACTCTGAATTTTTGCTTCTCCTGAACGAATAAAAAAATTTGACATTATAGGAACTGAATCATTACCTTGTGGAGTAACTATAAATGTTTTCCTTTTGATATCAAAACGATGACAAAAAACATGTCAATGACTCGATTATCGTAATTGAGATTGATAAATTGACTTGTCAATGTTTATGTTACTCCCATTGGGACCAGCAATATTATATAGATTCACAACATATTGTATTTTTATAGCAATTGAAACTTGTTTCATTGTTAGTTGAAATACTCTCACTTGGAAAAGAATCCATTTGAGGTTGTAGCGGAAAGGGTCTGGTCCACAATTTTATATAAAGATAGATCTTGACCTATTTTTCCTTGTCAAGAAAAATCATTTTTTAAGAATGTCATATCTCATTATTCAAATTCAGTTACCTTATCACTATCTTGTTAACTTATAAATACATGTCTTTTTGACTGTTTTAAGTATCTTATAAATATACATTTCCTTACTCTTGGATCTAATTTTCCATATTTGTGAGAAGGATGGTGAATAAAAAATAACACACCCTAAGGTTTCCAAAAAAACACTTAAGTCAGGTTTTCTAGTAGCCCATGCTCATATGGAGTTATTGTAACTGATTTGGATAGAACTCGGTTAAGGATAAATGCAATATATTCTAAATTCATATACTTAAATATTCTATGCAATAATTAATTATGCTAGCACTTATTCCTCATTAGACTTAGAATCAAAAGTTTACTATATTCACAATCATCATCTAAAATTCTAACGTACAATAAGGTTAACATAATTAATTATGTAATGAACTATGATATTAAATTATGCAAATTCAAGATTTATCAACAATATATTCAATATCTAATATTTAAATATTTTGTAAGACACACATACACATATATATGTCTTATATGCATAATTATTTACATAAAAATAACTCCATATAATTAAATTAAATTTTAATTAAATTTACTAATATTAATTTTAGTTTACCTCATATAATTTTAGAAACTCCTTTTTCCAAAATATAAATGAATTAAACACTTTCAATTCTATTTCTTAATCATAGGAACATTGATTCCAAAATAATTTTGAAATTACTACAATTAATTTTAATGACGACAATTAAAACTAATTTTAATTGATTTCATCAAATTAATTTATTTGCCCCATTGTTTACCATTTTTAATTTTAGAAACATTTTTTCCAAAATTAAATATTGAATTAAATAATTTAATTTAATAATTTATTTTTCAATTGCCCTCAATTAATTTTAGAAACTAATTTCTAAAATTAATATTGAATTAAACAATTTAATTCAATTAATTATTTCTCCAATTGCTCTTTAATTAATTTTAGAAACTAATTTCTAAAATTAATATAGAATTAAATAATTTAATTCTAATAACAAATAATTTACATGCCACCTTTGATTAATTCCAAAAAAACAATATTTCTAGAATTAATTAAAGACTTTAATTTAAATCTCAATTTTGGCTAGAATTAAAAATTACTTGAATTAACAATTTAATTCAAGTTCTAATTCAATTAGGATTTAAAATTATAATTTTAATTGAATCAAACAAATTAATTCATGTCCTAATTAAATTAGATTTAAATTTCAAATATGTAATTTTTTAATTAAATAGTCAAAAGAGAAAGTCAAGTGGCATTGATTGAAAATCATTGGAAGTTGTATTTTTGTTATTTTCATTAACATCCATGACAAAAGAGAATGTGGCAAAGTTGTAAATATATTGAAAACAATAGCAACTATGTTAATGGCATAACTTGTAATTTCTTTAAAAAACATAGACAATGGGCTATGCTATTTTCTTCCTCCTCCTTCCATTGAAGAACCGTGATTTGCAGGACACCCATATAACGTTGGCATAGATTTAGATGACGTCGGCATCTTCTGTTGGCAGTCATGGAGGCCATTGTCGGCTGTTGCAAAGCAACCGTCCTTCACCCATCCCCGCTGCTTCTTCCTCAATGTTTCATGCAACATGGCAGATCTGGAAATGATTTTCATATCACAAATTCCAGCTATGTAAGACGCAGTGCCATCACTAGCTGAATGTTCAGCAGGAGTCCAAGACCACCAGCCACTAGCACGCATTTGGAATAGGCACCATTACGCGACACTACTTGATCGTGTACCATTCTAGGTGTTGCTCCACGTCACTGATAAGCCTAGTACCATGTTGCCGACAAGCCTAGCCAACAGAGCATAACAATACCGACTAGATATGCGCAGCATATAGCAATTACCATCAGCATAGATGGAAATAGTCATTTACTTACAATTATTCATGAACAAAATTTCCAAATTCATTTTTCTCATTTTATAACAGAAAATTAAATTTTTTAGAATCTGAAATATTCATCAAGATTCAAAATCTCAAAATATTAAAACTCAGATCTGGAAATCATATAATAAATTTCAGAACAATTCTTGACAGAGGAAGAATTTATGGAAAAAACATAAATATTCATCCATATAAATTTGATTCTTAAATCAATAACAACAACAACAACAACAACAACAACAACAACAATAATAATAATAATAATAATAATAATAATAATAATAATAATAATAATAATAATAATAATAATACATGCTATATACATGTTAATTAGACTAAAAAATAAATATTTAGGGCTCTGATATCAACGAAGAAAAATTATAAAGACCCAACACATGGATTCATATATATGGATCCTAACCCATGTTCATACAAAATACCCTAAGATCTTCTTCATATTTGTATCACTAGTCTATCATATAATTATATGAACAACATGAACTATATATATATTAATTCACAATCTAAGTGTGTACCTTATTATTGCAGAAAAATAAAATGCTCTAAATTATTGAGGTTGAGAATACATTTAAAATAAGCCTAAGAACTAATTCTAAATAGTAACACTTTTTGTTACTATTCTAACCAACTACCTTTTTCTTAAGAAGATTGGCTATTTATAATTTTATACGACCACCTTTGGCCAATGGACACAATTTTTCGTATGGATACAACTCTTTGTATAAATACAATTCTTTGTAGTTACACAGGTTCATTACTTTCTTTTAATATATATTTATATTTTAGAAAATAGAAAACCATGAATCTGGGTTGACACACATGGGTGATTCTTAAATCAATAACAAAAACAACAACAATAACAATAACAACAACAATAACAATAACAACAACAACAACAACAACAACAACAACAATAATAATAATAATAATACATGCTATATACATGTTTATTAGACTAAAAAATAAATATTTAAGGCTCTGATATCAACGAAGAAAAATTATAAAGACCCAACACATGGATTTATATATATGGATCCTAACCCATGTTCATACAAAATACCCTAAGATCTTCTTCAAATTTGTATCACTGGTCTATCATATAATTATATGAATAACATGAACTATATATATTAATTCACAATCTAAGTGTGTACCTTATTATTGCAGAAAAATAAAATGCTCTAAATTATTGAGGTTGAGAATACATTTAAAATAAGCCTAAGAACCAATTCTAAATAGTAACACTTTTTGTTACTATTCTAACCAACTATCTTTTTCTTAAGAAGATTGGCTATTTATAATTTTATATGACCCAATGGACACAATTTTTCGTATGGATACAACTCTTTGTATAAATACAATTCTTTGTAGTTACACAGGTTCATTACTTTATTTTAATATATATTTATATTTTAGAAAATAGAAAACCATGAATCTGGGTTGACACACATGGGTGACCTGATCCATATTTCCAATAGTAAGGAAAGCCTTGCCTGGCTTCCCCATGGTTTTTTAATTTTAATTTATAGATACATAATAGATAATAAGGGTTCCTAGCTTGTACCCACTCTACCGACAATAAATAACTATGACCGAAAAATATATCTATATATAATAAGCGAAATCTTGGACTTGTTGAAATTAATTTTATTGCCATCAGCTATCACTTAATTATCAATTAAATATCCATCACAAAGCTAATATTTATTTTAATTATTACCATTCAACCTCTTACTTTATGGCCATTTACTACTACGAAATAATCTTTTTAAGGGATAATATAAAAAACTTAAGCTATCAATAATATAATAATGAGAAAATTATTGATGTGATTAAATATAAAAAATTTATTTAATCGTATTATTATTAAAACTATCAAATAAAAAGATTTACTAAGTAATTAATAAAAAAATAAATTTATAAATTAATTTAAGATATCACAATCACACAATGGAAACTCAATAATGACAAGCACTAAATGATCTTAATTTCATTTGAGCCAATCCAATTTAAGTTATTTGACTAGTATAATTCATTTTTAATTATTTAATATAAAAAAATAATTTAATTTATCTAATATATATTTTCTCCTGAGTTGTACTAAATATATTAGTTAAAATCTATTACCTGATTCTGAATAAAAATAATAATTTTTAATTAATTCATTCGGTCCTATGATCATTTAATATAAATTTCCACAAGTCAAGTCTTTTGCTCCCTCCCCAACTATTATTCTTAGGTTGTTTATTGCTCTTTCGTATTCAATAAACTTCTCTTCCTAGGCAATCAATGAACAAAATTATTTAAATAATAAATATTAAATGCATTAAACACCACAGTAAATTAGTGCATTGATGTTGAAAATAAAATAAATTTTATTCGTATGATTAAAAAATATAAAAATATATAATAATTGAAATTTTAAAAATTGTTACAATTAATTTATTGCCATCACCTATTATTTATTGCCATTAATCATCGCATGCAATAGTTAATTTATTGCATAAAATATTCCTTAATTATCGCAAAAAAATTTGGATAGCTAGTGATGAGTTTTGACAGCAATTAATAATGTTCCCTTCACTTAATTTTAGAACGAGCTTGTTAAACTACAGCATGGCTGAGTGAATATCATCAGCAACAAGACTCAAAGGACACAATATAATTATTGTGGACTGACTTTCATTTTATATATAAAAATTTTAAAGAAAATTAATTAAATTAAATTCTTATAAAATTCTTATTCAATCAGAGTGAATATGCTTCAGATTGGGGCGCCAAGGCATTGACTTTCAAAGAACTTGTTACATGCTTTAATTGGTTACATTTATGCTTAACAATTTACATATTTTTAAAAATTAAAAATAAATAAACACTGAAAATTAAGAAATCATTATAAAAATTTAAATATTTCTTACATATGCTATATTCATATAATATCAATTATATATGAAACCAATATTTATGGATAATACATTACATAACAGTATATTATCATTAAAAAAATTGTGATGTTAAAGGGAAATTAGTAATAAATATCATTTGATATAGACATAAAAGCTCTATAATTATTTTTTTTTTCAAAGTATAAAAAATATCATGTAATTTTGTGTTTTAACATAAAAGAGATTATAATTTAATTTCATCAATTTGGTAGCATATATTTTCTTCTATTAGTAGATATGGTTTAAACCTTTAGTTACTGTTAAGTGTTGCTAACGTGACGAACACATGACACTGACATGGTAATACATATTTTGCCACATAAGCACCACGCGGGTGCTATATAAATACTGCATCTGTCATGTGTCACCACATCAATACTACATGTTTGCCATATTAGCATTATTAATAGTAACCAATTATTTGGATCATATTTACTTGCGGAGAAAATATAATATGTTAAATTGATAAAAATTAAACAATGATTTTTTGTGTATCAAAGCATGAAATCATGTAGTTTTTTTTTTTTTTTAAATAACATTCAGGGGACAAAAAAATGATTACTTTTTTTTTTATAAACAACTAATAAAATTATTATGAAAAAAAAAAATTAAACTTTAGTGTATATATATACTAACTGAGTCAAGAATCATTTTAATCAACCAAAAGTGTTTTAGGTTTTTCTTCTCTGTTTTTTTTTTCTTTTTTCTTATGAGTTTTTTTTTTTCGCCAACGATGAGTGTTTTCGATGATTAACCTCTCATTTTTCTTTATTGCATTTTTTTTCTTTTTTTAATATTTATTTTATATTTTTCTAATAATTTTGATACTACATCCTTTTGGAAAGTATTTAAATTTATTCTTAGATTTATTATTATTGATAAATCTTGAGTTTTTGTTTCCTCTTTCATAAAGATTTATTATTTCTTCTTTATAAGGATTTGGTATTTTCTTTATTTTGAAGATTTGTTATTTTTCCGCTTATGAAAATTATTTTTAAAAAAATTATTTTTAAATGAAAATACACCTCTTTTATATATGTATATATATGAAACTTGAAAATGTAAATGAATAATCTTAGCCGCCATGGGTCAACCACGAAAGTTAATTGGATTATTTTGCATTTGGATGCTAATAGAAATCGTTTTTCTTTTTGGTACCGTTAACGCGTAGAACTTAAAATAACATGGTTCTAACTTTATATTAGGACGGCTAATTACTGGAGTTTTTTTTTTTTTTTTTTTAAAGGAATCAGAGGAGTTACTATATTCAACTAACTTGAAACAATCCGATTGCCATACTTTGTTAGCTCTATCCTAACAGTTCTTTACTTTTGTATATATTGAACACAGCTTACATTAATAATATATCAGTTTTACATTCATCAACTTCAAACACATTATTATTCGTATTCTCAGAGCAAATAATTTCATATGATATGTCAAATTTTAGGACTCAAAAATTATGATCCACAATGTCACAACCAGCCAAATCCAAATAAATTTATGGGCTAAAAAAGATTAGACTCACAAAACTGAGCCAAAAGAAAAGGTAAAACCCCAGTAGATATGAGTCGCTACATGCAATAAGTGCAGACCTACAGCAAAGGTAAGTTAAAAAAAAATTTATAAAACTCAACACATGGATCCTAACCCATGTTCATATAAAATACCTTAAGATCTCTACCACATTTATATCATTAGTCTACCATATAATTACATGAATAACATGAACTATATAGATTAATTCACAATCTAAATGTATACCTTATTATTGCTGAAAGATAAAATGTTTCAAATTAATAAGATTGAGAATACCTTTAAAAGAAGTCTGTATTACTTCACAATATAAGTTTGTACCTTATTATTGCAGAAAAATACAACTCAACTCAACTCAACTAAGCCTTTATCCCAAAAATTTGGGGTCGGCTATATGGATTCGCTTTTTTCACTCTGAACGATTTTGGGTTAAATCCTCAGAAATGTGTAATGCTTCTAAGTCATCTTTGTACTACTCTCCTCCAAGTCAATTTAGGTCTACCCCTTTTTTTCTTTCTATCCTCTAGCCTAATGTGCTCTACTTGTCTAACTGGAGCCTCCGTATGTCTACGCTTCACATGACCAAACCACCTCAATCTCCCTTCTCTCAACTTATCTTCAATTGGCACCACTCCTACCTTTTCTCTAATACTTTCATTACGGACTTTATCTAGTCTAGTATGGCCACTCATCCACCTTAACATTCTCATCTCTGCAACTCTTATCTTAGATGCGAAGGACTCTTTCAAAGGCCCAACACTCACTACCATATAGTATAGCCATCGTATGGGTCATGCGGTAAAATTTTCCTTTTAATTTATTGGGAATCTTACGATCACATAAAACTCCCGTGGCACGTCTCCACTTCAACCATCCGGCTTTAATCCTATGACTAACATCCTCCTCACATCCCCCATCTACTTGAAGGACTGAGCCTAGATATTTAAAGTGATTACTTTGGGACAGTGCCACTCCATTCAAACTAACTCCTTCCCTATCACCGCTTGGCCTTCTTGAACTTGCAATGCA
This sequence comes from Hevea brasiliensis, assembly GCF_030052815.1. Taxonomy (NCBI): domain Eukaryota; kingdom Viridiplantae; phylum Streptophyta; class Magnoliopsida; order Malpighiales; family Euphorbiaceae; genus Hevea; species Hevea brasiliensis. The sequence goes on along the minus strand of NC_079497.1, from coordinate 5,708,044 downwards.
TGTATTCTGTCTTTGTTCTACTTAACTTAAAACCCTTTGACTCTAGAGTACTTCTCCAAAGTTCTAGCTTCCTATTGACTCCTTCTCGTGTCTCATCTATCAGAACAATATCATCCGCAAACATCATGCACCAAGGAATACTCTCTTGTATATGTTTCGTCAGTTCATCTAAAACTAATGTAAAAAGATAAGGGCTTATGGCTGATCCTTGGTGTAATCCAATTGAGATTGGAAAATCTCTTGTGTCTCCTCTCCTCCCACTATGCGCACAATAGTAGTTACTCTTTCATACATATCTTTCAACACTTGTATGTACCTAATAGATACCCTCTTTTGTTCTAACACATTCCATAAGACCTCTCTTGGAACACTATCATAAGCCTTCTCCAAATCAATAAAAACCATGTGTAGATCTTTCTTCCCATCTCTATATTTCTCCATCAAGCTTCTAATGAGAAAGATCGCTTCCATAGTTGAACGACCAGGCATGAAACCAAATTGATTGAGAGAGATAGAAGTATCATGACGTAGTCGATGCTCCACAACTCTCTCCCACAACTTCATAGTATGGCCCATGAGTTTAATTCCTCTATAGTTTGAGCAACTCTGTATGTCTCCCTTATTTTTAAAAATAGGTACTAAAATACTCTTCCTCCATTCATCAGGCATTTTCTTTGAGTTTAGAATCTTATTAAATAATTTAGTTAACCATGCCACTCCCATATCTCCCAAATACTTCCACACTTCAATTGGTTTTTCTTCGGGTCCACAGGATTAACTACTTTCATTCTCTTAAGTGCTTCCTTTACTTCTAAAGATCTAATCCTTCTAGTATAATTTACATTCTTTTCTATTGTTCTATAATCTATATTCACGCTATTTCCATTTTGACTATTATTAAAGAGATCATTAAAATAATTTCTCCATCTTTCTTTAATGTCCTCATCTTTCACCAACACTTTTCCTTCTTTATCCTTAATGCACCTAACTTGATTGAGATCTTGACATTTCCTTTCTCTACTCCTTGCTAATCTATAAATATCTTTCTCCCCTTCTTTAGTTCCAAGTTTCTCATATAACTTTTCAAAGGCACATGCTCTTGCTTGGCTAATCGCTTTTTGCCTCTTTCTTTGCTATCTTGTACTGTTCATATGCCTCATTATTATCACATTTAGGTAATTTCTTATACCATTCCCTTTTTCTCTTCACCGCCTTTTGTACTTCCTCATTCCACCACCATCTCTCTTTTGAGGGTGGTCCATGTCCTTTAGACTCCCCAAGTACTTTTCTAGCTACTTCTCTAATCTTTGATGCCATCTGTATCCACATATCATTGGCCTCCATATCTAGCTTCCATACTTCGGACTCAAGAAGCTCATTTTTGAACTTCACTTGCTTTACTCCTTTGAACTCCCACCACTTTGTTCGAGCTACACTATTTCTTCTGACCTTACTTGAATTGTTCCTAAACTTGACATCCAAGACCACCAACCTATGTTGACTTGTAAAAGCTTCTCCTGGAATGACCTTGCAATCCTTGCATAGAGCTCTATTTGTCTTCCTGGTTAAGAGGAAGTCGATTTGGCTTCTATGTTGCCCACTTTTGAAAGTCACTAAATGTGACTCTCTTTTTATAAAGTAGGTATTTGCTAGTATTAGGTCGTATGCCATAGCAAAATCCATGATGCTTTTGCCCTCCTCATTTTGACTGCCAAAACCAAAACCTCCATGAACATTCTCATAACCTTGCCTATCACTTCCTACATGTCCATTCAAATCTCCATCAATGAAAACATTCTCTTCATTCGGTATGCTTTGCATTAAATCATCCATATCTTCCCAAAACCTTTGTTTACTCTCACTGTCTAGTCCTATTTGTGGGGCATAAGCACTAACTATATTTATTGTTTCTCCGTCTAGTACTAGCTTTACTAGTATAATTATATCTCCTACTCTTTTCACAGCTACTACTGCGTCTTTCAATGTCCTGTCTATGATTATACCCACTCCGTTCTTATTTCTCTCCTTTCCGGTAAACCACAATTTGTACCCTGAATTACCCACTTCCTTACTTTTCTCTCCTACCCATTTAGTCTCCTGAATGCAAGCAATATTCACCCTTCTCCTTTCCAAGGTATCCACAAGCTCCATTAATTTTCCTGTAAGTGATCCAACATTCCAAGTACCAACCCTGATCCTCCTCCTATCCTGCTCCTTCCTAATTGGTCTCCTTCTATGATATCTTCTATTATTTTCTATGTCTATCTTGTGTTCTGTTCCACTATTTGTTCTATTATCTGTCTTATGGACTAACTTCTTTACCCACACCCGTCCATGATGTGGGAACCCTTGCTCACTTAACACCACACCCGGAAGCCGGTATGGTGCGTCGCTTTCGGTGAACGTCCTACACTCTTGCATATTTCTCACTACATCCGGACTCCGATGTAGCGCGTCGTTAGTAGAGGACGCCCCAACGTTTATATCATTTGAATCCATATCATAGGGTGTGACGAAATTTTTACGCTGGTTGTCACCTCCCGCAACCCTCCTCCTTTATCCAAGCTTGGGACCGCTAAGCGCAAACTACTTAGGCGGAGTTTATTGCAGAAAAATAAAATGCTTTAAATTATTGAGGTTGAGAATACATTTAAAAGAAGGCTGAGAACCAATTCTAAATAGTAACACTTTTTGTTACTATTCTAACCAACTACCTTTTTTCTTAAGAAGATTGGCTATTTATAATTTAATATGACCACCTTTGGCCAATGGACATAATTTTTCATATGGATATATCTCTATATATGGATACAACTCTTTGTATAAATACAATTCTTTGTAGTTACACATGTTCATTATTTTCTTTTAATATATATTTCTATTTAAAAAAATAGAAAACCATGAATCTGGGTTGACTCACATGGGTGACCTGAACTATATTTCCAATAATAAGGAAGGCCTTGCTTGGCTTCCCCGAGATTTTTTAATTTTAATTTACAGATACATAATCGATAATAAGGGTTCCTAGCTTGCCTCCACAATTTTTTTTAAATATATTATATTACGATAATAACTTGAAAATAATAATATTTAATAAATTTATGAAGTTAATATTATTATGCTTAAAAAATATTTTAAAATTGAACAAAATAGTAATTATATCAATATCTATTTAAAATATTTTAAAAATAAAAAATATTAAATATATATATATATATATATAAAATAATGATGGGAAGTGATGTGAGAAAAAATAAAGCTAAAATGATATATACTTTAAGATTTATATAAATCCCTATACTATTTTGTTCTCATCATTAAATTTAGAGTAGCTAAAGAATTAAATTGCTTGCTATTTAAAATGCATGCCCTTCAATATCTTTTTACTTGATTTGCTTTTTGACCTAATTATCAAATTATAATTTTAAATAGTTCATTATAAAAGAATTTAACTATTTTAGCTGGGATTCAATTATTTTATAATGTTAGGCATTGGTCTTTTTACTGCTATTATTGTTTTAATATCAAATTAACTTTTTAAAAATCTTCTTCTTTTAATTTTTCATCTTCAATAACGGATTTAATAAAATGTTTCGAAGAATTTATTCTTTTATATGCTTCTTAATTAACAATATTATTTTATAATATATAATAAGTTCTTAGTCAATAAAGCATAATCAGTCTAATATTGATGTAAAATTTTCTTAATTTAAAATATATACACCGGAAACCTGGGTGGTGGCCATGGCTACCTAAAACTAAGTGGTGATTTATTTATATGAAAATTATTAAATTTATTGTTTAAATAATTTTTTAAATTAATTGTTTGTATATTTGTAAAAACTTCTATTTTTTTATAGATAAAATTACTGTTTAATAAATATACAATTTTAATATTTTTATAAATTATAATAATTTAAATTTTGGCCCTCTATATTTAACCTTGTATTCGCTCATGCATGCAGTATAAGTGATATAAATTTGAGTGCAATTAAATTGCACTTGAGAAAGGAAGGTTGCAAGTCCCACATCAGTAATAAACAATAAACAAATTTTATATATATATATATATATATATATATATATATATATATATATATATATATATATATATGCATATGCATATGCATATGCATATGCATATGCATATGCATATGCATATGCATGTATATGTATATATTACTTAGGCCATTTTAGTAGAGATAATCTTAAATTATTATTATTATTGGACATCTAATAATATCTTCTATTACGTTTGTGATTTAGAAACTTTTAAAATAAACAAAAATCTTTAGGATAATATATTACTTAGCATGACAAAAATTTTATTTTTAGTATAATTAGGTTCAATTGATATTCCAATTCAAAATCTCACAATTTTAAAGATCATTTCAGTATCATTAAGTGACAAGACATAAATTTTAGCTCAATTGTTTGGATAGAAACCAAATAATCCCATAAGCAAGCCAATTTTCCAGCTCATGAAAATTCATTCCGGACCACTTTTGCACCAAAACTTCAAATTCCAACTTACATCTAAAATAAATGTAACAAATCAACTAACAATGCCTATATTAATAAAAAGCATTTAAATGAAAGGTATAAATGGCAAAACTTTTAGAAAAGAGGGGAAAATGGCTGTCCTTGATTTTCTACTTCAGAAAGCTAGCATTTGTTGTAATTGGTCACCCACCGTCACGCTCGCTTGAAGATTTCGTCGGCTTTATTCTTAATATATTCTATTAATTGCTTTTATTTCTGTTTCAACATTTGAGCTAAAGGAAAAATTATATAATAAAAGCGATGTATATATAAAAATTTTATTACAATTGTTAATTATGATGAATCTTACATGGGTTCCATCACTAAAAAAGCAATTAGTTTTGTAATTGATTATTACAATTAACTGAAATCGATTATTATTAGCAATCAATTTTGCAATCGATTTGTAAATCGGTTACTAAATTTTTTCTTCAAAAATTTCTGCTAGTTTTTTTCTTCCTTTTTTGATTTGCAATCGATTTGAGAATCAATTGTTAATAGTAACCGATTTTTCCCCTAAAAAATTCTTGTCTAATTTTTTATTTTGTGATATGCAATCGATTTGCGAACCTATTGCTAATAACAATCGATTTTTGTAACGGATTAAAATCAGTTGCTAAATAGCAATCAATTTTTTTCTTCTAAAAATTTTCACCTAATTTTTTTCTTTTTTATTTGTAACCGATTTTGCAATCAATTTTTTCTCCTAAAATTTCCTGTTAATTTTGTATATTTTATTTTGAATTACAATCGATTTATAAATTGTTTGCTAACAGTAATTGATTTCTGTAACCGATTGAAATCTGTTGCTATTAGTAATTGATTTTGCGACCAATTGCGAACGGGTTATAAAATTTTCTCCCAAAAAATTCACTCCTAATTTTTAAAAGAAATTAGTAACTAACAATCAATTGTTAAAATCGATTGCTAATTCGCTTATATAAATTATTACTCATTTTTTTTCTCACTATTAATTTTTTTTCTCTTTCTTCTCTTCTTTCATTTTCTTCATCATCTTTTTCTGTCTTATCTATTTTATTCATTATCTTTTCTTTTCTAACATATTTTCTTCATCATTTTTCTTTCTCATCTATTTTCTTCATCATTTTTTTCTCATCTATTTTTTTCTTTATCTTTTTCTTTCTCACATATTTTATTCTTCATCATCTTTTTATTTCTCATATATTTTCTTTTTCATCTTTTTCTTTCTCATCCGTTTTTTTTTATTATCTTTTTCTTTATCATCTATTTTCTTCATCATTTTTTTATCTATTTTTTTCATCATTTTTTCTCATCTTTTTTCTTCTTATCTACTTTTTCTTTCTCATCTTTTCTATTTATTTTTTTGGCATAAAATAAAAATTTTTGCACAAATATATTTTTTTTAATAAATTATTTGTATTATTAATTTTTAGTAATTTTTTTGTTATAATATATATATAGCAATTTTTTTTAGTAATTTGTCTTAAAAATATTTTTTATATTTAATTTTTTTTTAATATTTTTTATAATAGTTATTATTAGTAATTTTTTATAATATTTTTATATTGATTTTTAGTACTAATTTTCATTAATAATTTATTATTTTAGTAATTTTTCAAAAATTTATTTATTTGAATTTTTTATTTCTTTTTTTAATTTATTTTTTATAATTTTTTAAAATTATAATTTTATAGTTTTTAAAAAATTATAATTTTTATAATTTAAATTTAATGCTTTTAATTAACATAAAATATCCAAATCATATTTTAAATAATGTTAATAGATTACTTGCGTTTCCTTTTTTACAAGTTTAGCTCATTTTATATTTCAAATAATTAATGATCTATCATAAAATGAGACACAAATAATTTAAATATTAATAATTTTTAGATAATAAAATTTTATGTTATTTTTACAAACAAGAAGATCCGATTCTTAATGATTGGTTCTTTTTATTAATGCATTACCTTATTTATTTTTATATATATAACTGAAATATTTTTTATCACCAGAATTATTTTTAAATTTTTAATTTCGCGAGAAAATGTTATTTGATTTATTGCTAATCCGATGGATATTTTATTTAAGGTATATTTTATTTAGTAATTGTCTAGTGATTATAATTTTTTAAAATTCACTTATTTATATATGATTAATTCTTATTTATTCATCATATTATATAGATTACCGTTGTATTATATAACTCTTCCTGGTAACCACTACCACAGATGAGGACACATGCAGACGACAGCCGCCACCTTTGACGGAACATAATGGTTTTAATTTGGCGACTTGCATCCCCTAATAATAATAATATAAATTTTTCAAAAAGAAAAAAATAATAATAATAATATAAATATTTTATAATAGATAAAAATAATATAAAATAGTAAATTATAAAAATTATTTATTGATTTACGGAGAATTATAATAAAATCTCTATAATAAATATAAGTAATATAATTTTATATTTTTAATTATTATATAACTTCATAATATAAATTATATTATTTAAAAAGTAAAAATCAGTAACATCAAAATTTTATGTCAAATTCTTTTATAAATTTTATAAATTTATAAGAAAAAATATATAAATCCAAAATAACTAATTATATGACATAATAGTATAAAATAAAAAAAATTATTAAAATTAAAATTAAAAATATATGAAAATTAGAGTTTAGTAAAATAATAAAATAAATATATATTTAAGTTGATCAATTCAAAATTTGTATGAGAGTTGAGATAAATAATTTTATTTACTTGTACTTATATAAATAAAATAATTTTTAATTAGAATGAAATAAATGACAAAAAGCAAAATGAGATGAAGCTAATATATATATATATAGAGAGAGAGAGGAAATCATTAGAAGAAAATAAAAATAGAAAAATCTCATCTAATTTTAAATTATGTGATAGAAAATTATTAAATTAATTTTTATTTAATTTTCATTAAAGAACAACTACCAATGAAAAATTTTAAATAATTAAATTTTAATTAAACTTTTATACTTATTTAATGACAACCAAATAATGTTAATGTTTCAATTTAAATAATGAAGTATAAATTATTAGAGATTAGTATAAAATTTAAGCGATCAATTAATAAAAAATAAAAATATATTGAACCTATTTAATATTTTTTTTCTAAATATTTATAAAAGTTAAAACAAATTTGTAAAAATTAATTAATGAAAAAATAATTTTATTATATATTAAAATAATTTTAAAAATATTTGAGATGTCAAAATCATCTATAATCTCTTTATCTCTTAAAAGTTTTAAAATATAATCATTTTATATATAATGACTGTATTATAATTATTAATTACGATAAAGATCCATTATAAGAATAAATATTATGTTAATTTCATCATAATTGGTGTTTAAAATATATTTATTATAAAAAATTATCTTTTGTTTTTGCTCCGATAGCGTGGTCAACGTCCAACGCAATTATAACTCATGTCCACTCTGCAAAAAATAAATAACTAGTTTATTCGTATGTATGAACGAAAAATATATATATATGGAGAATCTTGAAACTACCATTGCCAATAAATAATCTTATTTATAATTTTATAAGATTCACTTATTTATATATAATTAATTCTTATTTATTTATCATTTACCGTTATATTATATATCTATTCCAGATGACCACCACCACCAGATGAGGACACATGCAGATAATCGCCGCCACCTGTGAAGGAATATAATGATTTTAATTTGGCCAAATATGAGACTTAGATCCCCTAATAATAATAATATAAATACGGAATTGCAATAGTCATCCATACTGCCTCGTCTTCCACTTGCACGTGGTACTGACCATCTATTATAAAATACATAATAGATAAAAATAATACAAAATATTAAATTCTAAAAATTATTTATTGATTTGTGAAAAATTATAATAAAATCTCTATAATAAATATAAGTAATATAAATTATAGTTTTGATTATTATATAACTTTATAATATGAATTATATTATTTAAAAAATAAAAATAGTAACATTAAAGTATTATGTCAAATTCTTATATAAATTTTACAGATTTAAAAGAAAAAATTATATAAATCCAAAATAACTAATTATATGACATGATACCATAAAATTAAAAAAAAAATAATTATTAAAATTAAAATTAGAGTTTAGTAAAATAATAAAATAAAAATATCATATAAAAATAAATATATATTTAAGTTGACCAATTCAAATTTTGTATGAGTGTTGAGATAACTAATTTTATTTCTTTGCACTTGTGTGAATAAAATAATTTTTAATTAGAGTGAAATAAACGAGAGAAAGTAAAATGAGAGGAATATATATATATAATATCATCTAATTTTAATTCGTGTGATAGGAAATTATTAAATTAATTTTTATTTAATTTTTACAAAATAACAACTACCAATAATATATATATATATATATATATATATATATATATATATATATATATATATAATAAAAATAAAAAAATCTCATCTAATTTTAAATCTTGCTATAAGAAATTATTAAATTAATTTTTATTTATTTATTATAAGATAACAACTATCAATAAAAAATTTTAAATAATTAAATTTTAATTAAAATTTTATACTTATTTAATGACAATCAAATAATTTTAATGTTTCAATTTAAATAACAAAATATAAATTATTGGAGATCAATATAAAATTTGAGCGATCAATTAATAAAAATATATTACACTTATTTAATATTTTTTTAATATTTATAAATATTTGTAAAAATTAATTAATGAAAAAACAGTTTTATTATATATTAAAATAATTTTAAAAATATTTAAGAGGTCAAAATCACCTATAGTCTCTTTTATCTTTTAAAAATTTTAAAATATAATCATTTTATATTCAATGACTGTATTATAATTACTTTATTATAATTATTAATTATGAAAAAATTTATAATAATAATAATAATAATAAATATTATATAAATTTCATCATAATTAATGATTAAAATATAGTTATTATAAATATACCGATTGCAATGGAAAAATTATCCTTCGTCTCCGCCTTCGTCTCCGCTCTCGATGGCCTGTTTAACATTCAACGCAAGCACAACTCGTACCCATTCTACTGACAATAAATAACTATGACTGAAAAATATATTCATATATAATAAGTGAAATCTTAGTCTAATCTTAGATTTGGTATTTTCTTTATTTTGAAGATTTGTTATTTTTCCACTTATGAAAATTATTTTTTAAATGAAAATACACCTCTTTTATATATGTATGTATATGAAACTTGAAAATGTAAATGAATAATCTTAGCCGCCATTCGTCATAAGACATCATCATTCCCAGCCGCCATGGGTCAACCACGAAAGTTAATTGGATTATTTTGCATTGTGGAACTTAAAATAACATGGTTCTAATTTTATATTAGGACGGCTAATTACTGGAGTTTTTTTTTTTTTTTTTTTTTTAAAAGGAATCATAGGAGTTACTATATTTAACTAACTTGAAACAATCCGATTGCCATACTTTGTTAGCTCTATCCTAACAATTCTTTACTTTTGTATATATTGAACACAGCTTACATTAATAATATATCAGTTTTACATTCATCAACTTCAAACACATTATTATTCGTATTCTCAGAGCAAAAAATTTCATATGATATGTCAAATTTTAGGACTCAAAAATTATGATCCACAATGTCACAACTAGCCAAATCCAAATAAATTTATGAGCTAAAAAAGATTAGACTCACAAAACTGAGCCAAAAGAAAAGGTAAAACCCTAGTAGATATGAGTCGCTACATGCAATAAGTGCAGACCTACAGCAAAGGTAAGTTAAAAAAAAAAAAATTATAAAAACTCAATACATGGATTCATATACATGGATCCTAAACCATGTTCATATAAAATACCTTAAGATCTCTACCACATTTATATCACTAGTCTACTATATAATTACATAAATAACATGAACTATATAGATTAATTCATAATTTAAGTGTATACCTTATTGTTGTTGAAAGGTAAAATGTTTCAAATTATTAAAATTGAGAATACCTTTAAAAGAAGTCTATATTAATTCACAATATAAGTTTGTATCTTATTATTGTAGAAAGATAAAATGCTTTAAATTATTGAGGTTGAGAATACATTTAAAAGAAGTCTAAGAATCAATTCTAAATAGTAACACTTTTTATTACTATTCTAACCAACTACATTTTTCTTAAGAAGATTGGCTATTTATAATTTAATATGACCATCTTTGGCTAATGGACATAATTTTTCGTATGGATGTAACTCTATATATGGATATAACTCTTTGAATAAATACAATTCTTTGTAGTTACACAGGTTCATTATTTTCTTTTAATATATATTTCTATTTAAAAAAATAGAAAACCATGAATCTGGGTTGACTCACTGATGCATGCATTTTAGATCATCATTTAGGAGTAATTTTTGCACATAATTTACCCTTATTCATAGCTATTATTTTAGATATTAGTATATATTTAGTCAATTTTACAATTTTCACATTTCTTAGTTTAATTTTTGGAATTTATTTGTTTTGTAGGATAAATTTGGAGAAATTTGATGTATTTTGATCAGAGTAGCCATTTGGAGGAGATTAAAATCGAATTGCAAAAATTTTGAAGTTGAGTAAAAAAATGGCCGAGAGCGACACAACCTGCAGCACAACCGAATTAGCTTATGTCGCAGGTTGTGTCGATCGTCAGATATTCACGCCGAGAGCGACACAACCCGCGACACAACTGACTCGGCTTATGTCGTTTTTACTGGAAAATAATTGACGTGGCATTTCCGTTACTCCAGCTTTTTACCTCACTTTCTCTGGATCCTTCCCCCTTTTACCCATTCTAGAACAGTCCCTTAGCCTATATAAAGACCCATTCTATCACTTTCTTTCCATATAGAGAGCAAGGGAGGCATTTTTAGAAAGATAGAAAGAGGGAAAGGGAGGAGCATCTTCTGCATCTTCTTCCAGCAGCAGCAAGGATCACGTTTCTGCACTTTTCTGCAGAGATCCTTCTGCAATTTGCTGGGTTTTTTCTACCCCTTTTAGCTTACATTTCCATTATTTCTTCATTTCTTCATTTGGGTTTATGTTTAAACAATGATTTGTGAGTAGTTTATTGAGATTCTAGAGATGGGTTTGTAAATATTGATTTGTTTTGTGGTTTTGAACTGATTTAGCCATTTAAATGGGATTTGTTATATTTTGATTTATTGCTTGTGTGCTTATTTCCTTGCTTGATGAATGGGCCCTCATTAAGTTAAGTTTTAATCCTTAATAGATGGACTGAAAAGTGAATATTGGGGATGGATAATCTTGCAATAAACTTTATTTTCTTGGTGTTAGAAATAAGCTAAGAAGATTAAGGGGAACTTTCCAAAAATCAATTAGAGCATTAATTGGGTTTTTGTTAGATTTGAAATACCGTGAAAACAGGGTTTGATTTAATGAAAACCAATTTTGAGATGCTTGAAAAAGGTTTCAAAAATTTAAGAATTGATTTCCCTCAAAATTGCAATTCTCATGTGTTTGGCTAAATTAGGGAAAAATCACATGCAAACAATATTGAAAAAATCCAATCTCTAGAATCAATTTATTTTTCATTGAAATTAGATATAAATTCTCCAAACCTCATAAATAGCAATTTCAATTTAAATCCAATTTAAATTTAATTCCAATTTAAATCCAATATCTAGAATTACTTTATTTTTTTTTAGATTTAATTCTTCTTAATTTCATAAATAGAAATTTCAAATTAATTTTTGGTAATCTAGTTTAATTAATTTTAGTTAATTGATTGATCTAGTTTTAATTCCTCAAATACCAATTTTAATTCCAAATTTCATTTTACATCTTTAATTTTTGTCTTAATTTTAATTTTTAGATTTTATTTTTAATATCTTTTAATTTTTGTCATTCTAATTAGCTTATACTTTTATTTCCAATTTAAGCACAATTCCCTGTGGGATCGATATCAATTTTTAAAACTATACTCATGACGTGCACTTGCGGACACACCGTATCAAGTTTTTGGCGCCGTTGCCGGGGAATTGTTTGTTTTTAAGTTGGATTTTAATTGTTTTAAGCTAATTAGAATTTTTATTTTCTTTTATTTTCACTATTGTTCCTTGTGTTTTTCAGGTACTTTTCTTGTTTATGAGACGATCGAAAAGCACAAGTGATACTGAATTGTTGTTCAATCCTGAAATTGAAAAATTCTGTCGAGCCAACAAAAAGGAATACAAAAAAAGAAAAGAAGCAGAAAAAGAAGAACAACAAATATTTGAGCAAGAGGAGACAATCGAAAATATGGAGAATCAAAATAGAGCTATTGGTGGAGATAATGGAGGAAACGAGCAAAACGGGCAAAATGTGGTTATTAATCAAAATGATCCTCAAAGAAGATCCATGTTAGACTATGCTTTTCCTAGATGTACTGATGTGAGAGATAACAGACCTATTATTGGAGCTAATCAATTTGAATTAAAAACTGGTCTTATTCAAATGGTTCAGAATTCACAATTTGGAGGTAGCCCACTTGAAAATCCTCATTCTCATTTGAAGAAATTTTTGATGATATGTGGTACACAAAGACAACCTGGAGTTTCTGATGAAGTTATTCGGCTCACCTTATTTCCATTCTCTCTTCGGGATTCAGCATTGGAGTGGTATGATTCACTTCCACAAGCTATTATAGCTACTTGGGAGCAGCTATCTCAAGCTTTTCTATCTCAATTTTTCCCACCTGGGAAAACTACTCATTTGAGGAATTTGATGGTAGCTTTTAAACCAAGAGATGATGAAACTTTGTATGAATCCTGGATGAGATTTAAGGAGCTTGAAAGGCAATGTCCTCATCATGAAATACCCAAATGGATGATTGTTCAGAATTTCTACACCAGAGTTACTCCAGCCATAAGAAACACAATTGATTCACAAGCAGGAGGAGATTTCATGAGAATGACAAGTGAAGAATGCTATGATCTATTAGAGAAGATTGCTCATAATACCCATTTATGGGGAAATCCTAGAGCACTTGAGCCAAAGAAAGCTGGGATCTATGAACTTGACTCAGTTAACTACATGAATGCAAAATTTGATCAGTTAACTCAGCTTCTTAGTGATTTTTGCACAAAGGCAACAACCTCAACTCCTACAACTATGCAACAAGTTGCCTTCACAAATGGAACTCAAAGTTGTGGAGTTGATTATTCTTCTTATGGTGATGATTATTTGCAAGAGCAAGCTGCTTATGCAGGAGGTTATCAACAAAAACCTATGGGAAATTCTTATTCTAATATGAACAACTCAACATGGAGACCACAAGCAACTTTTGCTCAACAAGGCCAAAGCTCAAATTATGCTCATAACCAGCAGTTTATGCAGCAAAATAGGCCTCAATTTCAGCCTCAATTTCAGCCCACAAGGCAGCCACCACCTGGATATCAAGCAAGAGCACAACAATCCCTTCCATCCCATGAACCGAAGCCATCCTTGGAGAACATGATGGAGAAATTTTTTGCTGAACAAAGCAAGATGAATAGCAAATTGGAGGAAGAAATGCAACACATGAGACAAACCATGGATCAATTACAAGTCCACAACCGCATGTTGGAGACTCAATTGGCGCAACAAGCAAGCTCATCAGGAAGCAATTCCTATGGGAAACTACCTAGCCAACCACAAAACCCTCATGAACAATGTAAGTTGGTGACCTTGAGAAGTGGTAAAAAAGTTGGTCAAGAGAGTGAAAACAAGAGAGAAGAAAAAGAGAGCACAAAAGAAGAAAATTCAGTTGAGAGTAAGAAAAATGAAAAAGAAGAAGAAAGCAAAAGTGAGCAAGATGAAGGAGAGAAACCATACATCCCACCTGAACCTTACAAACCCACCCTTCCCTACCCTCAAAGATTCATCAAGCACAAGCTAGACAAACAATTTGGCAAATTCCTTGAAGTGCTAAAAAAATTGTATATCAATGTGCCATTCACTGAGGCACTATCCCAAATGCCAAGTTATGCCAAGTTTTTGAAGGAAATTCTTTCCAACAAGAGAAGGCTAGAAGATTATGACACCATTAACTTGGGAGAGCAATGCAGTGCTATAATTCAGAAAAAGTTACCTCCCAAACTCAAAGATCCGGGTGTGTTTTCCATCCCTTGTCATATTGGTGATAATTGTGTGGCAAATGCTTTATGTGACCTTGGAGCTAGCGTCAGCCTAATGCCTCTTTCAATATATGAGAAGTTGAATATGGGAGAATTGAAGCCCACAAACATGTATCTTTCATTAGCTGACCGTTCAATTAAGTATCCGGAAGGCATTCTTGAAAATGTGCCTATCAAGGTTGGGAAATTTTACATTCCGGTGGACTTTGTCATTTTAGATATGGAAGAAGACACAAAAGTTCCTATCTTATTGGGAAGACCCTTTTTGGCAACAGCTGGTGCATTAATTGATGTAAAGGGTGAGCAATTGACACTTAGAGTGGGAGATGATCAAATGATATTCAACATCAATCCAGCCATGAAAAGGAAACATGAAGAAGTGGAGTCTTGTTTGCGGATAGACATTATTGATGAGATTGTTCAAGAGCATTTCAGAAAAAGCTACCCACAAGACCCACTTGAAAATTGCTTAGTCCATGGTGGGAGCATTAATGATGATAATCACAACATGGCTATTTTTGCACAACACTTGGAGAGCTCTCCACCACATCCTGAAGCCACAATTTTTCAACTTGAAGGAGTGCAAAATTTGGAGATCAAACCACCATCATTAAAGGTAGAGGATGCCCCAAAGGTAGATCTTAAACCTCTTCCTTCCAACCTCAGGTATGCTTTTCTTGGACCAAATGAAACATATCCTGTTATAATTAATGCATCATTGACTAATATTGAGATTGACAAATTGTTGAGAGTTTTGAGAGAATATAGAAGAGTTTTGGGTTATGCAATTGATGATATAAAGGGAATTAGTCCAACAGTTTGTATGCATAGGATTTTCCTAGAGCCAAATAGTAAACCTTCCATTGAACACCAAAGAAGATTGAATCCTACAATGAAGGATGTTGTGAAAAAGGAAATCCTAAAATTACTAGCTGCTGGAATTATTTACCCTATTTCTGACAGTGAGTGGGTTAGTCCTGTGCATGTTGTACCAAAGAAAGGTGGGGTGACAGTTGTTAAAAATGAGAATAATGAATTGATACCCACTAGAACTGTTACAGGTTGGAGAATGTGCATAGACTATAGGAAGTTGAACAATGCCACAAGAAAAGACCACTTTCCCCTTCCTTTTATGGATCAAACGTTAGAAAGATTAGCCAAGCATTCATTCTTTTGTTACTTAGATGGATATTCTGGTTTCTTTCAAATTCCAATACATCCTGATGACCAAGAGAAAACTACCTTTACCTGTCCCTATGGCACCTTTGCCTATCGAAGGATGCCATTCGGATTGTGTAATGCGCCTGGCACATTTCAAAGGTGCATGATGGCCATTTTTTCTGATTTTATTGAAGAAATTATGGAGGTCTTCATGGATGACTTTTCAGTATATGGCACTAATTTTGATTCATGCTTGACTAATTTGTCTAAAATTTTGCAGAGGTGTGCTGATAATGATTTGGTGTTGAATTGGGAGAAATGCCACTTTATGGTCCAAGAGGGGATCGTTTTAGGGCATTTAATCTCAAATAGGGGAATTGAAGTGGATAGAGCTAAAATAGAAATTATTGAAAAATGCCCCTCCAACCATCACAAAGGAGTGGAGTTTCCTTGGACATGCCGGGTTCTGGCGATTTATTCAGGATTTTTCTAAACTTGCTAAACCCTTAACAAATCTTTTGAATCATGATGTTAAATTTGATTTTAATCAAGATTGTATGGTTGCTTTTTGCAGGTTAAAGACGGCCTTAACAACAGCTCCTATCATGCAACCCCCGGATTGGACTTTGCCATTCGAAATTATGTGTGATGCAAGCGAGTTTGCTGTTGGAGCTGTCCTTGGCCAGCGAAAAGATAGAAAACCTTATGCCATTTACTATGCAAGCCGAACCCTTGATGAAGCCCAAGTCAATTACGCTACAACTGAAAAGGAGTTCCTTGCGGTAGTATTTGCACTCAATAAATTTCGTTCTTATTTGGTCAACTCAAAGGTAATAGTTTTCACTGATCATGCAGCAATAAAGTATTTAATGAGCAAGAAAGAAGCTAAATCTAGGTTGATTAGATGGATATTGTTACTTCAAGAATTTGATTTGGAAATAAGAGATAAAAAGGGTGTTGAGAATGTGGTGGCTGATCACCTTTCTAGGATGAAAACTGAAAATAAAGATGATGAAATTGTGCCAATTGATGAATTTTTCATGAATGAGCAGTTGTATGTGTTGAATTCTGCACTTCCATGGTTTGCTGATATTGTGAATTTCTTATCTTGTGGTGTCTTGCCACCTGATTTATCTTGGCAGCAAAAGAAAAGATTCTTGCATGATGTTAAATTTTATTCTTGGGAAGAACCTCTTTTGTTTAGAAGATGTAATGATGGAATAATTAGGAGATGTATACCAGAGGAAGAAATTCATGATGTTATTTACCATTGTCATTCCTCTGAATATGGTGGTCATTTTAGTGTCTCAAAAACTGTTGAAAAAGTCTTGACATCAGGTTTCTATTGGCCTAATATGTTTAAACATGTGAGAAACTTTGTAAGCAAGTGTGATAGGTGCCAAAGGGTAGGCAACATTTCCAAAAGAGATGAGATGCCCCAACAGTCCATATTAGAAGTTGAATTATTTGATGTGTGGGGAATTGATTTCATGGGGCCATTTCCATCTTCTTATGGAAATAAATATATCTTGGTAGGGGTGGACTATGTATCTAAATGGGTAGAAGCTATTGCTACACCTACCAACGATACAAAAGTTGTGGTGAATTTTCTGAAAAAATTTGTTTTGACAAGGTTTGGTGCCCCACGTGCCATAATCAGTGATGGTGGTAGCCATTTTTGCAACCACCAATTTGAAAAATTGATGAGAAAATATGGGGTAAAGCATAGGATTGCCACACCATATCACCCTCAAACAAATGGCCAAGTAGAAATCACAAATAGAGAAATCAAGCAAATCTTGGAGAAAACTGTCAATAAGTCCAGAAAAGATTGGTCCCTTAAATTAGATGACACTCTTTGGGCATATAGAACAGCATTTAAAACCCCCATAGGAACTACACCTTATAGGTTAGTTTTTGGGAAATCATGCTATTTGCCCGTAGAGTTAGAACACAAAGCTTATTGGGCCATTAGAGCAATCAATTTTGATTTACAAGCTGCTGGACACAGAAGACTTTTGCAACTTGATGAATTAGAAGAATTGAGACTTGATGCTTATGAAAATGCTAGGATCTATAAAGAAAGAACTAAAAAATGGCATGATAAGCATATCAAGAAAAAGGACTTTAAAGAAGGAGATTTGGTTCTCTTATTCAATTCAAGGTTAAAATTTTTTCCAGGAAAATTAAAATCAAGGTGGTCCGGTCCATTCAAAATTGTGAAAGTTTTACCTCATGGTGCTGTTGAAATTTTTGGTGAAAAATCGGGTAATTTCAAGGTAAATGGGCAAAGGTTGAGGCACTATTCAGTTGGTGAGCCAATTGAGAAGATAGCAACTTGCTATCTTTCTCATTCTCCATAACATTTTGAGTGAGTATGGTCAAGCTAAAGACCTAAACTTAGCATTTTTGGGCATAACTCATAATTTTTCATTGATTCTTTATTTCTTTCATATATATATTTGTTTTAAGTTTTTCTATACTCTTTATTCAGAGTTTAACATTGTTCTAATTTCCTTGTGCAGATGGGATGCAATTCATTGCAAGCAAATGAGCATAAAAAAAAAATAATAAAAAAAAAAAAACATTTCATGTCTTTAATTTCGTTGCTTAATTAATTAGTATTTTGAACTTATTTAGTTAATATTTTGTTTGTGTTGTTTTTCTTGAACTGTTTACTTATTCAGTTTTTTTTTTAGTTCCTCATAACGTACATTTTTCTTTTATATCTTTAGTACAATTGCTCACTTGCTTTGATTTGCTATTT
Organism: Hevea brasiliensis; assembly: GCF_030052815.1. Lineage (NCBI taxonomy): Eukaryota > Viridiplantae > Streptophyta > Magnoliopsida > Malpighiales > Euphorbiaceae > Hevea > Hevea brasiliensis. The sequence continues at coordinate 5,689,397 of NC_079497.1, read as the reverse complement.
CGAATTTACACTTGATGGCTATATTTTTGCGCTTAACTTCCTATTTCAACTTTTTGAGTTTAATTGATTTAATGGCTTCCATTGCACTGTTTCTTTTGCAATGAGTGCAGCAGCTGTCCAAATTTTATTTAATTAAATTGGCTGCACTTCAATGAGGTAACACTTCTTATCTCAGCTTGTGTCATTTTCAACACAAGTTGTGCTATCACTTATGCAACAGGGTAATAATTCTTTATGCACATATAGCCAAATTATCCCATTCCTTGCAATCTTTTAACATTGAGGACAATGTTCATTCTGAGTATGGGGGAGAGGGTAAATTTTTTGCAAAAATTATTTTTTTTTTTTCCTTTTTCATTTGCATATAGTGACATACTCATTCATTACTTCATACTTGTACATATTCACTTATATACACTGCATATAGCTTCATTATGCATACTTAGTTACATATAGGTTGACTATACATTTATACACTCATGCATTTCATTCATTCATTTAAAATTTTTGGATTTTTAAACCAGTCTTTGAATTCCATAAGCCACTTATTCAAGCAAACCAACTTGCCTTTAGATGGTTAGTGGAATGAAAGTTCCAGCTGGGTACAAAGTCTTAAGCATTATTCTTTCTCTTACTTAATAGCTGAAAATTAATACATTCATCTAGGTATGCAGATTCTGATTAGTTATTTTGAGTTTTGAGTGTCTGGATAAGCCTTTAAGGAAGAAAATGGTCCTTGTCGTCTCACCATTCCTAGAACAAGCATCTTAGATCTTTCAAAGCGAAATTTTTAACTTGCATTTGATAAGAATATGATTTAGGCATTTATTCATATTTTAAACCTCGCATTTAGCCTTAACCTACCTTAATCTCATTTTAACCCTTGCAAACCCCCTTGAACCTTAATTCCCTAATTTCTTTGGAACCCAAATCATTTACCTAGCCATTAAACCTAAACACTACCACCTATCTATGAGAATAGTATTTTAGCAATTAAGTGCATAAAAAAATGATAATATAAAAATAAAAATAAAAATAAAAATAAAAAAAAAAAACTTGGAGGATTGAAACATCTTGAAAAGTGCTAGAGTAATTGTGAAAAGTTGATAAAAAAAATAAATAAATAAATAGTCACAAAAATATCCCAAAGGTAATTTTGGGTGTGACATGAAATAGGGACACATACAAAATAAAAAAATATATTATAAAAGTAGTCCCTTTATTGTGTTAGCACTTAAGATTCATTGTGAATTTCTTTCCTCTTGATAAAAAAAAAATTAGTATTATAAAAAATAAAAAAATAAAAAAAATAAAAAAAATATTTGAAAAAAAAAAAAAAAAAAAAAAAAGGATGCACTTTGAGTTTCATGGTTAATATTATTCTCATATTTTGTTTACCTTATTCCCTTTCTTTGTTAACCACAATCTTACCCTATTAGACCCCATTACAACCCTTAAAAAGACCTAATGATTCTTTGAAAGATGCTTGTTACATTAGTAGAGTTAGATCTTTTATGCTTGCATATGGGTTTGGCAATATAATCTTTCATACATTACTCACCATCTATTTGAGACGCATTGGCTATCTATTTCATTTAGGTTTGTTTTGGCACAATTGACTCTTGTAGTTGGTTGGTATTTGTTGCTTGGGTTGATTGGTTAATTCTTAGCTATTCTGTAATAGTTGAGAGTGCTTGCTTCATTCTTTGTGCTTTTGCTGGTGGGAATTTGGAATATTGGTAGCTAGAGGTAAGTTGGTAGTTTGGATTAGTGAATTTTTGAGTTTTCAAAGACTGATTCTATTCCCTTCCAAATGAGTTTTAATGAAATTTTGCTTGAGGACAAGCAAGAGTTTGAGTATGGGGGAATTTGATGCATGCATTTTAGATCATCATTTAGGAGTAATTTTTGCACATAATTTACCCTTATTCATAGCTATTATTTTAGATATTAGTATATATTTAGTCAATTTTACAATTTTCACATTTCTTAGTTTAATTTTTGGAATTTATTTGTTTTGTAGGATAAATTTGGAGAAATTTGATGTATTTTGATCAGAGTAGCCATTTGGAGGAGATTAAAATCGAATTGCAAAAATTTTGAAGTTGAGTAAAAATGGCGAGAGCGACACAACTGCGGCTGACAACCGAATTAGCTTATGTCGCAGTTGTGTCGATCGTCGATATTCACGCCGAGAGCGACAACCCGCGACACAACCGGCTTATGTCGCTTTTTCTTGGAAAATAATTGACGTGGCATTTCCGTTACTCCGACTTTTACCTCACTTTCTGGATCCTTCCCCTTTTACCCATTCTAGAAACAGTCCTTAGCCTATATAAAGACCCATTCTATCACTTTCTTTCGATATAGAGAGCAAGGGAGGCATTTTTAGAAAGATAGAAAGAGGGAAAGGGAGGAGCATCTTCTGCATCTTCTTCCAGCAGCAGCAAGGATCACGTTTCTGCACTTTTCTGCAGAGATCCTTCTGCAATTTGCTGGGTTTTTTCTACCCCTTTTAGCTTACATTTCCATTATTTCTTCATTTCTTCATTTGGGTTTATGTTTAAACAATGATTTGTGAGTAGTTTATTGAGATTCTAGAGATGGGTTTGTAAATATTGATTTGTTTTGTGGTTTTGAACTGATTTAGCCATTTAAATGGGATTTGTTATATTTTGATTTATTGCTTGTGTGCTTATTTCCTTGCTTGATGAATGGGCCCTCATTAAGTTAAGTTTTAATCCTTAATAGATGGACTGAAAAGTGAATATTGGGGATGGATAATCTTGCAATAAACTTTATTTTCTTGGTGTTAGAAATAAGCTAAGAAGATTAAGGGGAACTTTCCAAAAATCAATTAGAGCATTAATTGGGTTTTTGTTAGATTTGAAATACCGTGAAAACAGGGTTTGATTTAATGAAAACCAATTTTGAGATGCTTGAAAAAGGTTTCAAAAATTTAAGAATTGATTTCCCTCAAAATTGCAATTCTCATGTGTTTGGCTAAATTAGGGAAAAATCACATGCAAACAATATTGAAAAAATCCAATCTCTAGAATCAATTTATTTTTCATTGAAATTAGATATAAATTCTCCAAACCTCATAAATAGCAATTTCAATTTAAATCCAATTTAAATTTAATTCCAATTTAAATCCAATATCTAGAATTACTTTATTTTTTTTTTAGATTTAATTCTTCTTAATTTCATAAATAGAAATTTCAAATTAATTTTTGGTAATCTAGTTTAATTAATTTTAGTTAATTGATTGATCTATTTTTAATTCCTCAAATACCAATTTTAATTCCAAATTTCATTTTACATCTTTAATTTTTGTCTTAATTTTAATTTTTAGATTTTATTTTTAATATCTTTTAATTTTTGTCATTCTAATTAGCTTATACTTTTATTTCCAATTTAAGCACAATTCCCTGTGGGATCGATATCAATTTTTAAAACTATACTACTGTGACCCGTGCACTTGCGGACACACCGTATCACTCACATGAGTCACCTGAACCATATTTCCAATAGTAAGGAAGGCCTTGCCTGGCTTCCCCAAGGTTTTTTAATTTTAATTTATAGATACATAATCGATAGTAAGGGTAAATAGCTTGCCTCCACAATTTTTTTTTTAAATATATTATATTACGATAATAACCTGAAAATAATAATATTTAATAAATTTATGAAGTTAATATTATTATGCTTTAAAAATATTTTAAAATTGAACAAAATAGCAATTATATCAATATCTATTTAAAATATTTTAAAAATAAAAAATATTAAAAATAAGTATATATATATATAAAATAATGATGGGAAGTGATGTGAGAAAAAATAAAGCTAAAATGATATATACTTTAAGATTTATATAAATCCCTATACTATTTTGTTCTCATCATTAATTTTAGAGTAGCTAAAGAATTAAATTGCTTGCTATTTAAAATACATGCCCTTCAATATCTTTTTACTTGATTTGCTTTTTGACCTAATTATCAAATTATAATTTTAAATAGTTCATTATAAAAGAATTTAACTATATTAGCTGGGATTCAATTATTTTATAATGTTAGGCATTGGTCTTTTTACTGCTATTATTGTTTTAATATCAAATTAACCTTTTTAAAATCTTTTTCTTTTAATTTTTCATCTTCAATAACGTATTTAATAAAATGTTTCAAAGAATTTATTCTTTTATATGCTTCTTAATTAACAATATTATTTTATAATATATAATAAGTTCTTAGTCAATAAAGCATAATCAGTCTAATATTGAACCGATTACACTGTAAAATTTTCTTAATTTAAAATATATACACCGGAAACCTGGGTGGTGGCCATGGCTACCTAAAACTAAGTGGTGATTTATTTATATGAAAATTATTAAATTTATAGTTTAAATAATTTTTTAAATTAATTGTTTGTATATTTGTAAAAACTTTTATTTTTTTATAGATAAATATTAATTATTGTTTAATAAAAATACAATTTTAATATTTTTATAAATTATAATAATTATGATAATTTAAATTTTGGCCCTCTATATTTAACCCTGTATTCGCTCATGCATGCAGTATAAATGATATAAATTTGAGTGCAATTAAATTGCACTTGAAAAAGATCAATAATAAACAATAAAAAAATGATATATATATATATATATATATATATATATATATATATATATATATATATTACTTAGGCCATTTTAGTAGAGATAATCTTAAATTATTATTATTATTATTATTATTATTATTATTGAACATCTAATAATATCTTCTATTACGTTTGTGAATTAGAAACTTTTAAAATAAACAAAAATCTTTAGGATAATATATTACTTAGCATGACAGAAATTTTATTTTTAGTATAATTAGGTTCAACTGAGATTCGAACTCAAAATCTCATAATTTTAAGGATCATTTTAGTATCATTAAATAACAAGACATAAATTTTAGCTCAATTGTTTGGATAGAAACCAAATAATCCCATAAGCAAGCCAATTTTCCAGCTCATGAAATTTCATTCCGGACCACTCTTGCACCAAAACTTCAAATTCCAACTTAAATCTAAAATAAATGTAACAAATCAACTAACAATACCTATATTAATAAAAAGCATTTAAATGAAAGGTATAAATGGCAAAACTTTTAGAAAAGAGAGGTGGATGGCTGTCCTTGATTTTCTACTTCAGAAAGCTAGCATATGTTGTAATTGGTCACCCACCGTCACGCTCGCTTGAAGATTTCGTCGGCTTTATTCTTAATATATTCTATTAATTGCTTTTATTTCTGTTTCAACATTTTATACAATAAAAATTTTATTGTAATTATTAATTTTGGTGAATCTTACATGGGTTCCATCACTAAAAAAAGCAATCAGTTTTGTAATTAATTATTGCAACTGACTCAAATCGATTATTATTAGTAACCAATTTTGTAATCGATTTATAAATCAGTTATTAAATGTTTTTCTTCAAAAATTTCCGTCTAATTTTTTTCTTACTTTTTTGATCTGCAATCGATTTGCGAATCGATTTTTAACAGTAACTGATATTTCCCCTAAAAAATTCTTGCTCAATTTTTTATTTTTTGATTTCCAATCGATTTGTGAATCTATTACTAATAGTAACCAATTTTTGTAACAGATTAAAATCAGTTGCTAAATAGCAACCAATTTTTTTCCTCTAAAAAATTTCACCTAATTTTTATTTATTTTTTTTTATTTGTAACCGATTTTACAGTCAATTTTTTCTTCAAAAAATTCCCGCTAATTTTTATATTTTATTTTGAATTATAACCGATTTACAAATTCATTGCTAACAATAATTGATTTCTACAACTGATTGAAATCGGTTGCTATTAGTAATTGATTTTGCAACCAATTGCGAATCGGTTACAAAATTTTCTCCTCAAAAATTCCTGCCTAATTTTTAAATGAAATTAATAACTGACAATCAGTTGTTAAAATCAATTGCTGATTTGCCTATATAAATTATTACTCATTTTCTTTCCTCACTTCTAATTTTTTCTCTCTTTCTTCTCTTCTTTCATTTTCTTCATCATCTTTTTCATTTTCATCTATTTTATTCATTATCTTTTCTTTTCTTTTCTAACATATTTTCTTCATCATTTTTCTTTTGCGTCTATTTTCTTCTTCATCTTTTTCTTTCTCACATATTTTATTATTCATCATTTTTATTTCTCATTTATTTTTTTCTTCATCATTTTTTTTCTCATCTGTTTTTTTCATTATCTTTTCTTTATCATCTATTTTCTCCATCATTTTTTTTCTTATCTATTTTCTTCATTGTTTTTTCTCATCTTTTTTCTTTTTCATCTTCTTTTCTTTGTCATCTTTTTTGTTTAATTTATTTTTTCCATTAAATAAAAATTTTTGTACAATTATATTTTTTGTTAGTAAATTATTTGTAGTATTAATTTTTAGTAATTTTTTATAATATATATATAAATTTTTTTAGTAATTTGTCTTATAAATTAGTTTTATATTTAATTTTTTATTAATATTTTTTTATAATAGTTATTATTAGTAATTTTTTTATAATTTTTTATATTAATTTTTAGTACTAATTTTCATTAACAATTTATTATTTTAAGTAAATTTTGAAAATTTTATTTATTTGAATTTTTTATTTCTTTTTTTTAATTTATTTTTTTATAATTTTTTTAAAATTATAATTTTATAGTTTTTAAAAAATTATAATTTTTTTATAATTTAAATTTAATGCTTTTTAATTAACATAAAAAATCCAAATCATATTTTATCATAATATATATAACTGAAATATTTTTTATCACCAGAATTATTTTTAAATTTTTAATTTCGCGAGAAAGTGTTTTTTGATTTATTGCCAATCCGATGAGTTTAATAATATTAAAATAAATATTTATATTTAGATTCATATATTTATTTATTTATACTTTAATTAATTTAATATAAATATCAATAAAAATATTTGATCTAACAGTTATTAAACTTATTTTCACATGAGCTCGAGCCTATATTAATTAGATACATTTTTTGCCAAATGAGTTATGTGTCTTTATTTACTGAATTAAGTTGGACTGGACAATATGTCACGACCCAACTTATGGGTCGGACTGGCACTAGGACCTGTGCCAGTCTAAGGCCCCCAAGGCCCGTAGTAAGCCTAACTACTCCTTAACCCAATCCTAAGGCCCATATTGAGCCCAATTTCAAGAAATCAACCGGACAGAGTCTGGCCATAACATGGACCACCCAACGGGGAGTTTTTTACTCACCTAACCTGTAAGCACAATATATATCAATTTGGGGAGCTCAGCTCAGCCTCCACATACTCATCCTGTCCTAAAATCAAATAGGAGCTTAGCTCCCTCATCAAATCCAATCTTACATGCATTTAATAGATTTACAGATCTAACATCGTATTATATTATAGACCCAAATCAAATAAAATACTTCTAATACATGCGGAGTTCTAAAATTTAGTGAAGTTATACAAAACAAAACAGATATTACTAAATGACCTGTGAAGGAGAGAGGCAGGCTAGAACTTAACAAGAAATCTCTTGTATTCTGAAAAAATAAGGTGAACAGGAGTGAACATTTGACTCAGAAAGTAAAATAATGATTTTAAGTATAATTTTTATAGCTATCTAAAGCTAATGCATTCTAAAAAGTGGAATGCAATACCTTTGTAGTTTTCATACAATTCACATCGTAAACAACAACAAAAAGGTAATTTGGAGCACTTTGGAGCACTCACACACCCATATAATATTCAAACAGTACATATATGAGATTAGTCTCCTATACAGCTCTCTTAATCCAACCTCTGCCAGCGAGTACATCTCAAGCCGGAGTTTCTCTTAATAGACCAAAGGCGGGGGCCAGCGAGATTATCTCAAGCCATGCAGAAAATCATTTGAGTTTCCCCTATATCTAGGACATACTCAATCTGTAAAATGGCTTAAAAATACACTTCTATATCCACAAGTCACATAACCATATCTCAATCACATCACATGGCCCCTCCTGGGCCCATCCAAATAGAAAACAACCACAATTTTGAAAAAATTATAATTTAGTCCCTACAACTAACCCTTTTTGCAAAAACTATCAAAATGAGTTCTAAAAATTCTAAAATTTTGCCCCGCAGTCCTTAGCAATATTACTAAGCTAATACAAAAGAAATTATAATTTTCTAACTATCCACGAATATTTTATGGAATTTTACTCTAAAAACAGCACTATAAAATTTAATAAACTTGGATTTCGGGTTTACCTATGCCAATTTTGGTACTTGGAACACGTCCGGGGCATCTGAAAATGGTGGGGTAGTCTATAAATTTGACCCAGTTCCGAAGTGATTCCGGCAGCTTATCTGCTCAGCTTGAAATTATAGATCCGAACGACAGTCGAATTGCCACGAAATGAAAGTACCTATGCAAAGTCTACAACACCAGGGGTTAGACTAAAATATTTATACTTACATATAAATAATTATTTGAAAATTAGGAGTGTTACATAATATAACTCATATACTTATTGCTTAGATAAATTGAAACTATATTATATTATTAGTGGCAGTGGCGAATTGAAAGCATAAAACGAGGGGTCAATTGGTCTCCTTTTTTTAAAAAATATTCTTTCTACGTGTGTGTGTATATATTTATTGACTCTCATAAATTTAGTCATTGAACTCTTTTTTTTATTAAATTTAAAATTAATTGAGATAAAAAAAATATTTTGTGCATTTAAAAGTTTATTTACTTATAAAATTTAATTGTAATTTATTTTAATAATTAACTTTATCAAGACAAAATAATATATTTGTATATGTGATAAATTAATAAATGACATTAGTTAATATTTTTAATAATATTTTATTATTCATTTTTTATATATTATACCAAAAAAAATTTCTACATATATCCTGATCAGTAGCATTCAATACCTTATATAATTAAGGTTATACAACCGCTTCATTTAATTTCAAATCGAATGAATAAAAAATAATAAAAAAAGTTAAATAAATAATATTGAATTAACAAATCAATTCAATTTTGATTTATTTGTTGATTTGGACTTATTTTATTGAGTTTTTTTTTATTTTTATTCTTTGAATATTCTATAAATTTCATAAATTGCGCATAATATTGCATAATTCTATAAAATAAGCAAAAATGGATTATAAATTAAAAAAAAAAAAATCATAAAGTTCAATGGATTTTCGATCAGGTATAATTTGTTTTTTCGTTCTGCTTGTTTGGATTTTCGATTGGAGCATCAGTTCGAGCCTCAACCAACCATATATTCTACTGAAACTTTTGAAACATAGGGGATATGGTTCGATCTCAGGAGCTTGTTCTGCACTTACACCACTTAGACTTTGGGCTCCTGGTTCTCCATCCTTTGCTTTTGTTATATCTTCAAAGCTTGTTAATCACTTTGCTCATGGGTCTATTTTGTTACTGCTTGCTTGTTATGTTTGTTCTGCTGTGTTTTGGACATTATTATATATTATTAAAAGAGGTGATACTTTTTTTCTGATTCATTAGGTTGAAAACACCTGTGAAATATTAAAAGAAAAAAGTGATATTTTTATTGTACTTAAGAACAATAAAGTGCCCTTTTACCCTTCTAACTTCTTTTTTAACAAGAGTTTACAGAATTTGAACAATAAGGTACTTAAGAACAATAACTTCTTTTTTAAACTTCTATTTCCATCAATAATTAACAACTTGAAATGTTTTTTTTTTTTTATGTTATTTTAAAAGAAAGCAGGAACAGAAAAGCTGCATACTTGCCCGGCCCATTAAACGGAGAGGTACAAAATGATCATTTTGTTTTTAAATAATTTCTTTTATTTTTCTACTAACACTGGAGACTTGAAATTTAAAAAAAAAAATCACATTTTAAGATTAATTTATTTAAAAAGAAATATATATTAAAAGGTGTGAAAAGAAATCTATTTTGTATATGAATCAAATATATTTTTTTTAATTCATCATATTATAGTTAGGTGATTATGATAGCAATAACTATTGAATGGTGATGATGTGACCATGGCAATAATTTATTGTGTAATAGTATTGTTTGCCGTCAAAAGGTGATAATGATGATAAAATATAGTGTTAGTAACAATAATAAAAGAAAAAATTTTTTATCAAATAATCATAATTATATGTATTTTTATAAATTATGATTGTTATATTAATTATATAATATAATTATTATTTCATTACATAATTTTTTTTATAATCAAATAAATTAACGTAACATATAATGTGATTGCCATTTAATATAATCTAAAAAATTGAGTTATTTTTATTTTAATTTTGAAACACATTATCTCTGTGTCAATTTTTTTTAATCTATCATTTATTATGAAAAATTATCAAAGCTTATTTATTGTGAAACTTACTTTTATTATTATTATTTTTTAATAATATAAATTCATAGAGATATCAATCCACCTTCCAATTCAAAAATTCACTCGTTATTAGAATCATATATATTTATGGACAAATTATTGAGTGTGACTGAAATACAAAATTAGTTCCTAAAAAAGATATGCACAACATTTTCTTATTTTATTATAGGAGGAATTCATTCACCACAAGCATATAAATTACAGTAAGAAAGAGATACACATAATTATTTTCCGCCAAGAAATTTCATCTTCTTGGACTGAGACAAGGCGCAGATTTATTTTATTATTGTGCCTACTATTGCACTTTCTATATATAGCACCTATATAAGAAGGAAACAAAAGCAAGAAACAACATAGAAAGCACACATGTCTCAGTCTTCAGGTATTGGTTCCACGAACATTAAGGTGACATGGTCCTTCAAGCTTGAGGCGATAGTGTATCCATCATCGTACTGGAAAACAACTTCCATCATACGAGCAAGGTTTACTATGCTTGTGATAAGAGGCATTGGGACAGCAGTTGGCCTCATGGACTCCTCATTCATATCCTTCCATGCATTGTCACACATCTTTCGAAGCTCTTCCATCGCCTTCTCTTTTGAGACACCATATTCTTTCATGTAGCAATTTCCAGCTAAACAGTGTCCTTCCTTTTCTTCATCTTTGCGGGCCACCATGTCATTTAGTAAACGGCCAAAGAATTTGGAAGCTTCAACAAGTTTTGGGTTAGTTTCTAGCCATTTAAACTCCTTAACCCCTGCAAGTTTTTCCACTCCAAGGAAGACTACTGGCGGAAGTAGGGAAAAACAGGATGAGATTAATGCATTATGCATGTACTCATTGAATGGTCGCAAATGGCCATCATAAAACCACTGTGCCTCCACAAGATAAGATCTCACCACTTCATTGTACTAATCCATGCATATATTTAACAAGTAAAAGAAAAAGGAAATGAAAATCAGTTCGTATTCGTTGATTAATTAATTGTATATTGATAGCAAAAATCATGGCGCTAGATATAGTTCTTACTCTCTCCTTTGTATAATTGATACAATAGGATCTTCCTTCATTGCCTTCGTCATCCCCCAATTCCTCAAAAAAATCTAAGACCGCCTTGTAAAGAATCTTCAGATAATCTGCAGGTAGCTGATCAGAGTTGCCCCTGGGAATTGTGAAATGGAAATGAGAGACAATATGATTCAGAGGAGGAATTTGATACACATAATGAATAATACAAGAGGTTAATAATTAGGTGGCAAGGATGTGAAACCTCTCCAGTGCATCTGTAAAGCATTGTAGTTCTTGAAGTGTACCATACGAATCGTATGTATCATCTACCAATGCCAGTATCTGAATACACTTTGTTAAAAGAATGCGAGAAAGAGCGAAGTTAGGCTCAAATTGAACTCCAGCTGATTGGAAAAATCCCTCGGCAATTCTGTCTCTCACATAAGGGAGACCCTTTGCAAGATCCAATTCTTTCCACCACCTGATCAAACACACAATTAAATAACAATATCAAATGTAAATATCATATACACATAAAAAAATATCTCCCTCTGATCTCTCAAACAAAGTGGACCTGGAGACAACACCTAGCTCTTGTTTGTGCAGTAACTGCACTCGATTATAATCTAACTTGGCAAACTTGAGTAAAGTTTCATTGTGAGACTCCTCTTCTTCGTAGAAATCGATGAATTTCCTAGCCTCTACTCGTGGCAGGCCTCTGTGAAAAGGCATGCTTAAGGCATCATTTATGTGTTTTGCGAGATGTGGGCTTGATTGCATAGCCAGAGACTCCAAGAGTGGCCTTGCAAAAGCAATTGCTTCATCTAGAATATCTTCTCCACGCATACTCACAAAGCTCGCTTCGTAAAGGCTAAGAATTCCTTTTACGTCATTGGATATGGCTTTATTGAACTTCCCATCGCTGTCCTTGAATTTCTTGAACACATCTGATTCACAAATCACAATACCACCCACTTCATACAAGCATCTTTATTAATTAGTAGGTCACATTATTTCTTGCGTCTTTCCTTTTGACAATTGACCTTTATTAAGCAATAATATATATTTATATATGGAGAGATTTTTCTTGCCTAAATGGACCTAAGTTGTAAGATGTATTATAAAACATATAAAATACAATAAATTTTCATCATAAGTAGCCACTTACTGCAAGATATTTTGTATCCATACTGTCTTAAAACTCGAAACAAAAGCGCGACATTATAGAGATCATAGTCATCGTTAATATCATCGTGGACGACATTAAAAATGTGATTCAGTTGTTCTTCAATTTCATTTTCAAAATGATATGATATACCAAGACGACATAATAAATTGATAAACTCAATATTCTTGATCAAATCTTTCTTGGAAGACATTAGCATGTCCTTGACCTTTTCTTTTAGCACCTCCACCTTTTTAGTATATGATTCAATTTCCTGCATTAAGGTTGAGAAATATACTTTTCGAGTCAATCAGCTGTAATTATAATTAATTATAATTTCGATTATCAAGAATTACAAGTTATCTATATTACATGTAATTAAACAGAAAAAGAAAAGTTTGAATGTTGGCTTACGGAGTTAAACAGAGGAAGTGAAGCAAAGTCACAGCCCCACACGGTAGGAGGGAAGTAAGCCAATGGACGAGAAATCTCTTGCTCCATGTTGCTTGCCAAATGCTCTACTTGCGCTGCCATTTCTTTGAGAATTTGAAGACAAGGCCTGCTTATGGTCGTTATAAGGATCAAAACATGGCCATTTATAGAAAAGCATTCTCATTGAACAGCCAATGATATTTTATTTTCATTTTTTAAAAATGAAATTTAGACATTGACTTAGCAACGTAGTTAAATCCTGTCAATAATTATAGTTAAATCACATGTACCCATAACTATAGCAAATAATTGGGCGAATGATTTGTTAATCACGTTATGTATAGGTTCAACTATAGGTTAAAATGGGTAATTTGTTACTAAAAAATTTCTAAATTTTAATTTTATTTAACAAAAAATCTCTCTAATCTGTAGATTTTTATATTAAAGAATTCCTCTAAATTACAGTATAATATTTACAAATGCAATATTAACATTTTTCGATAAAAGGTATTAGTATTTTTGTGATAAGTTTAGATTGTGGTTAAAGCGAAAAATATTTTTTGAGTGTGATAAAAAATGAGATAAAAAGATAATTTTATTACTTTTTTAATATTAAAATTTACTATAGTAAGTTGGAAAGATTTTTATAAAATAGAATTAAAATTTAAAATTTTTTAATAATAAATTAAAATTAAATAATGAAAGTGAAAACCGGCAAAATTTAACGTCCAATTATAAAAATTCAAGCTTGAGTAGAAAAAAAAAAAAAATTCAAAACAAGCAAGCAATTCCCTTATAGTAGGTTTATTATGGTCGTATTATTTTGAGTTGCACAAATTAATATTACTATTTCGTAGTTCAGATTTGATGGCCTTCTATTAAAAAGAAATTATCATATTCTTATCTTACTAATTAAATGATAATTTATTTTTTTTTACATAAAATAAGAATGATATTTCATTAATTGAAAATAAAGTCAAAAATAAAATATAAATTAATATATTATATTTTAACATAAATATTATTAAATATTTATATAAAAAAATAATATAAAAATTTTGAAAGATTCAATAATATTAATAGAGCATATAAATTAGCTAACAGACAGATTGTATGCTCTATTCTTTGGCTATTTTTTTTTTAACTTTTTTAAATAACATTTAAATTTAAATTTTTTGTTTAAGGTATATTTTATTTAGTTGTTGTCTGGTGATTATAATTTTTTAAAATAATTTTTATTTATTTATCATATTATATAGATTATGTATTATATAACTATTCCTGGTTGCCACCACCACCAGATGAGGACACCTGCAGATGACCGCCACCACCGGTGAAGGAACATAATGATTTTAATTTGGTGACTTGCGTCCCCTAATAATAATAATATAAATACACTGCCTCGTCTTCCACTTGCATGTGGTACTGACCATTTATTATAAATATTTTATAATAGATAAAAATAATACAAAATAGTAAATTATAAAAATTATTTATTGATTTATGGAGAATTATAATAAAATTTCTACAATAAATATAAGTAATATAAAATCATAGTTTTAATTATCATATAACTTCATAATATAAATTATACTATTTAAAAAATAAAAATCAGTAACATCAAAGTTTTATGTCAATTTCTTATATAGATTTTATAAATTTAAAGAAAAAATATATAAATCCAAAATAACTAATTATATGACATAATAGCATAAAATAAAAAAAAATAATTATTAAAATTAAAAATATATGAAAATTAGAGTTTTGTAAAATAATAAAATAAATATATCATATAAAAATAAATATATATTTAAGTTGATCAATTCAAAATTTGTATGAGAATTGAGATAAATAATTTTATTTACTTGTACTTGTGTAAATAAAATGATTTCTAATTAGAATGAAATAAATGACAAAAAGCAAAATGAGACGAAGCTAAAATATATATATATATATATATATATATATATATATATATATCTAAGAAATCATTAAAAGAAAATAAAATAAAAATCTCATCTAATTTTAAACTATGTAATAAAAAATTATTAAATTAATTTTTATTTATTTTTCATAAAATAACAACTACAAATAAAAAATTTTAAATAATTAAATTTTAATTAAACTTTTATATTTATTTAATCACAACCAAATCATGTTAATGTTTCAATTAAATAATAAAGTATAAATTATTAGAGATTAATATAAAATTTAAGCGATCAATTAATAAAAAATAAAAATATATGGCACCTATTTAATATATTTTTTTCTAAATATTTATAAAAATTAAAACATATTTGTAAAAATTAATTAATAAAAAATAATTTTATTATATATTAAAATAATTTTAAAATTATTTGAGAGGTTAAAATCATCTATAATCTCATTATCTCTTAAAAATTTTAAAATATAATCATTTTATATATAATGACTATATTATAATTATTAATTATGATAAAGATTTATTATAAGAATAAATATTATGTGAATTTCATTATGATTGGTGATTAAAATATATTTATTATAAAAAATTATCTTTTGCCTTCGCCCCAATGGCATGGTCAACATTCAATGCAATCACAACTTGTGCTCACTCTACAAAAAATAGATAACTAGTATGTTAGTATGTATGACTGAAAAATATATCCACATATAATAAGCGAAGTTTTGGAACTTGTTACAATTAATTTTATTGCCATCAACTATCATTTAATTATCAATTAAATATCCATCGCAAAGTTACTATTTATTTTAATTATTACCATTTAACTGCTTAGTTTATGGCCATATACTATTAAGAAATAGTCTTTTTTAAGAGATAATATAAAAAACTTAAGTCATCAATAATATAATAATGGGAGAATTATTGATGTGATTAAATATCAAAATTTTATTTAATTGTATTATTATTTAAACTATTAAATAAAAAGATTTATTAAATAATTATAAAAAAACTAAATTTAAAAATTAATTTAAAATAATCACAATCACACAATCGAAATCTAATAATGATAAGCACAAAATAATTTTAATTTCATTTGGGCCAATTCAATTTAATCCATTTGATTGATATAATTCACTTTTAATTATCTAATATAAGAAAAATAATTTAATTTATTTAATATTTTCTCTTGAGTTGTATTAAATATATTAATTAAAATTTACTACCTGGTTCTGAATAAAAACAGTAATTTTTAATTAATTCGTTAGATCCTATGATCATTTAATATAAATTTCTAACTAATTCATTAGGTCCTATGATCATTTAATATAAATTTCCACAAGTCAAGTCTTTTGCTCCCTCCCCAACTGTTATTCTTAGGTTGTTTATTGCTCTTTCGTATTCACTAAACTTCTCTTATTAGGCAATCAATGAACAAAATTATTTAAATAATAAATATTCAAATGCGTTAAACTCCACAATAAATTAGTGCATTGATATTGAAAAATTAAATAAAATAAAATAAATTAAAATCTCAAGTTAAAATCAAAGACACCCTAGATAAGAATTAGGTCATGTATAACAGTAGAGAAATCAAAATCCAAATTAATCTATCTCCACTGCAGCGTTGTGGGGTGTCGGCTAAAGATCCTTCAACAGATTTAAAATTTGTCTTAAATAGTGCTAGGGTTCGACTAAGGAGAGAAAGCACGCGCACCTAGGCCATGCGCCGAATCAATTTCTCCTGGCTTGGCTGTGATTACTTCGGCCTGGTCCCTTGTTATTTTCATTTTTTCCACGTTTGGTGCAAGAACGTCCACGCACACGAGACAAGGGCCAGCTTTGCATTTAAGCAGGTGTATGGGGGATCTGTTCATCTGGATGTTGCATCGACTGAATTTTCCCTCCTCCTTGTTTTCTTCCTTAATATTAATAATAATGTTTGCAAAAAGATCGACTTTGACTTGGAAAATCATGGCCTGCAATTAAAGAACATGGATGATGATCCATTTAAAGACAAAGTCATGGCCTTAAAGTTAAAATAAAAAAGTAAGTAGAAAAATAATTAAATATATTAAATTTATTCAAATTAATAAAAATAATTAATAATAGAAAAACATTATAAAATTTTTAAAATTGCTTATAATATTAATAAAATATTTTACAAAATCTTATTAATATTTAATGTAATTTTCACCTTTCAGCACTATTTAATTATAACATTAAAATTAGGCGAAATACAAAATTTCATTCTAAATTTTCTTAAAAATTTCACGACATCCTTAACTTTATAAGTGTTTCATAACACACCTCAACTCTTATAAACTGAAATAAAGATATATATCCTTCAAATCTCCAAAACTGAGAGTCGAGCTCCAATCATACTAACAGGGGTTAAGGGTGCTAACATGAAGAAGTTATTGGAAAAAAATAATAAAATAATTGGGGTTATAAAATTATCCTAAACACTCTAAATTTTTCTAAAATCCCTAAATTCCCAAATACAAACCTATGACCTGATTTAATTTCTAAGGTATTTAAATGTATGGTTTGATTTCTAATTTATTTAAATTTATAACTATTTTGAAAATATTTGATTCTGAATAATATAATTTAAAAATATTTGAATTTAATTTGAAAATTAAATAAATAAAATTTTAAATTAATATTTTAATTTAAAATTCATAATCTTCTATTTGAATTCGGCTGAAAATCTTTATAGAATAATTTATATTAACTCATAATTCAAAATAAACAAACATTAATTCTTAGGAAAACCCATATATGAAAAAATAATCCTTAGGAAAGAAAAATAAGATTTGAATTTAAAATATTTTGAATTCGTCCTATTCAACTTGTTTGCCTCCTTTAATTCTAATAGAAAAAGAATGCTAACCCAGCACTAATTAAGGATGTGCATGATTTTCTGAGTTCTGAATCGAATAAAATTTATTTAATTATTTGATTTGATTTTAATTTTTCATTAAGAATCAAATAAAAATCATATCAAAGTTAAATTAAAATCCAATTATACATCTGTTTCCTATTTTCAATATAATTATATATTTATTGTATATATATAAGGACTATATACAACTTAATATTATATATTTTTTTATTTATCTTTTCTTATAAACTTTAGTTATAAATATATTAAATTACCTTATAATTTTTAATTATAAATGTATCATTATATTATATATACGCTTAATTCATAATTATATTTTATACTTAAAGATTACATACTATTAAATAAATAAAAGTTACATTATATGATGTATCATATTATATGATATGATTAGAAATAGTTAAAAAATTTATTATATGATATATTATATATTAACAATTTATTTCAAAAATTTAAATATTAATTCAAGTATGACTTTTTGTGGAAATAATTGTATAAAATTATTTAAAAAAATTAAGAATCGAATTGGAATCGCATGGAACTAAATTGGAATTGAAAAACCTAAAATCAAATCGAATCGAATCGAAATCAAAACAACAAAAAATCAAACTGAAGTTATATTAAAATTTCAATTCGATTATAATTTTTAAATAGACTCCGGATTGGAACCGGAACCCAACACCCTAGCACCAATATATAAAAAATTATTCGTTACTTTAAGGTTATCTCTCGTTGTTTAACTATAAAAGAAATACTGCGTATAAGTTACATTCGTCATCAATAATCAACTTTTTAAATATTAAATTGAATTATCGTAACTGATTAATAAACAACTTCTCTTAATTTATAGTCACTTGTCAGTGTTTATGAATTGGTGTTACAATTTCAAATTAGAAATTCCATCATGATGGAGACAACTGCGGTATACATACGCATCAAAAAATAATTTAATAAAATATGACAAGATTCTGGTCTTCATCCTTATTTAAAGGGGAAGAGAATAATGGGATTTTAAAATCGAGTGTATTTATTATAAAATTAATTATTTTTATTGTAAAAGAAATCTCCTATGATGTAATTTATCAATTATTAGTTATGTTATTTTGACTAAAATACATATAAAAAATATGAAATTGCCTTAGTCTGATTTATACCTTTATTTTTATTCTCACTTTCAGACTTGTTCCCATTGCCCCATGTGTTTGCTGTGAAATCAATCAACTAGCTAACAGATTGAATCTTATGAACATATCAGATAATAGGTATATTAATCAAGAAAATGCACTTTCTAATTTTTAAAATCAAATGTGAACTGATTACACTAAATGCAATTTGCTGTGAAATATATTGTTGAATTTAAAATAGATGTAGACTGAAATTAAAGAACTTGTATATGATAGAGTAGTGATAGAGTATATCTCGTGTAGATAATCATATATTTATCCTCATGTATTTATCCTCGTAACAAACTCCAAGTGTGTAACAACTAGATGAGGTTGGCTATAGGTCTGCCACCTCCACAGTCCATGTATATATATTATTATTTAACAACACTAAATGACAAGGTTCATCTATCCTTCACATGGTATCAGAGCCATCTGACCATGGCAGACTCTTCTTCTTCTCAAGCTTTGGTTTCTAGCACTAATAGTGTTATCTCCTCTCTTTCTACACCACCGAATGTTGCTAAGTTCATCTTTGTGAAATTAAATTGCTCAAACTATGTCCTTTGGAAAGCACAGTTGGTACCATTACTGCATGGGTACAATTTGTCTCGTTATATATCTGACACTGTCACTCCGCCATCCCAATTTCTTGAAGATAATAAGCCTAATCCTGAGTATGATCTCTGGTTTCGGCAAGACTAGATGGTCCTGAGTTGGTTGTTCTCCTCTGTTTCTAATACTATTCTACTACAGATTATTGGCAGTATGACTGCAAAGGCAGCCTGGACGAAACTTGTATCCATATATTCCACTGGTTCTAGAACTCAAATTCTTCAACTTCGGAAATAACTTAAGCATTTATCTCGGGGCACTAATTCGATTGATAGTTACATGCGGTGAGCCAGGACACTCGCCGATCAGCTCGTAGCTCCTCAAGCACCTGTGTCTGATGAAACTCTAGTTAATGACATTCTTGAAGGGTTAGGCAATGAGTATCGTCCCTTTATTTGGGCCATTGAGGCTCGGAATGTTCCAATTGAATATGATGATCTTTATGCTTTATTCTTGACTGAAGAAACTCAACTAAAAATGGAGGCGCTAGCTGTATCCTTTTCAATTCCACCATCGGCGCATGTGGCCACAAAGACACCACATCAACATAGTGGCAGGTCTCAGGTTTGTGGTCGTAGCAATAAGCCACCTTATGGTACCAACTCTTCCTCTACTGCATAAGATCACCTAATATTATTTGTCACAACTGTCGTGGTCATTGCCACATTGCAAGGCAGTGTCCTTCGCCAAAGCTCCGTCATAATAGCAACATTGGACAAACTAAGCCAACCACTTACCTAGCCTCATCATCTAACAATCCTTCCATGGCTCAATGGACAGTTGACTCTGGCACTAACCATCATCTCACTAATGAAACGGGGAATGTTTACAATCTCACACCTTATTAGGGCTCTAACGAAATTTTTGTTGGAAATGGTAATACCCTCCCTATTACCCACACTGGTACATCAGGAATTTCTCTTAATAATCGTTCTTTTACTCTTCATAATATTCTTTGTTCGCCTACTATTACTCACAATTTACTTTATGTTCACTCTTTTACTTCACATAATAATGTCTCAATTGAGTTTTTCCCTAATCTGTTTGTCATCAAGGATATCCCCACGAGGCAGGTCTTATACATAGGCCGAAGTAATGGGGGCCTTTACTCCATGCCACTTTCTTTGAATCCTATCAAGCCCGAAGCACACATTGTGGAACTTAGCACATGGCATGCACGTCTCGGTCTTGCTAATGATCGTGTTGTCCATCGTGTTCTGTCCAGTCAGAGTCTTTCTTTTGTTAAGAATAAGTCCTTCATTGTTTTGTGTCATACTTGTAATGTCAGTAAAATTCATAAGTTGCCATTTGTTAATTCAGTTGTTGTTATCAATAAACCACTTGAATTGATTTGTTCTAACGTTTGGGCCCCAGCCCCTGTTGCATCTGTGGATGGATTTCGTTACTATGTTATCTTTTTTTTATCACCATAGTAAATATACTTGAATCTATTTTATGAAGAGAAAGTCTGATGTTCTAAATATTTTTATCCAATTTAAACACTTGGTTCAAAAATATTTTGCTCTTCCTATCAAATGTTTTCAGGCTGATTGGGGCGAAGAGTACCAAGCACTTACCAATTATTTGCGTGAACATGGAATTAGCCAACGCATCTCTTGTCCCCATACCCCTGAGCAAAATGGATGTGCAGAAAGAAAGCACAGACATATCATTGAAATAGGTCGTGCTTTACGTACTCATGCCTCTATTCCCTTACATTATTGGACTTGTGCATTTGAGTGTGCTGTCTATACACTTATGATTACCTTTAGACCGAACCAAGCCTCATTCTCCATTTGAAATATTATTTCGTAGCCCTCCAAATTATAACGATATGCGCATTTTTGGTAGTCTCTACTACCCATGGCTCAAGCCCTATTCTCCTCATAAGTTGGCGCCTCGTTCTACCAAATGTGTCTTTCTTGGTTACAGTAAGGTTCATAAAGGGTATTACTGTTTAAATTTATCTGCTAAAAAAATTCTTATCTCACGCCATGTTATTTTCCATGAACAGATTATTCCATTCAAAAGTGTTGATGATGCCAGTGCCAATAAATCAAGTACATCCACTACTGCTCCATATGCACCTCTTCCACCCATTTTGTTGGCCGCAACTTTGTACCTATATCACAATCTCCTCAAGATGGTATATTTGATCCTCCACCAGCTCACTTATCTCTACAGTCCACTGATGTAGTATCCACCCCAAGTCCAATGACACATAGTCCATTAATCTCATCACATGCACCCTTGGCTCACCCTTAGCATAGTCACATCACACCATGTGCATCCACTCTCCCACATAGCCCACCAACTTCACTCAACCTCATGATACTTCCATATGTGTTGTTACTCAAAGCCCACACTCACCTAGTCATCTCCACTCACCTCATCAACAAGGTCTCACCGACTCCCATAATCAACCATCTGTTCCACTTAAAACTCATCCAATGGTGACGTAATCTCAAACAGGGAATTTTAAACCAAAGATATTTGCCACTACTATAGTTGCCCAAGCTGTTCCTACATGCTATTCCCAAGCTATGAAATCTGAATATTGGCGTGATGCACTGCAGTCTGAAATAAATGCTCTAATTCAAACAAGTACGTGGAAATTGGTACCACGAGAAGAAACTCAGAATATTGTTGCCCCTTACTCCTTCTTCTAATCTTGATATTCATGCTTACAGTGATGCGGATTGGGCATCCAATCTGAACAATAGAAAATCAATAAGTGGCTATGCGATATTTATGGGGAGTAATCTAATTTCATGGTAGTCTAAGAAACAACCTACGGTAGCGTGTTCATCTGCCAAAGCGGATGAGACTCACAATTCTAATCTCACCTGGTTAGATTTGCAGGGCAGTGATAGAGTAGTGATAGAGTATATCTCGTGTAGATAATCATATATTTATCTTCATGTATTTATCCTCACGTATTTATCCTCGTAACAAACTCCAACTGTGTAGCAACTAGATGAGGTTGGGTATAGGTCTGCCATCTCCACAGTCCGTGTACATATATTATTATTTAACAACAGTAAATGACAAGGTTGATCTATCCTTCACCGTTTATACTAAACAAAATTTGAAATTTGACAGTCGAAAAAGAAACTACAAAGCTTGAAATTAAAAGACAATGCTTAGAAAACATGAAAAACATGAAATTACCTTAGCTTGATTTATGCCTTCATTTTCATTCTCAATTTCAATTTTTTTCCATTGCCCCTTGTGTTTGCTATGAAAGAAATCAATTGGCTAACAGATTAAATCTTATGAACATATCAGATAATAGGTATATTAATCAAGAAAATGCACTTTCCAATTTTTAAAATCAAATGTGAACTGATTACTCTAAATACAATTTGCTATGAAATATATTATTGAACTTAAAATAGATGTAGACTGAAATTAAAGAACTTGTATATATTGAATAAAATTTGAAATTTGACTGTTGAAAAAGAAAATACAAAGCTTGAAATTAAAAGACAATGCTTAGAAAACTTGAAAAACATAAAATTGCCTTAGCCTAATTTATGCCTTCATTTTCATTCTCACGATTGCCTTAGCCTGATTTATGCCTTCATTTTCATTCTCACTTTTAATTTTTCCCATTGCCCCTTGTGTTTGCTATGAAAGCAATCAATTGGCTAATTGTAATGCCCTCACTTTTGGTAGTCCATATATTCTACTGTTTTAATGACTAACGTTTTTTCGGACAGCTAGGATGTCGAGAACTATACTTAAACTAGAGTGAGGAGACATAAATTGATTGAATAGAGATCAAGAAAAATTAGGAAAAAACAAAAGAAATAAAATGCCAATAGGTTAAAGGAGCCGAGGTTTCGACGATTAGTAACCCTATCGGGAAGCAACTATGAATATAGTTGTCAATCCCAGACTCGTAGGAAACCCTGTGAAATAAATATTTGGGACTTAATTAGGGGATTAATAAGGATTAATGACAATAAAAATGTCAAGAAAATATAAGAAAATTTATGCCAATCAGTAAAGACAAATCATGACCCGATAAAGGCATTTTGATCATTTCACCCTCAGAGTTGAATTTTGACCTCAATGTCAATCAAAATGAGTGAGAACAAAACCTTTAAAATGAATAAAAATCATGAATTTGCGTAATGAAAAAGGGAAAAGAAAGAAAAGAAAATGAAATTGAATTATGACATAAGCGTTACCACATGATGACCTAAGCATGAGTAAGCATGATGACAAAATGACATCATTAAAAAAAATTAATACAATTACATTAGGATAAATATATAAACATAAGACAAATTACATTAATTAAAGCCTCATCTTCTTCCTCCCTTAAGCTCTTGGCCGAACCACCATAGGTAACAAGCCTCCACCATTTTCAAGCTTTTCAAGCTTGATTTCCCTCCTATTCTTACACTAAAACCCCTACTTGTCTTCACTAAAAATTGATTCCACACCTTAAGAAAGCTATTGGCAGCCAAGAATTGAAGGAAATCTTGAAGTTTAGCAAGTCAAAGTTTGGTCACAAGTGAGGTTAGTGCAAGACTTTCCCTATCTCTCTTCTTTAATCATGCTAAGCATGTTAAAAGGAGTTGAAATTGTATGAAATTGAAAGAATATGATGAGTATTTGAAAGACCAAAATTTCAGCAGCCATGAGAGAAATTAGGGATTTATGATTTTTGATGGAATTCACTTGCCTAGTAGTGTTCTTGATGAGTTTGCATGTGGTAGAAATTGAATTGCATGGTGTTGCATGAGATGAGAATTTTAGTAGCTAATTGATGCCTAATTGACATTGTTGAGATCATTTATTGACTATTTGAAGTGTAATGAATGTGGTTTGGAGTTTGATAGTTGGGTGGAATTAAGATTGAAAGTGTTGGATTTCTTGTGTAGGATTCTGGACCTTGAGTCCAGTGAGTTTATGTGGCCATAAGTAGAGCCATGTTGCTCCAATTGGTGTGAGGCCAATTGGAAGTGAAACTTAGGACATGAAGCCACATTTTTCATGAAGAGAATCTGCCCAAAAACTGAACCTAACATGACCTAAAATTAGCTTGAATCTGGGTAAGCACCTGCTAGACCTGGAAAAATGATCATATAAACAGTAAATATTCAAATGGGTATAACTCACTCTAGAAAAGTCAGAATGACTTGATTCTTGAACCAATGAAAAGGTTAGACGTAGGAGCACATTTTTCATGAAGAACATAGAGCCTAATTTTGACTCTAACCTAACCAATTTTCTAGAACAATCTAGGTCAATAATTCTAACCAAAACCAGAACCTGACCTGAAATTCTGGACTTTGACCTATCCGACTAGTTTTGGAAAAAATGTCATAACTAAGTTCACAAAACTGCAAATGCAGTGAATCTAAAGCCAAAATCTCCATAAGACCTAGAACTACAATTTTGATGTTTTGATCAAAACTTAGAACCTAATGGAACTTGGTCAATTTGCTAGGATAAATCAGTATTCCAAATTCTGAAATTGAACTACATAGCCACTTGACCCTAGAATAGTATTTATATCATATCTCCCACTCGGAAACTCCAATTGGGATGAACCAAACTGTTCTAAAAACTTAAGAAATAGGACTCCAACTTTGATTTAGGAACTTTCCTCAAATTTTGAGTGTAATGATCCAAAAATAGGAATCAAAGACACTGACCTAAACTTGAAATTCTAAAGGCATAGGGTTCAGGAGTCCAGGTCAGTTAATTGGCTATAACTCACACTACATAATCTGAAAAATTGTGATTCTTGAACCTAAGTGACCCTAAGACATAGGAGAACAACTCATATGAAGAACATTAGCCCTAAATACGATTGCAACATGTCCAGCCATCAAGACAAAGTTTGACTCCAGAATATACTTGGTTCTGGAACCATAAAGGGTCAATGGACTAGTCTTGGAAAATTGACCATAACTTGAGTTCTAAAACTAGTGATGAAATGATTATTTAGTAGTCTAACTAGTGTTGAACATGAAGGAATCATATATAAAATGTTTTCAAAAGTAAAAAAATCACCAAAAACAATTGTATAGTTTTTTAAGTATAATACAGAAATTAATTATTTTCTACTCACATGATCACATCACATTGAAAATTGTTTGCATAATTATATATATATATTAACATCTACAAAAGTATGACTCTTCATATTGTCTTCATTGACTTAATTGAAAGTGTAAATAATTTAATGTACGTTGGTTCCAAATTCTATGAATTGATGACATGAGCTTCGAGGCCCAAATTATTTTTAAATTTTTAAATATTATTAAAAATTATTTTCTTATTTTAATTTTTTACAATAAAAAATTTATTTAATTTAATTTTAAATTTTTTAATATTCTCTAGTTAATATATTTAAAAATATATTTTTCTCAACAATAACTCTAACAGCAATATAAATTATATCCTAAATCATGTTTATTGAACTTGTAAAAAGATTGTGAAATTAAATAGTATCAATAAATAATTACTAAGTGTAATTTACTTTTTATTTATTGACAAAATTAAATGCTCTATTAATATAATTATTATTTCAAATTAATATGATAATTATTTTTTTTATAAATGTTTTATGTTCAATTTATTTACGAAAGATATAATAAAATAAAGATGTGTACTATAAATTTATATTACGTTTTCAAATAATGAAATATATTTTTTTATTTAAAAAAAAAAACCTTAACTGCTATTCATAGCCGCCATAGGTCAAAGACGGCACCAAAGTTTTTAGTAATTTAATTCGATCATTATGCATTTTGATGCTAGCAGAAATCTTATTATATTATCATTTATTTTCGGAAGTCTGCCAAAAATATGGTCCTAATTTTATAATAAGACAGCTAATTTCATTTACTTAAATGTGTTTTTTAATGTTTATAATTTTTAAATTTCTATGTGTTACAACATTGAATGGGAAATTTTATTTTCTCTTTTCTTATTAAGTAGAGTTCGTCATGAACAAGTTAGAGTTAAAATTAAATCGATTAAATTTAAACTTAAAATTATTGATTGATTTGTCATTCTAATTTAGTTTAACTTAGTTTAAAATTGATAATAAAAAGAACTAGATTTTGATTCCTCTCATTTTCAAATCTTGAATTGAATCATATTAGAAGTAATAATTCAATTTAATTTAATAAAATTAAATATTATATTAAAACAATCAGACCTTTTAAATTCATATAATAATTATTATTTTTTTATAAATGATTTATGTTGAATTTATTTATAAAAAAATAATAAAATAATAATTTGTACTATAATTTTATTTTATGGTTTCGATTAACGAAACGTATCTTCTTTTCTTAAAAAAAGGAACCTTAACCACATCATCCATCAAATCCTAGCCGCCAAAGGTCGTAGACAACACCCAAGTCTTTTGAGCAATTTAATTCGATCATTATGCACTTTGATGCTAACAGAAATCTTATTATATTATCATTTATTTGTGGAAGTCTTCCAAAAATTTGATCCTAATTTTACAATAAGACGGTTAATTTCATTTACTTAAACGTATTTTTTAATATTTATAATTTAAAAACTTCTAACATGAATATATACACCTTACGTGATACAATGTTGAATGGGAAATTTTATCTTTCCCTTTTCTTATTAAGTAGAGTTGTTATGAATGAGTTAGAGTTAAAATTGAATATATTAAATTTAAACTTAAAATTATTGATTGATTTACTGTTGTAATCTAGTTTAGAATTGGTAATAAAAAGAATTGATTTTGATACTTCTCATTTTTAAATCTTGAATTGAATTTTATCATAATCAATAATTTTTGTTAATTTAATTCATAAAAGAAATATTACTCACATGCATCACTTGCGGCAAAGAGGAATGAGGTGTTAAATTCAGAGAGAATGCTAGGCATATTACGTATTAATTCATTTGAATTTGGTTAATATAAGTAATTAGGTTATTTTACATATATAAATGACTAATCAAGTCAATATTGCAACTCAATCACTCTTTAAATTTTATTTATTCTCAATGTGAGACTTAAATTCTTAGCACTCCTTCCTCAAGTGCAATCATATAGTTAGTACTTAATAATTAATCAGTATTAACTTAATACGGATCTAATTACACAATTTTATTGGAATCCACGACTCAATTAGTATTCTGATAACATTTTAAATTCAGATAGTGCTGGACATGAGGCGTATGCTCAACTTTGAAATGTTTGCCAAATATTTATCATTTTTCCATTGATACAATTTTAACCACTTTTAAACTTTTTTATAATCAGTAAAATATAAACGATAATTTTATTATTTGTAATAATTATATAAAAACTATATTTTAAAATAATTTTAAATATAAAAAATAAAAATTACATATATATAAATATTAACAGAACCTATTTTCTAACTGTGTCAATAAAATTCTCTCAATTCCTTTTAATTATTTTAATTATTTCAAATTTTTTATACCCTTAAGGTTCTGCATGTGTTGCGGAATATTTTTAGCGCTTGCAGCATTAAAAAAATAAATCAATAAAAAATATTTTTTTATAAAAAAATTAAATTATTTTTTTTTTTTAAATTTTAATAATCTTATTAAAATGTGAAAATACTTATGCATATGTGACATAAACAAAAACATTAAATTAATATTCTAATCAAATAACGGAAAATATTTTTATAAAAAAAATTCTTTTAGAAATTGTTTTCTCTCATTCTTGATTTTTTTTTCAATTCTCATATTTTTTACTTTTAAATACCTATTTATTTATATTTTCAACTAATATATCATTAATTTTTAATTTCTCACAACCTTTTTTTTTCTAATCCTTAAATTTATACAAAATATTAAGTGAATGCTTTTCAAGGCAAAGCGGTAAGAGGTAATAAAAAATTGAGAATACTCAATTTTCTTTTGATTCGAATTTTCAAATAATGAGAACTGACTCTGAATTTTTGCTTCTCCTGAACGAATAAAAAAATTTGACATTATAGGAACTGAATCATTACCTTGTGGAGTAACTATAAATGTTTTCCTTTTGATATCAAAACGATGACAAAAAACATGTCAATGACTCGATTATCGTAATTGAGATTGATAAATTGACTTGTCAATGTTTATGTTACTCCCATTGGGACCAGCAATATTATATAGATTCACTACATATTGTATTTTTATAGCAATTGAAACTTGTTTCATTGTTAGTTGAAATACTCTCACTTGGAAAAGAATCCATTTGAGGTTGTAGCGGAAAGGGTCTGGTCCACAATTTTATATAAAGATAGATCTTGACCTATTTTTCCTTGTCAAGAAAAATCATTTTTTAAGAATGTCATATCTCATGATTCAAATTCAGTTACCTTATCACTATCTTGTTAACTTATAAATACATGTCTTTTTGACTGTTTTAAGTATCTTATAAATATACATTTCCTTACTCTTGGATCTAATTTTCCATATTTGTGAGAAGGATGGTGAATAAAAAATAACACACCCTAAGGTTTCCAAAAAAACACTTAAGTCAGGTTTTCTAGTAGCCCATGCTCATATGGAGTTATTGTAACTGATTTGGATAGAACTCGGTTAAGGATAAATGCAATATATTCTAAATTCATATACTTAAATATTCTATGCAATAATTAATTATGCTAGCACTTATTCCTCATTAGACTTAGAATCAAAAGTTTACTATATTCACAATCATCATCTAAAATTCTAACGTACAATAAGGTTAACATAATTAATTATGTAATGAACTATGATATTAAATTATGCAAATTCAAGATTTATCAACAATATATTCAATATCTAATATTGAAATATTTTGTAAGACACACATACACATATATATGTCTTATATGCATAATTATTTACATAAAAATAACTCCATATAATTAAATTAAATTTTAATTAAATTTACTAATATTAATTTTAGTTTACCTCATATAATTTTAGAAACTCCTTTTCTAAAATATAAATGAATTGAACATTTTTAATTCTATTTCCTTATCATAGGAACATTGATTCCAAAATAATTTTGAAATTACTACAATTAATTTTAATGACAACAATTAAAACTATTTTTAATTGATTTCATCAAATTAATTTATTTGCCCCACTATTTGCCATTATTAATTTTAGAAACATTTTTCCAAAAGTAAATATTGAATTAAATAATTTAATTTAATAATTTATTTTTCAATTGCCCTCAATTAATTTTAGAAACTAATTTCTAAAATTAATATTGAATTAAACAATTTAATTCAATTAATTATTTCTCCAATTGCTCTTTAATTAATTTTAGAAACTAATTTCTAAAATTAATATAGAATTAAATAATTTAATTCTAATAACAAATAATTTACATGCCACCTTTGATTAATTCCAAAAAAACAATATTTCTAGAATTAATTAAAGACTTTAATTTAAATCTCAATTTTGGCTAGAATTAAAAATTACTTGAATTAACAATTTAATTCAAGTTCTAATTCAATTAGGATTTAAAATTATAATTTTAATTGAATCAAACAAATTAATTCATGTCCTAATTAAATTAGATTTAAATTTCAAATATGTAATTTTTTAATTAAATAGTCAAAAGAGAAAGTCAAGTGGCATTGATTGAAAATCATTGGAAGTTGTATTTTTGTTATTTTCATTAACATCCATGACAAAAGAGAATGTGGCAAAGTTGTAAATATATTGAAAACAATAGCAACTATGTTAATGGCATAACTTGTAATTTCTTTAAAAAACATAGACAATGGGCTATGCTATTTTCTTCCTCCTCCTTCCATTGAAGAACCGTGATTTGCAGGACACCCATATAACGTTGGCATAGATTTAGATGACGTCGGCATCTTCTGTTGGCAGTCATGGAGGCCATTGTCGGCTGTTGCAAAGCAACCGTCCTTCACCCATCCCCGCTGCTTCTTCCTCAATGTTTCATGCAACATGGCAGATCTGGAAATGATTTTCATATCACAAATTCCAGCTATGTAAGACGCAGTGCCATCACTAGTCGAATGTTCAGCGAGTCCAAGACCACCGACCACTAGCACGCATTTGGAATAGGCACCATAACGCGACAATACATGATCGAGTACTATTCTAGGTGTTGCTCCACGTCACTGATAAGCCTAGTACCATGTTGCCGACAAGCCTAGCCAACAGAGCATAACAATACCGACTAGATATGCGCAGCATATAGCAATTACCATCAGCATAGATGGAAATAGTCATTTACTTACAATTATTCATGAACAAAATTTCCAAATTCATTTTTCTCATTTTATAACAGAAAATTAAATTTTTTAGAATCTGAAATATTCATCAAGATTCAAAATCTCAAAATATTAAAACTCAGATCTGGAAATCATATAATAAATTTCAGAACAATTCTTGACAGAGGAAGAATTTATGGAAAAAACATAAATATTCATCCATATAAATTTGATTCTTAAATCAATAACAACAACAACAACAACAACAACAACAACAACAACAACAACAATAATAATAATAATAATAATAATAATAATAATAATAATAATAATAATAATACATGCTATATACATGTTAATTAGACTAAAAAATAAATATTTAGGGCTCTGATATCAACGAAGAAAAATTATAAAGACCCAACACATGGATTCATATATATGGATCCTAACCCATGTTCATACAAAATACCCTAAGATCTTCTTCATATTTGTATCACTAGTCTATCATATAATTATATGAACAACATGAACTATATATATATTAATTCACAATCTAAGTGTGTACCTTATTATTGCAGAAAAATAAAATACTCTAAATTATTGAGGTTGAGAATGCATTTAAAATAAGCCTAAGAACTAATTCTAAATAGTAACACTTTTTATTACTATTCTAACCAACTACCTTTTTCTTAAGAAGATTGGCTATTTATAATTTTATACGACCACCTTTGGCCAATGGACACAATTTTTCGTATGGATACAACTCTTTGTATAAATACAATTCTTTGTAGTTACACAGGTTCATTACTTTCTTTTAATATATATTTATATTTTAGAAAATAGAAAACCATGAATCTGGGTTGACACACATGGGTGATTCTTAAATCAATAACAAAAACAACAACAATAACAATAACAACAACAATAACAATAACAACAACAACAACAACAACAACAACAACAACAACAACAACAATAATAATAATAATAATACATGCTATATACATGTTTATTAGACTAAAAAATAAATATTTAAGGCTCTGATATCAACGAAGAAAAATTATAAAGACCCAACACATGGATTTATATATATGGATCCTAACCCATGTTCATACAAAATACCCTAAGATCTTCTTCAAATTTGTATCACTGGTCTATCATATAATTATATGAATAACATGAACTATATATATTAATTCACAATCTAAGTGTGTACCTTATTATTGCAGAAAAATAAAATGCTCTAAATTATTGAGGTTGAGAATACATTTAAAATAAGCCTAAGAACCAATTCTAAATAGTAACACTTTTTGTTACTATTCTAACCAACTATCTTTTTCTTAAGAAGATTGGCTATTTATAATTTTATATGACCCAATGGACACAATTTTTCGTATGGATACAACTCTTTGTATAAATACAATTCTTTGTAGTTACACAGGTTCATTACTTTATTTTAATATATATTTATATTTTAGAAAATAGAAAACCATGAATCTGGGATGACACACATGGGTAACCTGATCCATATTTCCAATAGTAAGGAAAGCCTTGCCTGGCTTCCCCATGGTTTTTTAATTTTAATTTATAGATACATAATAGATAATAAGGGTTCCTAGCTTGTACCCACTCTACCGACAATAAATAACTATGACCGAAAAATATATCTATATATAATAAGCGAAATCTTGGACTTGTTGAAATTAATTTTATTGCCATCAGCTATCACTTAATTATCAATTAAATATCCATCACAAAGCTAATATTTATTTTAATTATTACCATTCAACCTCTTACTTTATGGCCATTTACTACTACGAAATAATCTTTTTAAGGGATAATATAAAAAACTTAAGCTATCAATAATATAATAATGAGAAAATTATTGATGTGATTAAATATAAAAAATTTATTTAATCGTATTATTATTAAAACTATCAAATAAAAAGATTTACTAAGTAATTAATAAAAAAATAAATTTATAAATTAATTTAAGATATCACAATCACACAATGGAAACTCAATAATGACAAGCACTAAATGATCTTAATTTCATTTGAGCCAATCCAATTTAAGTTATTTGACTAGTATAATTCATTTTTAATTATTTAATATAAAAAAATAATTTAATTTATCTAATATATATTTTCTCCTGAGTTGTACTAAATATATTAGTTAAAATCTATTACCTGATTCTGAATAAAAATAATAATTTTTAATTAATTCATTCGGTCCTATGATCATTTAATATAAATTTCCACAAGTCAAGTCTTTTGCTCCCTCCCCAACTATTATTCTTAGGTTGTTTATTGCTCTTTCGTATTCAATAAACTTCTCTTCCTAGGCAATCAATGAACAAAATTATTTAAATAATAAATATTCAAATGCATTAAACACCACAGTAAATTAGTGCATTGATGTTGAAAAATAAAATAAATTTTATTCGTATGATTAAAAAATATAAAAATATATAATAATTGAAATTTTAAAAATTGTTACAATTAATTTATTGCCATCACCTATTATTTATTGCCATTAATCATCGCATGCAATAGTTAATTTATTGCATAAAATATTCCTTAATTATCGCAAAAAAATTTGGATAGCTAGTGATGAGTTTTGACAGCAATTAATAATGTTCCCTTCACTTAATTTTAGAACGAGCTTGTTAAACTACAGCATGGCTGAGTGAATATCATCAGCAACAAGACTCAAAGGACACAATATAATTATTGTGGACTGACTTTCATTTTATATATAAAAATTTTAAAGAAAATTAATTAAATTAAATTCTTATAAAATTCTTATTCAATCAGAGTGAATATGCTTCAGATTGGGGCGCCAAGGCATTGACTTTCAAAGAACTTGTTACATGCTTTAATTGGTTACATTTATGCTTAACAATTTACATATTTTTAAAAATTAAAAATAAATAAACACTGAAAATTAAGAAATCATTATAAAAATTTAAATATTTCTTACATATGCTATATTCATATAATATCAATTATATATGAAACCAATATTTATGGATAATACATTACATAACAGTATATTATCATTAAAAAAATTGTGATGTTAAAGGGAAATTAGTAATAAATATCATTTGATATAGACATAAAAGCTCTATAATTATTTTTTTTTTCAAAGTATAAAAAATATCATGTAATTTTGTGTTTTAACATAAAAGAGATTATAATTTAATTTCATCAATTTGATAGCATATATTTTCTTCTATTAGTAGATATGGTTTAAACCTTTAGTTACTGTTAAGCGTTGCTAACGTGACGAACACATGACACTGACATGGTAATACATATTTGCCCCATAAGCACCACGAGGGTACTATATAAATACTGCATCTGTCATGTGTCGCCACATCAATACTACATGTTTGCCATATTAGCATTATTAATAGTAACTAATTATTTGGATCATATTTTCCTGCAGAGAAAATATAATATGTTGAATTGATAAAAATTAAACAATGATTTTTGTGTATCAAAGCATGAAATCATGTAGTATTTTTTTTTTAAATAACATTCTGGGGACAAAAATATGATTACTTTTTTTTTATAAACAACTAATAAAATTATTATGAAAAAAAAAATTAAACTTTAGTATATATATACACTAACTGAGTCAAGAATCATTTTAATCAACCAAAAGTGTTTAGTTTTTCTTCTCTTTTTTTTTTTCTTTTTTCTTATGAGTTTTTTTTTTCGCCAGCGATGAGTGTTTTTGATGATTAACCTCTCATTTTTCTTTATTGCATTTTTTTCTTTTTTTAATATTTATTTTATATTTTTCTAATAATTTTGATACTACATCCTTTTGAAAAGTATTTAAATCTATTCTTAGATTTATTATTGTTGATAAATCTTGAGTTTTTGTTTCCTCTTTCATAAAGATTTATTATTTCTTCGTTATAAGGATTTGGTATTTTCTTTATTTTGAAGATTTGTTATTTTTCCACTTATGAAAATTATTTTTTAAAAAATTATTTTTAAATGAAAATACACCTCTTTTATATATGTATATATATGAAACTTGAAAATGTAAATGAATAATCTTAGCCGCCATTCGTCATAAGACATCATCATTCCCAGCCGCCATGGGTCAACCACGAAAGTTAATTGGATTATTTTGCATTGTGGAACTTAAAATAACATGGTTCTAATTTTATATTAGGACGGCTAATTACTGGAGTTTTTTTTTAAAGGAATCAGAGGAGTTACTATATTTAACTAACTTGAAACAATCCGATTGCCATACTTTGTTAGCTCTATCCTAACAATTCTTTACTTTTGTATATATTGAACACAGCTTACATTAATAATATATCAGTTTTACATTCATCAACTTCAAACACATTATTATTCGTATTCTCAGAGCAAAAAATTTCATATGATATGTCAAATTTTAGGACTCAAAAATTATGATCCACAATGTCACAACTAGCCAAATCCAAATAAATTTATGAGCTAAAAAAGATTAGACTCACAAAACTGAGCCAAAAGAAAAGGTAAAACCCTAGTAGATATGAGTCGCTACATGCAATAAGTGCAGACCTACAGCAAAGGTAAGTTAAAAAAAAAAAAATTATAAAAACTCAATACATGGATTCATATACATGGATCCTAAACCATGTTCATATAAAATACCTTAAGATCTCTACCACATTTATATCACTAGTCTACTATATAATTACATAAATAACATGAACTATATAGATTAATTCATAATTTAAGTGTATACCTTATTGTTGTTGAAAGGTAAAATGTTTCAAATTATTAAAATTGAGAATACCTTTAAAAGAAGTCTATATTAATTCACAATATAAGTTTGTATCTTATTATTGTAGAAAGATAAAATGCTTTAAATTATTGAGGTTGAGAATACATTTAAAAGAAGCCTAAGAATCAATTCTAAATAGTAACACTTTTTATTACTATTCTAACCAACTACATTTTTCTTAAGAAGATTGGCTATTTATAATTTAATATGACCATCTTTGGCTAATGGACATAATTTTTCGTATGGATGTAACTCTATATATGGATATAACTCTTTGAATAAATACAATTCTTTGTAGTTACACAGGTTCATTATTTTCTTTTAATATATATTTCTATTTAAAAAAATAGAAAACCATGAATCTGGGTTGACTCACATGAGTCACCTGAACCATATTTCCAATAGTAAGGAAGGCCTTGCCTGGCTTCCCCAAGGTTTTTTAGTTTTAATTTATAGATACATAATCGATAGTAAGGGTAAATAGCTTGCCTCCACAATTTTTTTTTTAAATATATTATATTACGATAATAACCTGAAAATAATAATATTTAATAAATTTATGAAGTTAATATTATTATGCTTTAAAAATATTTTAAAATTGAACAAAATAGCAATTATATCAATATCTATTTAAAATATTTTAAAAATAAAAAATATTAAAAATAAGTATATATATATATATAAAATAATGATGGGAAGTGATGTGAGAAAAAATAAAGCTAAAATGATATATACTTTAAGATTTATATAAATCCCTATACTATTTTGTTCTCATCATTAATTTTAGAGTAGCTAAAGAATTAAATTGCTTGCTATTTAAAATACATGCCCTTCAATATCTTTTTACTTGATTTGCTTTTTGACCTAATTATCAAATTATAATTTTAAATAGTTCATTATAAAAGAATTTAACTATATTAGCTGGGATTCAATTATTTTATAATGTTAGGCATTGGTCTTTTTACTGCTGTTATTGTTTTAATATCAAATTAACCTTTTTAAAATCTTTTTCTTTTAATTTTTCATCTTCAATAACGTATTTAATAAAATGTTTCAAAGAATTTATTCTTTTATATGCTTCTTAATTAACAATATTATTTTATAATATATAATAAGTTCTTAGTAAATAAAGCATAATCAGTCTAATATTGAACCGATTACACTGTAAAATTTTCTTAATTTAAAATATATACACCGGAAACCTGGGTGGTGGCCATGGCTACCTAAAACTAAGTGGTGATTTATTTATATGAAAATTATTAAATTTATAGTTTAAATAATTTTTTAAATTAATTGTTTGTATATTTGTAAAAACTTTTATTTTTTTATAGATAAATATTAATTATTGTTTAATAAAAATACAATTTTAATATTTTTATAAATTATAATAATTATGATAATTTAAATTTTGGCCCTCTATATTTAACCCTGTATTCGCTCATGCATGCAGTATAAATGATATAAATTTGAGTGCAATTAAATTGCACTTGAAAAAGATCAATAATAAACAATAAAAAAATGATATATATATATATATATATATATATTACTTAGGCCATTTTAGTAGAGATAATCTTAAATTATTATTATTATTATTATTATTATTATTATTGAACATCTAATAATATCTTCTATTACGTTTGTGAATTAGAAACTTTTAAAATAAACAAAAATCTTTAGGATAATATATTACTTAGCATGACAGAAATTTTATTTTTAGTATAATTAGGTTCAACTGAGATTCGAACTCAAAATCTCATAATTTTAAGGATCATTTTAGTATCATTAAATAACAAGACATAAATTTTAGCTCAATTGTTTGGATAGAAACCAAATAATCCCATAAGCAAGCCAATTTTCCAGCTCATGAAATTTCATTCCGGACCACTCTTGCACCAAAACTTCAAATTCCAACTTAAATCTAAAATAAATGTAACAAATCAACTAACAATACCTATATTAATAAAAAGCATTTAAATGAAAGGTATAAATGGCAAAACTTTTAGAAAAGAGAGGTGGATGGCTGTCCTTGATTTTCTACTTCAGAAAGCTAGCATATGTTGTAATTGGTCACCCACCGTCACGCTCGCTTGAAGATTTCGTCGGCTTTATTCTTAATATATTCTATTAATTGCTTTTATTTCTGTTTCAACATTTTATACAATAAAAATTTTATTGTAATTATTAATTTTGGTGAATCTTACATGGGTTCCATCACTAAAAAAGCAATCAGTTTTGTAATTAATTATTGCAACTGACTGAAATCGATTGTTATTAGCAACCAAATTTGTAATCGATTTGTAAATCAGTTATTAAATATTTTGCTTCAAAAATTTCCGCCTAATTTTTTTCTTACTTTTTTGATCTGGAATCGATTTGCGAATCGATTTTTAACAGTAACTGATATTTCCCCTAAAAAATTCTTGCTCAATTTTTTATTTTTTGATTTCCAATTGATTTGTGAATCTATTATTAATAGTAACTGATTTTTGTAACAGATTAAAATCAGTTGCTAAATAGCAACCAATTTTTTTCCTCTAAAAAATTTCACCTAATTTTTATTTTTTTTTTTTATTTGTAACCGATTTTACAGTCAATTTTTCTTCAAAAAATTCCGCTAATTTTTATATTTTATTTTGAATTATAACCGATTTACAAATTCATTGCTAACAATAATTGATTTCTACAACTGATTGAAATCGGTTGCTATTAGTAATTGATTTTGCAACCAATTGCGAATCGGTTACAAAATTTTCTCCTCAAAAATTCCTGCCTAATTTTTAAATGAAATTAATAACTGACAATCAGTTGTTAAAATCAATTGCTGATTTGCCTATATAAATTATTACTCATTTTCTTTCCTCACTTCTAATTTTTTCTCTCTTTCTTCTCTTCTTTCATTTTCTTCATCATCTTTTTCATTTTCATCTATTTTATTCATTATCTTTTCTTTTCTTTTCTAACATATTTTCTTCATCATTTTTCTTTTTCATCTATTTTCTTCTTCATCTTTTTCTTTCTCACATATTTTATTATTCATCATTTTTATTTCTCATTTATTTTTTTCTTCATCATTTTTTTTCTCATCTGTTTTTTTCATTATCTTTTTCTTTATCATCTATTTTCTCCATCATTTTTTTTCTTATCTATTTTCTTCATTGTTTTTTCTCATCTTTTTTCTTCTTCATCTTCTTTTTCTTTCTCATTTTCTATTTATTTTTTTGGCATAAAATAAAAATTTTTGTACAAATATATTTTTGTTAGTAAATTATTTGTATTATTAATTTTTAGTAATTTTTTTATAATATATATATATAGTAATTTCTTTTAGTAATTTGTCTTATAAATATTTTTTATATTTAATTTTTTGTTAATACTTTTATAATAGTTATTATTAGTAATTTTTTATAATATTTCTATATTGATTTTAGTACTAATTTTCATTAATAATTTATTATTTTAGTAATTTTTCAAAAATTTATTTATTTGAATTTTTTATTTCTTTTCTTTTAATTTATTTTTTTATAATTTTTTTAAAATTATAATTTTATAGTTTTTAAAAAATTATAATTTAAATTTAATGCTTTTTAATTAACATAAAAAATCCAAATCATATTTTATCATATTATATATAACTGAAATATTTTTTATCACCAGAATTATTTTTAAAATTTTAATTTAGCTAGAAAATGTTTTTGATTTATTGCTAATCCGATGAGTTTAATAATATTAAAATAAATATTTATATTTAGATTCATATATTTATTAATATATACTTTAATTAATTTAATATCAATATCAATATAAATATTTGATCTAATGATTATTAAACTTGTTTTCACATGAGCTCAAGCCTATATTAATTAGATACATTTTTGCCAAATGAGTTATGTGTCTTTATTTCTTGAATTAAGTTGGACTAGACAATATGTCACGACCCAACTTATGGGTCGGACTGGCACTAGGACATGTGCCAGTCTTAGGCCCCCAAGGCCTGTAGTAAGCCTATCTATTCCTTAACCCAATCCTAAGACCCATATTAAGCCTAATTTCAAGAAATCAATCGGACAGAGTCTGGCATAATATGGACTATCCAACAGAGAGTTTTTGACTCACCCGACCTGTAAGCATAATATATATAACAATTTGGAGAGCTCAGCTCACCCTCTACATACTCATCCTGTCATAAAATCAAATGGGAGCTTAGCTCCCTCATCCAATCCAATCTTACATGCATTTAATAGATTTACAGATCTAACATCGCATTATATTACAGACCCAAATCAAATAAAATACTTCTAATACATGCGGAGTTCTAAAATTTAGTAAAGTTATACAAAACATAACAGATATTACTAAATGACCTGTGAAGGAGAGAGGCAGGCTAGAACTTAACAAGAAATCTCTTGTATTCTGAAAAAATAAGGTGAACAGGAGTGAACATTTGACTCAGAAAGTAAAATAATGATTTTAAGTATAATTTTTATAGCTATCTAAAGCTAATGCATTCTAAAAAGTGGAATGCAATACCTTTGTAGTTTTCATACAATTCACATCGTAAACAACAACAAAAAGGTAATTTGGAGCACTTTGGAGCACTCACACACCCATATAATATTCAAACAGTACATATATGAGATTAGTCTCCTATACTGCTCTCTTAATCCAACCTCTGCCAGCGAGTACATCTCAAGCCGGAGTTTCTCTTAATAGACCAAAGGCGGGGGCCAGCGAGATTATCTCAAGCCATGCAGAAAATCCGGCTGAGTTTCCCCTATATCTAGGACATACTCAATCTGTAAAATGGCTTAAAAATACACTTCTATATCCACAAGTCACATAACCATTTCTCAATCACATCACATGGCCCCTCCTGGGCCCATCCAAATAGAAAACAACCACAATTTTGAAAAAATTATAATTTAGTCCCTACAACTAACCCTTTTTGCAAAAACTATCAAAATGAGTTCTAAAAATTCTAAAATTTTGCTCCGCAGTCCTTAGCAATATTACTAAGCTAATACAAAAGAAATTATAATTTTCTAACTATCCACGAATATTTTATGGAATTTTACTCTAAAAACAGCACTATAAAATTTAATAAACTTGGATTTCGGGTTTACCTATGCCAATTTTGGTACTTGGAACACGTCCGGGGCATCTGAAAATGGTGGGGTAGTCTATAAATTTGACCCAGTTCCGAAGTGATTCCGGCAGCTTATCTGCTCAGCTTGAAATTATAGATCCGAACGACAGTCGAATTGCCACGAAATGAAAGTACCTATGCAAAGTCTACAACACCAGGGGTTAGACTAAAATATTTATACTTACATATAAATAATTATTTGAAAATTAGGGGTGTTACATAAT
The DNA here is from genome assembly GCF_030052815.1 of Hevea brasiliensis. Lineage (NCBI taxonomy): Eukaryota > Viridiplantae > Streptophyta > Magnoliopsida > Malpighiales > Euphorbiaceae > Hevea > Hevea brasiliensis. Next base: position 5,648,343 of record NC_079497.1, on the reverse strand, counting down.
ATAACTCATATACTTATTGCTTAGATAAATTGAAACTATATTATATTATTAGTGGCAGTGGCGAATTGAAAGCATAAAACGAGGGGTCAATTGGTCTCCTTTTTTTAAAAAATATTCTTTCTACGTGTGTGTGTATATATTTATTGACTCTCATAAATTTAGTCATTGAACTCTTTTTTTTATTAAATTTAAAATTAATTGAGATAAAAAAAATATTTTGTGCATTTAAAAGTTTATTTACTTATAAAATTTAATTGTAATTTATTTTAATAATTAACTTTATCAAGACAAAATAATATATTTGTATATGTGATAAATTAATAAATGACATTAGTTAATATTTTTAATAATATTTTATTATTCATTTTTTATATATTATACCAAAAAAAATTTCTACATATATCCTGATCAGTAGCATTCAATACCTTGTATAATTAAGGTTATACAACCGCTTCATTTAATTTCAAATCGAATGAATAAAAAATAATAAAAAAAGTTAAATAAATAATATTGAATTAACAAATCAATTCAATTTTGATTTATTTGTTGATTTGGACTTATTTTATTGAGTTTTTTTTTTATTTTTATTCTTTGAATATTCTATAAATTTCATAAATTGCGCATAATATTGCATAATTCTATAAAATAAGCAAAAATGGATTATAAATTAAAAAAAAAAATCATAAAGTTCAATGGATTTTCGATCAGGTATAATTTGTTTTTTCGTTCTGCTTGTTTGGATTTTCGATTGGAGCATCAGTTCGAGCCTCAACCAACCATATATTCTACTGAAACTTTTGAAACATAGGGGATATGGTTCGATCTCAGGAGCTTGTTTTGCACTTACACCACTTAGACTTTGGGCTCCTGGTTCTCCATCCTTTGCTTTTGTTATATCTTCCAAAGCTTCCAGTTTTTCCTTGTTAATCACTTTGCTCATGGGTCTATTTTGTTACTGCTTGCTTGTTATGTTTGTTCTGCTGTGTTTTGGACATTATTATATATTATTAAAAGAGGTGATACTTTTATTCTGATTCATTAGGTTGAAAACACCTGTGAAATATTAAAAGAAAAAAGTGATATTTTTATTGTACTTAAGAACAATAAAGTGCCCTTTTACCCTTCTAACTTCTTTTTTAACAAGAGTTTACAGAATTTGAACAATAAGGTACTTAAGAACAATAACTTCTTTTTTAAACTTCTATTTCCATCAATAATTAACAACTTGAAATGTTTTTTTATTTTATTTTATTTTATTTTATTTTAAAAGAAAGCAGGAACAGAAAAGCTGCATACTTGCCCGGCCCATTAAACGGAGAGGTACAAAATGATCATTTTGTTTTTAAATAATTTCTTTTATTTTTCTACTAACACTGGAGACTTGAAATTTAAAAAAAAAAATCACATTTTAAGATTAATTTATTTAAAAAGAAATATATACTAAAAGGTGTGAAAAGAAATCTATTTTGTATATGAATCAAATATATTTTTTTTAATTCATCATAATATAGTTAGGTGATTATGATAGCAATAACTATTGAATGGTGATGATGTGACCATGGCAATAATTTATTGTGTAATAGTATTGTTTGCTGTCAAAAGGTGATAATGATGATAAAATATAGTGGTAGTAACAATAATGAAAGAAAAAAAATTTTATCAAATAATCATAATTATATGTATTTTTATAAATTATGATTGTTATATTAATTAAAATGTAATTAATTATATAATATAATTATTATTTCATTACATAATTTTTTTTATAATTAAATAAATTAACGTAACGTATAATGTGATTGCCATTTAATATAATCTAGAAAATTGAGTTATTTTTATTTTAATTTTGAAACACATTATCTCTCTGTCAATTTTTTTTAATCTATCATTTATTATGAAAAATTATCAAAGCTTATTTATTGTGAAACTTACTTTTATTATTATTATTTTTTAATAATATAAATTCATAGAGATATCAATCCACCTTCCAATTCAAAAATTCACTCGTTATTAGAATCATATATATTTATGGACAAATTATTGAGTGTGACTGAAATACAAAATTAGTTCCTAAAAAAGATATGCACAACATTTTTTTATTTTATTATAGGAGGAATTCATTCACCACAAGCATATAAATTACAGTAAGAAAGAGATACACATAATTATTTTCCGCCAAGAAATTTCATCTTCTTGGACTGAGACAAGGCAGATTTATTTTATTATTGTGCCTACTAATGCACTTTCTATATATAGCACCTATATAAGAAGGAAACAAAAGCAAGAAACAACATAGAAAGCACACATGTCTCAGTCTTCAGGTATTGGTTCCACGAACATTAAGGTGACATGGTCCTTCAAGCTTGAGGCGATAGTGTATCCATCATCGTACTGGAAAACAACTTCCATCATACGAGCAAGGTTTACTATGCTTGTGATAAGAGGCATTGGGACAGCAGTTGGCCTCATGGACTCCTCATTCATATCCTTCCATGCATTGTCACACATCTTTCGAAGCTCTTCCATCGCCTTCTCTTTTGAGACACCATATTCTTTCATGTAGCAATTTCCAGCTAAACAGTGTCCTTCCTTTTCTTCATCTTTGCTGGCCACCATGACATTTAGTAAACGGCCAAAGAATTTGGAAGCTTCAACAAGTTTTGGGTTAGTTTCTAGCCATTTAAACTCCTTAACCCCTGCAAGTTTTTCCACTCCAAGGAAGACTACTGGCGGAAGTAGGGAAAAACAGGATGAGATTAATGCATTATGCATGTACTCATTGAATGGTCGCAAATGGCCATCATAAAACCACTGTGCCTCCACAAGATAAGATCTCACCACTTCATTGTACTAATCCATGCATATATTTAACAAGAAAAAGAAAAAGGAAATGAAAATCAGTTCGTATTCGTTGATTAATTAATTGTATATTGATAGCAAAAATCATGGCGCTAGATATAGTTCTTACTCTCTCCTTTGTATAATTGATACAATAGGATCTTCCTTCATTGCCTTCGTCATCCCCCAATTCCTCAAAAAAATCTAAGACCGCCTTGTAAAGAATCTTCAGATAATCTGCAGGTAGCTGATCAGAGTTGCCCCTGGGAATTGTGAAATGGAAATGAGAGACAATATGATTCAGAGGAGGAATTTGATACACATAATGAATAATACAAGAGGTTAATAATTAGGTGGCAAGGATGTGAAACCTCTCCAGTGCATCTGTAAAGCATTGTAGTTCTTGAAGTGTACCATACGAATCGTATGTATCATCTACCAATGCCAGTATCTGAATACACTTTGTTAAAAGAATGCGAGAAAGAGCGAAGTTAGGCTCAAATTGAACTCCAGCTGATTGGAAAAATCCCTCGGCAATTCTGTCTCTCACATAAGGGAGACCCTTTGCAAGATCCAATTCTTTCCACCACCTGATCAAACACACAATTAAATAACAATATCAAATGTAAATATCATATACACATAAAAAAATATCTCCCTCTGATCTCTCAAACAAAGTGGACCTGGAGACAACACCTAGCTCTTGTTTGTGCAGTAACTGCACTCGATTATAATCTAACTTGGCAAACTTGAGTAAAGTTTCATTGTGAGACTCCTCTTCTTCGTAGAAATCGATGAATTTCCTAGCCTCTACTCGTGGCAGGCCTCTGTGAAAAGGCATGCTTAAGGCATCATTTATGTGTTTTGCGAGATGTGGGCTTGATTGCATAGCCAGAGACTCCAAGAGTGGCCTTGCAAAAGCAATTGCTTCATCTAGAATATCTTCTCCACGCATACTCACAAAGCTCGCTTCGTAAAGGCTAAGAATTCCTTTTACGTCATTGGATATGGCTTTATTGAACTTCCCATCGCTGTCCTTGAATTTCTTGAACACATCTGATTCACAAATCACAATACCACCCACTTCATACAAGCATCTTTATTAATTAGTAGGTCACATTATTTCTTGCGTCTTTCCTTTTGACAATTGACCTTTATTAAGCAATAATATATATTTATATATGGAGAGATTTTTCTTGCCTAAATGGACCTAAGTTGTAAGATGTATTATAAAACATATAAAATACAATAAATTTTCATCATAAGTAGCCATTTACTGCAAGATATTTTGTATCCATGCTGTCTTAAAACTCGAAACAAAAGCGCGACATTATAGAGATCATAGTCATCGTTAATATCATCGTGGACGACATTAAAAATGTGATTCAGTTGTTCTTCAATTTCATTTTCAAAATGATATGATATACCAAGACGACATAATAAATTGATAAACTCAATATTCTTGATCAAATCTTTCTAGGAAGACATTAGCATGTCCTTGACCTTTTCTTTTAGCACCTCCACCTTTTTAGTATATGATTCAATTTCCTGCATTAAGGTTGAGAAATATACTTTTCGAGTCAATCAGCTGTAATTATAATTAATTATAATTTCGATTATCAAGAATTACAAGTTATCTATATTACATGTAATTAAACAGAAAAAGAAAAGTTTGAATGTTGGCTTACGGAGTTAAACAGAGGAAGTGAAGCAAAGTCACAGCCCCACACGGTAGGAGGGAAGTAAGCCAATGGACGAGAAATCTCTTGCTCCATGTTGCTTGCCAAATGCTCTACTTGCGCTGCCATTTCTTTGAGAATTTGAAGACAAGGCCTGCTTATGGTCGTTATAAGGATCAAAACATGGCCATTTATAGAAAAGCATTCTCATTGAACAGCCAATGATATTTTATTTTCATTTTTTAAAAATGAAATTTAGACATTGACTTAGCAACGTAGTTAAATCCTGTCAATAATTATAGTTAAATCACATGTACCCATAACTATAGCAAATAATTGGGCGAATGATTTGTTAATCACGTTATGTATAGGTTCAACTATAGGTTAAAATGGGTAATTTGTTACTAAAAAATTTCTAAATTTTAATTTTATTTAACAAAAAATCTCTCTAATCTGTAGATTTTTATATTAAAGAATTCCTCTAAATTACAGTATAATATTTACAAATGCAATATTAACATTTTTCGATAAAAGGTATTAGTATTTTTGTGATAAGTTTAGATTGTGGTTAAAACGAAAAATATTTTTTTGAGTGTGATAAAAAATGAGATAAAAGATAATTTTATTACTTTTTAATATTAAAATTTACTATAGTAAGTTGGAAAGATTTTTATAAAATAGAATTAAAATTTAAAATTTTTTAATAATAAATTAAAATTAAATAATGAAAGTGAAAACCGGCAAAATTTAACGTCCAATTATAAAAATTCAAGCTTGAGTAGAAAAAAAAAAAAAATTCAAAACAAGCAAGCAATTCCCTTATAGTAGGTTTATTATGGTCGTATTATTTTGAGTTGCACAAATTAATATTACTATTTCGTAGTTCAGATTTGATGGCCTTCTATTAAAAAGAAATTATCATATTCTTATCTTACTAATTAAATGATAATTTATTTTTTTTTACATAAAATAAGAATGATATTTCATTAATTGAAAATAAAGTCAAAAATAAAATATAAATTAATATATTATATTTTAACATAAATATTATTAAACATTTATATAAAAAAATAATATAAAAATTTTGAAAGATTCAATAATATTAATAGAGCATATAAATTAGCTAACAGACAGATTGTATGCTCTATTCTTTGGCTATTTTTTTTTTTACTTTTTTAAATAACATTTAAATTTAAATTTTTTGTTTAAGGTATATTTTATTTAGTTGTTGTCTGGTGATTATAATTTTTTAAAATAATTTTTATTTATTTATCATATTATATAGATTATGTATTATATAACTATTCCTGGTTGCCACCACCACCAGATGAGGACACCTGCAGATGACCGCCACCACCGGTGAAGGAACATAATGATTTTAATTTGGCGACTTGCGTCCCCTAATAATAATAATATAAATACACTGCCTTGTCTTCCACTTGCATGTGGTACTGACCATTTATTATAAATATTTTATAATAGATAAAAATAATACAAAATAGTAAATTATAAAAATTATTTATTAATTTATGGAGAATTATAATAAAATTTCTACAATAAATATAAGTAATATAAAATCATAGTTTTAATTATCATATAACTTCATAATATAAATTATACTATTTAAAAAATAAAAATCAGTAACATCAAAGTTTTATGTCAATTTCTTATATAGATTTTATAAATTTAAAGAAAAAATATATAAATCCAAAATAACTAATTATATGACATAATAGCATAAAATAAAAAAAAAATAATTATTAAAATTAAAAATATATGAAAATTAGAGTTTTGTAAAATAATAAAATAAATATATCATATAAAAATAAATATATATTTAAGTTGATCAATTCAAAATTTGTATGAGAATTGAGATAAATAATTTTATTTACTTGTACTTGTGTAAATAAAATGATTTCTAATTAGAATGAAATAAATGACAAAAAGCAAAATGAGACGAAGCTAAAATATATATATATATATATATATATATATATATCTAAGAAATCATTAAAAGAAAATAAAATAAAAATCTCATCTAATTTTAAACTATGTAATAAAAAATTATTAAATTAATTTTTATTTATTTTTCATAAAATAACAACTACAAATAAAAAATTTTAAATAATTAAATTTTAATTAAACTTTTATATTTATTTAATCACAACCAAATCATGTTAATGTTTCAATTAAATAATAAAGTATAAATTATTAGAGATTAATATAAAATTTAAGCGATCAATTAATAAAAAATAAAAATATATGGCACCTATTTAATATATTTTTTTCTAAATATTTATAAAAATTAAAACATATTTGTAAAAATTAATTAATAAAAAATAATTTTATTATATATTAAAATAATTTTAAAATTATTTGAGAGGTTAAAATCATCTATAATCTCATTATCTCTTAAAAATTTTAAAATATAATCATTTTATATATAATGACTATATTATAATTATTAATTATGATAAAGATTTATTATAAGAATAAATATTATGTGAATTTCATTATGATTGGTGATTAAAATATATTTATTATAAAAAATTATCTTTTGCCTTCGCCCCAATGGCATGGTCAACATTCAATGCAATCACAACTTGTGCTCACTCTACAAAAATAGATAACTAGTATGTTAGTATGTATGACTGAAAAATATATCCACATATAATAAGCGAAGTTTTGGAACTTGTTACAATTAATTTTATTGCCATCAACTATCATTTAATTATCAATTAAATATCCATCGCAAAGTTACTATTTATTTTAATTATTACCATTTAACTGCTTAGTTTATGGCCATATACTATTAAGAAATAGTCTTTTTTAAGAGATAATATAAAAAACTTAAGTCATCAATAATATAATAATGGGAGAATTATTGATGTGATTAAATATCAAAATTTTATTTAATTGTATTATTATTTAAACTATTAAATAAAAAGATTTATTAAATAATTATAAAAAAACTAAATTTAAAAATTAATTTAAAATAATCACAATCACACAATCGAAATCTAATAATGATAAGCACAAAATAATTTTAATTTCATTTGGGCCAATTCAATTTAATCCATTTGATTGATATAATTCACTTTTAATTATCTAATATAAGAAAAATAATTTAATTTATTTAATATTTTCTCTTGAGTTGTATTAAATATATTAATTAAAATTTACTACCTGGTTCTGAATAAAAACAGTAATTTTTAATTAATTCGTTAGATCCTATGATCATTTAATATAAATTTCTAACTAATTCATTAGGTCCTATGATCATTTAATATAAATTTCCACAAGTCAAGTCTTTTGCTCCCTCCCCAACTGTTATTCTTAGGTTGTTTATTGCTCTTTCGTATTCACTAAACTTCTCTTATTAGGCAATCAATGAACAAAATTATTTAAATAATAAATATTCAAATGCGTTAAACTCCACAATAAATTAGTGCATTGATATTGAAAAATTAAATAAAATAAAATAAATTAAAATCTCAAGTTAAAATCAAAGACACCCTAGATAAGAATTAGGTCATGTATAACAGTAGAGAAATCAAAATCCAAATTAATCTATCTCCACTGCAGCGTTGTGGGGTGTCGGCTAAAGATCCTTCAACAGATTTAAAATTTGTCTTAAATAGTGCTAGGGTTCGACTAAGGAGAGAAAGCACGCGCACCTAGGCCATGCGCCGAATCAATTTCTCCTGGCTTGGCTGTGATTACTTCGGCCTGGTCCCTTGTTATTTTCATTTTTTCCACGTTTGGTGCAAGAACGTCCACGCACACGAGACAAGGGCCAGCTTTGCATTTAAGCAGGTGTATGGGGGATCTGTTCATCTGGATGTTGCATCGACTGAATTTTCCCTCCTCCTTGTTTTCTTCCTTAATATTAATAATAATGTTTGCAAAAAGATCGACTTTGACTTGGAAAATCATGGCCTGCAATTAAAGAACATGGATGATGATCCATTTAAAGACAAAGTCATGGCCTTAAAGTTAAAATAAAAAAGTAAGTAGAAAAATAATTAAATATATTAAATTTATTCAAATTAATAAAAATAATTAATAATAGAAAAACATTATAAAATTTTTAAAATTGCTTATAATATTAATAAAATATTTTACAAAATCTTATTAATATTTAATGTAGTTTTCACCTTTCAGCACTATTTAATTATAACATTAAAATTAGACAAAATACAAAATTTCATTCTGAATTTTCTTAAAAATTTCGCAACATCCTTAACTTTATAAATGTTTCATAACACACCTCAACTCTTATAAACTAAAATAAAGATATATATCCTTCAAATCTCCAAAATCGAGAGCGGGAGCTCCAATCATACTAACAGGGGTTAAGGGTGCTAACATGAAGAAGTTATTGGAAAAAAATAATAAAATAATTGGGGTTATAAAATTATCCTAAACACTCTAAATTTTTCTAAAATCCCTAAATTCCCAAATACAAACCTATGACCTGATTTAATTTCTAAGGTATTTAAATGTATGGTTTGATTTCTAATTTATTTAAATTTATAACTATTTTGAAAATATTTGATTCTGAATAATATAATTTAAAAATATTTGAATTTAATTTGAAAATTAAATAAATAAAATTTTAAATTAATATTTTAATTTAAAATTCATAATCTTCTATTTGAATTCGGCTGAAAATCTTTATAGAATAATTTATATTAACTCATAATTCAAAATAAACAAACATTAATTCTTAGGAAAACCCATATATGAAAAAATAATCCTTAGGAAAGAAAAATAAGATTTGAATTTAAAATATTTTGAATTCGTCCTATTCAACTTGTTTGCCTCCTTTAATTCTAATAGAAAAAGAATGCTAACCCAGCACTAATTAAGGATGTGCATGATTTTCTGAGTTCTGAATCGAATAAAATTTATTTAATTATTTGATTTGATTTTAATTTTTCATTAAGAATCAAATAAAAATCATATCAAAGTTAAATTAAAATCCAATTATACATCTGTTTCCTATTTTCAATATAATTATATATTTATTGTATATATATAAGGACTATATACAACTTAATATTATATATTTTTTTATTTATCTTTTCTTATAAACTTTAGTTATAAATATATTAAATTACCTTATAATTTTTAATTATAAATGTATCATTATATTATATATACGCTTAATTCATAATTATATTTTATACTTAAAGATTACATACTATTAAATAAATAAAAGTTACATTATATGATGTATCATATTATATGATATGATTAGAAATAGTTAAAAAATTTATTATATGATATATTATATATTAACAATTTATTTCAAAAATTTAAATATTAATTCAAGTATGACTTTTTGTGGAAATAATTGTATAAAATTATTTAAAAAAATTAAGAATCGAATTGGAATCGCATGGAACTAAATTGGAATTGAAAAACCTAAAATCAAATTGAATCGAATCGAAATCAAAACAACAAAAAATCAAACTGAAGTTATATTAAAATTTCAATTCGATTATAATTTTTAAATAGACTCCGGATTGGAACCGGAACCCAACACCCTAGCACCAATATATAAAAAATTATTCGTTACTTTAAGGTTATCTCTCGTTGTTTAACTATAAAAGAAATACTGCGTATAAGTTACATTCGTCATCAATAATCAACTTTCTAAATATTAAATTGAATTATCGTAACTGATTAATAAACAACTTCTCTTAATTTATAGTCACTTGTCAGTGTTTACGAATTGGTGTTACAATTTCAAATTAGAAATTCCATCATGATGGAGACCACTGCGGTATACATACGCATCAAAAAATAATTTAATAAAATATGACAAGATTCTGGTCTTCATCCTTATTTAAAGGGGAAGAGAATAATGGGATTTTAAAATCGAGTGTATTTATTATAAAATTAATTATTTTTATTGTAAAAGAAATCTCCTATGATGTAATTTATCAATTATTAGTTATGTTATTTTGACTAAAATACATATAAAAAATATGAAATTGCCTTAGTCTGATTTATACCTTTATTTTTATTCTCACTTTCAGACTTGTTCCCATTGCCCCATGTGTTTGCTGTGAAATCAATCAACTAGCTAACAGATTGAATTTTATGAACATATCAGATAATAGGTATATTAATCAAGAAAATGCACTTTCTAATTTTTAAAATCAAATGTGAACTGATTACACTAAATGCAATTTGCTGTGAAATATATTGTTGAATTTAAAATAGATGTAGACTGAAATTAAAGAACTTGTATATGATAGAGTAGTGATAGAGTATATCTCGTGTAGATAATCATATATTTATCCTCATGTATTTATCCTCGTAACAAACTCCAAGTGTGTAACAACTAGATGAGGTTGGCTATAGGTCCGCCACCTCCACACCCATGTATATATATTATTATTTAACAACACTAAATGACAAGGTTCATCTATCCTTCACATGGTATCAGAGCCATCTGACCATGGCAGACTCTTCTTCTTCTCAAGCTTTGGTTTCTAGCACTAATAGTGTTATCTCCTCTCTTTCTACACCATCGAATGTTGCTAAGTTCATCTTTGTGAAATTAAATTGCTCAAACTATGTCCTTTGGAAAGCACAGTTGGTACCATTACTGCATGGGTACAATTTGTCTCGTTATATATCTGACACTGTCACTCCGCCATCCCAATTTCTTGAAGATAATAAGCCTAATCCTGAGTATGATCTCTGGTTTCGGCAAGACTAGATGGTCCTGAGTTGGTTGTTCTCCTCTGTTTCTAATACTATTCTACTACAGATTATTGGCAGTATGACTGCAAAGGCAGCCTGGACGAAACTTGTATCCATATATTCCACTGGTTCTAGAACTCAAATTCTTCAACTTCGGAAATAACTTAAGCATTTATCTCGGGGCACTAATTCGATTGATAGTTACATGCGGTGAGCCAGGACACTCGCCGATCAGCTCGTAGCTCCTCAAGCACCTGTGTCTGATGAAACTCTAGTTAATGACATTCTTGAAGGGTTAGGCAATGAGTATCGTCCCTTTATTTGGGCCATTGAGGCTCGGAATGTTCCAATTGAATATGATGATCTTTATGCTTTATTCTTGACTGAAGAAACTCAACTAAAAATGGAGGCGCTAGCTGTATCCTTTTCAATTCCACCATCGGCGCATGTGGCCACAAAGACACCACATCAACATAGTGGCAGGTCTCAGGTTCGTGGTCGTAGCAATAAGCCACCTTATGGTACCAACTCTTCCTCTACTGCATAAGATCACCTAATATTATTTGTCATAACTGTTGTGGTCATTGCCACATTGCAAGGCGTTGTCCTTCGCCAAAGCTCCGTCATAATAGCAACATTGGACAAACTAAGCCAACCACTTACCTAGCCTCATCATCTAACAATCCTTCCATGGCTCAATGGACAGTTGACTCTGGCACTAACCATCATCTCACTAATGAAACGGGGAATGTTTCCAATCTCACACCTTATTAGGGCTCTAACGAAATTTTTGTTGGAAATGGTAATACCCTCCCTATTACCCACACTGGTACATCAGGAATTTCTCTTAATAATCGTTCTTTTACTCTTCATAATATTCTTTGTTCGCATACTATTACTCACAATTTACTTTCTGTTCACTCTTTTACTTCACATAATAATGTCTCAATTGAGTTTTTCCCTAATCTGTTTGTCATCAAGGATATCCCCACAAGGCAGGTCTTATACATAGGCCGAAGTAATGGGGGCCTTTACTCCATGCCACTTTCTTTGAATCCTATCAAGCCCGAAGCACACATTGTGGAACTTAGCACATGGCATGCACGTCTCGGTCTTGCTAATGATCGTGTTGTCCATCGTGTTCTGTCCAGTCAGAGTCTTTCTTTTGTTAAGAATAAGTCCTTCATTGTTTTGTGTCATACTTGTAATGTCAGTAAAATTCATAAGTTGCCATTTGTTAATTCAGTTGTTGTTATCAATAAACCACTTGAATTGATTTGTTCTAACGTTTGGGCCCCAGCCCCTGTTGCATCTGTGGATGGATTTCGTTACTATGTTATCTTTTTTTTATCACCATAGTAAATATACTTGAATCTATTTTATGAAGAGAAAGTCTGATGTTCTAAATATTTTTATCCAATTTAAACACTTGGTTCAAAAATATTTTGCTCTTCCTATCAAATGTTTTCAGGCTGATTGGGGCGAAGAGTACCAAGCACTTACCAATTATTTGCGTGAACATGGAATTAGCCAACGCATCTCTTGTCCCCATACCCCTGAGCAAAATGGATGTGCAGAAAGAAAGCACAGACATATCATTGAAATAGGTCGTGCTTTACGTACTCATGCCTCTATTCCCTTACATTATTGGACTTGTGCATTTGAGTGTGCTGTCTATACACTTAACAGATTACCTTTAGACCGAACCAAGCCTCATTCTCCATTTGAAATATTATTTCGTAGCCCTCCAAATTATAACGATATGCGCATTTTTGGTAGTCTCTACTACCCATGGCTCAAGCCCTATTCTCCTCATAAGTTGGCGCCTCGTTCTACCAAATGTGTCTTTCTTGGTTACAGTAAGGTTCATAAAGGGTATTACTGTTTAAATTTATCTGCTAAAAAAATTCTTATCTCACGCCATGTTATTTTCCATGAACAGATTATTCCATTCAAAAGTGTTGATGATGCCAGTGCCAATAAATCAAGTACATCCACTACTGCTCCATATGCACCTCTTCCACCCATTTTGTTGACGCCGCAACCTGTACCTGTATCACCATCTCTTCAAGATGGTATATTTGGTCCTCCACCAGCTCACTTATCTCTACAGTCCACTGATGTAGTATCCACCCCAAGTCCAATGACACATAGTCCATTAATCTCATCACATGCACCCTTGGCTCACCCTTAGCATAGTCACATCACACCATGTGCATCCACTCTCCCACATAGCCCACCAACTTCACTCAACCTCATGATACTTCCATATGTGTTGTTACTCAAAGCCCACACTCACCTAGTCATCTCCACTCACCTCATCAACAAGGTCTCACCGACTCGCATAATCAACCATCTGTTCCACTTAAAACTCATCCAATGGTGACGTAATCTCAAACAGGGAATTTTAAACCAAAGATATTTGCCACTACTATAGTTGCCCAAGCTGTTCCTACATGCTATTCCCAAGCTATGAAATCTGAATATTGGCGTGATGCAATCGCAATCAAATAAATGCTCTAATTCAAACAAGTACGTGGAAATTGGTACCACGAGAAGAAACTCAGAATATTGTTGCCCCTTACTCCTTCTTCTAATCTTGATATTCATGCTTACAGTGATGCGGATTGGGCATCCAATCTGAACAATAGAAAATCAATAAGTGGCTATGCGATATTTATGGGGAGTAATCTAATTTCATGGTAGTCTAAGAAACAACCTACGGTAGCGTGTTCATCTGCCAAAGCGGATGAGACTCACAATTCTAATCTCACCGTTAGATTTGCAGGCGTTGATAGAGTAGTGATAGAGTATATCTCGTGTAGATAATCATATATTTATCTTCATGTATTTATCCTCACGTATTTATCCTCGTAATAAACTCCAACCTGTAGCAACTAGATGAGGTTGGATATAGGTCGCCATCTCCACACTGTGTACATATATTATTATTTAACAACAGAAATGACAAGGTTGATCTATCCTTCACCGCTTATACTAAACAAAATTTGAAATTTGACAGTCGAAAAAGAAACTACAAAGCTTGAAATTAAAAGACAATGCTTAGAAAACATGAAAAACATGAAATTACCTTAGCTTGATTTATGCCTTCATTTTCATTCTCAATTTCAATTTTTTTCCATTGCCCCTTGTGTTTGCTATGAAAGAAATCAATTGGCTAACAGATTAAATCTTATGAACATATCAGATAATAGGTATATTAATCAAGAAAATGCACTTTCCAATTTTTAAAATCAAATGTGAACTGATTACTCTAAATACAATTTGCTATGAAATATATTATTGAACTTAAAATAGATGTAGACTGAAATTAAAGAACTTGTATATATTGAATAAAATTTGAAATTTGACTGTTGAAAAAGAAAATACAAAGCTTGAAATTAAAAGACAATGCTTAGAAAACTTGAAAAACATAAAATTGCCTTAGCCTAATTTATGCCTTCATTTTCATTCTCACGATTGCCTTAGCCTGATTTATGCCTTCATTTTCATTCTCACTTTTAATTTTTCCCATTGCCCCTTGTGTTTGCTATGAAAGCAATCAATTGGCTAATTGTAATGCCCTCACTTTTGGTAGTCCATATATTCTACTGTTTTAATGACTAACGTTTTTTCGGACAGCTAGGATGTCGAGAACTATACTTAAACTAGAGTGAGGAGACATAAATTGATTGAATAGAGATCAAGAAAAATTAGGAAAAAACAAAAGAAATAAAATGCCAATAGGTTAAAGGAGCCGAGGTTTCGACGATGAGTAACCCTATCGGAAGCAACTATGAATATAGTTGTCAATCCTGCACTGTAGGAAACCCTGTGAAATAAATATTTGGGACTTAATTAGGGGATTAATAAGGATTAATGACAATAAAAATGTCAAGAAAATATAAGAAAATTTATGCCAATCAGTAAAGACAAATCATGACCCGATAAAGGCATTTTGATCATTTCACCCTCAGAGTTGAATTTTGACCTCAATGTCAATCAAAATGAGTGAGAACAAAACATTTAAAATGAATAAAAATCATGAATTTGCGTAATGAAAAAGGGAAAAGAAAGAAAAGAAAATGAAATTGAATTATGACATAAGCGTTACCACATGATGACCTAAGCATGAGTAAGCATGATGACAAAATGACATCATTAAAAAAAATTAATACAATTACATTAGGATAAATATATAAACATAAGACAAATTACATTAATTAAAGCCTCATCTTCTTCCTCCCTTAAGCTCTTAGCCGAACCACCATAGGTAACAAGCCTCCACCATTTTCAAGCTTTTCAAGCTTGATTTCCCTCCTATTCTTACACTAAAACCCCTACTTGTCTTCACTAAAAATTGATTCCACACCTTAAGAAAGCTATTGGCAGCCAAGAATTGAAGGAAATCTTGAAGTTTAGCAAGTCAAAGTTTGGTCACAAGTGAGGTTAGTGCAAGACTTTCCCTATCTCTCTTCTTTAATCATGCTAAGCATGTTAAAAGGAGTTGAAATTGTATGAAATTGAAAGAATATGATGAGTATTTGAAAGACCAAAATTTCAGCAGCCATGAGAGAAATTAGGGATTTATGATTTTTGATGGAATTCACTTGCCTAGTAGTGTTCTTGATGAGTTTGCATGTGGTAGAAATTGAATTGCATGGCGTTGCATGAGATGAGAATTTTAGTAGCTAATTGATGCCTAATTGACATTGTTGAGATCATTTATTGACTATTTGAAGTGTAATGAATGTGGTTTGGAGTTTGATAGTTGGGTGGAATTAAGATTGAAAGTGTTGGATTTCTTGTGTAGGATTCTGGACCTTGAGTCCAGTGAGTTTATGTGGCCATAAGTAGAGCCATGTTGCTCCAATTGGTGTGAGGCCAATTGGAAGTGAAACTTAGGACATGAAGCCACATTTTTCATGAAGAGAATCTGCCCAAAAACTGAACCTAACATGACCTAAAATTAGCTTGAATCTGGGTAAGCACCTGCTAGACCTGGAAAAATGATCATATAAACAGTAAATATTCAAATGGGTATAACTCACTCTAGAAAAGTCAGAATGACTTGATTCTTGAACCAATGGAAAGGTTAGACGTAGGAGCACATTTTTCATGAAGAACATAGAGCCTAATTTTGACTCTAACCTAACCAATTTTCTAGAACAATCTAGGTCAATAATTCTAACCAAAACCAGAACCTGACCTGAAATTCTGGACTTTGACCTATCCGACTAGTTTTGGAAAAAATGTCATAACTTAGTTCACAAAACTGCAAATGCAGTGAATCTAAAGCCAAAATCTCCATAAGACCTAGAACTACAATTTTGATATTTTGATCAAAACTTAGAACCTAATGGAACTTGGTCAATTTGCTAGGATAAATCAGTATTCCAAATTCTGAAATTGAACTACATAGCCACTTGACCCTAGAATAGTATTTATATCATATCTCCCACTCGGAAACTCCAATTGGGATGAACCAAACTGTTCTAAAAACTTAAGAAATAGGACTCCAACTTTGATTTAGGAACTTTCCTCAAATTTTGAGTGTAATGATCCTAAAATAGGAATCAAAGACACTGACCTAAACTTGAAATTCTAAAGGCATAGGGTTCAGGAGTCCAGGTCAGTTAATTGGCTATAACTCACACTACATAATCTGAAAAATTGTGATTCTTGAACCTAAGTGACCCTAAGACATAGGAGAACAACTCATATGAAGAACATTAGCCCTAAATATGATTGCAACATGTCCAGCCATCAAGACAAAGTTTGACTCCAGAATATACTTGGTTCTGGAACCATAAAGGGTCAATGGACTAGTCTTGGAAAATTGACCATAACTTGAGTTCTAAAACTAGTGATGAAATGATTATTTAGTAGTCTAACTAGTGTTGAACATGAAGGAATCATATATAAAATGTTTTCAAAAGTAAAAAAATCACCAAAAACAATTGTATAGTTTTTTAAGTATAATACAGAAATTAATTATTTTCTACTCACATGATCACATCACATTGAAAATTGTTTGCATAATTATATATATATATTAACATCTACAAAAGTATGACTCTTCATATTGTCTTCATTGACTTAATTGAAAGTGTAAATAATTTAATGTACGTTGGTTCCAAATTCTATGAATTGATGACATGAGCTTCGAGGCCCAAATTATTTTTTAAATTTTTAAATATTATTAAAAAATTATTTTCTTATTTTAATTTTTTTACAATAAAAAATTTATTTAATTTAATTTTAAATTTTTTAATATTCTCTAGTTAATATATTTAAAAATATATTTTTCTCAACAATAACTCTAACAGCAATATAAATTATATCCTAAATCATGTTTATTGAACTTGTAAAAAGATTGTGAAATTAAATAGTATCAATAAATAATTACTAAGTGTAATTTACTTTTTATTTATTGACAAAATTAAATGCTCTATTAATATAATTATTATTTCAAATTAATATGATAATTATTTTTTTTATAAATGTTTTATGTTCAATTTATTTACGAAAGATATAATAAAATAAAGATGTGTACTATAAATTTATATTACGTTTTCAAATAATGAAATATATTTTTTTATTTAAAAAAAAAAACCTTAACTGCTATTCATAGCCGCCATAGGTCAAAGACGGCACCAAAGTTTTTTTAGTAATTTAATTCGATCATTATGCATTTTGATGCTAGCAGAAATCTTATTATATTATCATTTATTTTCGGAAGTCTGCCAAAAATATGGTCCTAATTTTATAATAAGACAGCTAATTTCATTTACTTAAATGTGTTTTTTAATGTTTATAATTTTTAAATTTCTATGTGTTACAACATTGAATGGGAAATTTTATTTTTCTCTTTTCTTATTAAGTAGAGTTCGTCATGAACAAGTTAGAGTTAAAATTAAATCGATTAAATTTAAACTTAAAATTATTGATTGATTTGTCATTCTAATTTAGTTTAACTTAGTTTAAAATTGATAATAAAAAGAACTAGATTTTGATTCCTCTCATTTTCAAATCTTGAATTGAATCATATTAGAAGTAATAATTCAATTTAATTTAATAAAATTAAATATTATATTAAAACAATCAGACCTTTTAAATTCATATAATAATTATTATTTTTTTATAAATGATTTATGTTGAATTTATTTATAAAAAAATAAAAAAATAATAATTTGTACTATAATTTTATTTTATGGTTTCGATTAACGAAACGTATCTTCTTTTCTTAAAAAAAGGAACCTTAACCACATCATCCATCAAATCCTAGCCGCCAAAGGTCGTAGACAACACCCAAGTCTTTTGAGCAATTTAATTCGATCATTATGCACTTTGATGCTAACAGAAATCTTATTATATTATCATTTATTTGTGGAAGTCTTCCAAAAATGTGATCCTAATTTTACAATAAGACGGTTAATTTCATTTACTTAAACGTATTTTTTAATATTTATAATTTAAAAACTTCTAACATAAATATATACACCTTACGTGATACAATGTTGAATGGGAAATTTTATCTTTCCCTTTTCTTATTAAGTAGAGTTGTTATGAATGAGTTAGAGTTAAAATTGAATATATTAAATTTAAACTTAAAATTATTGATTGATTTACTGTTGTAATCTAGTTTAGAATTGGTAATAAAAAGAATTGATTTTGATACTTCTCATTTTTAAATCTTGAATTGAATTTTATCATAATCAATAATTTTTGTTAATTTAATTTATAAAAAAAATATTACTCACATCCATCACTTACGGCAAAGAGGAATGAGGTGTTAAATTCAGAGAGAACGCTAGGCATATTACGTATTAATTCATTTGAATTTGGTTAATATAAATAATTAGGTTATTTTATATATATAAATGACTAATCAAGTTAATATTGCAACTCAATCACTATTTAAATTTTGTTTATTCTCAATGTGAGACTTAAATTCTCAGCACTCCTTCCTCAAGTGCAATCATATAATTAGTACTTAATAATTAATTAGTATTAACTTAATACGGATATAATTACACAATTTTATTGGGAATTGAAATCTACGACTCAATTAGTATTCTGATAACATTTTAAATTCAGATAGTGCTGGACATGAGGCGTATGCTCAAGTTTGAAATGTTTGCCAAATATTTATCATTTTTCCATTGATACAATTTTAACCACTTTTAAACTTTTTTATAATCGGTAAAATATAAACGATAATTTTATTATTTGTAATAATTATATAAAAACTATATTTTAAAATAATTTTAAATATAAAAAATAAAAATTACATATATATAAATATTAACAGAACCTATTTTCTAACTGTATCAATAAAATTCTCTCAATTCCTTTTAATTATTTTAATTTTTTCAAAATTTTTATACCCTTAAGGTTCTGCATGTGTTACGGAATATTTTTAGCACTTGCAGCATTAAAAAAATAAATCAATAAAAAATATTTTTTTATAAAATAATTAAATTATTTTTTATTTTTTAAATTTTAATAATCTTATTAAAATGTGAAAATACTTATGCATATGTGACATAAACAAAAACATTAAATTAATATTCTAATCAAATAACGGAAAATATTTTTATAAAAAAAATTCTTTTAGAAATTGTTTTCTCTCATTCTTGATTTTTTTTTCAATTCTCATATTTTTTACTTTTAAATACCTATTTATTTATATTTTCAACTAATATATCATTAATTTTTAATTTCTCACAACCTTTTTTTTTCTAATCCTTAAATTTATACAAAATATTAAGTGAATGCTTTTCAAGGCAAAGCGGTAAGAGGTAATAAAAAATTGAGAATACTCAATTTTCTTTTGATTCGAATTTTCAAATAATGAGAACTGACTCTGAATTTTTGCTTCTCCTGAACGAATAAAAAAATTTGACATTATAGGAACTGAATCATTACCTTGTGGAGTAACTATAAATGTTTTCCTTTTGATATCAAAACGATGACAAAAAACATGTCAATGACTCGATTATCGTAATTGAGATTGATAAATTGACTTGTCAATGTTTATGTTACTCCCATTGGGACCAGCAATATTATATAGATTCACTACATATTGTATTTTTATAGCAATTGAAACTTGTTTCATTGTTAGTTGAAATGCTCTCACTTGGAAAAGAATCCATTTGAGGTTGTAGCGAAAGGGTCTGGTCCACAATTTTATATAAAGATAGATCTTGAGCTATTTTTCCTTGTCAAGAAAAATCATTTTTTAAGAATGTCATATATCATGATTCAAATTCAGTTACCTTATCACTATCTTGTTTAATTATAAATACATGTCTTTTGACTGTTTTAAGTATCTTATAAATATACATTTCCTTACTCTTGGATCTAATTTTCCATATTTGTGAGAAGGATGGTGAATAAAAAATAACACACCCTAAGGTTTCCAAAAAAACACTTAAGTCAGGTTTTCTAGTAGCCCATGCTCATATGGAGTTATTGTAACTGATTTGGATAGAACTCGTTAAGGATAAATGCAATATATTCTAAATTCATATACTTAAATATTCTATGCAATAATTAATTATGCTAGCACTTATTCCTCATTAGACTTAGAATCAAAAGTTTACTATATTCACAATCATCATCTAAAATTCTAACGCATAATAAGGTTAACATAATTAATTATGTAATGAACTATGATATTAAATTATGCAAATTCAAGATTTATCAACAATATATTCAATATCTAATATTGAAATATTTTGTAAGACACACATACACATATATATGTCTTATATGCATAATTATTTACATAAAAATAACTCCATATAATTAAATTAAATTTTAATTAAATTTACTAATATTAATTTTAGTTTACCTCATATAATTTTAGAAACTCCTTTTTCCAAAATATAAATGAATTAAACACTTTCAATTCTATTTCTTAATCATAGGAACATTGATTCCAAAATAATTTTGAAATTACTACAATTAATTTTAATGACGACAATTAAAACTAATTTTAATTGATTTCATCAAATTAATTTATTTGCCCCATTGTTTACCATTTTTAATTTTAGAAACATTTTTTCCAAAATTAAATATTGAATTAAATAATTTAATTTAATAATTTATTTTTCAATTGCCCTCAATTAATTTTAGAAACTAATTTCTAAAATTAATATTGAATTAAACAATTTAATTCAATTAATTATTTCTCCAATTGCTCTTTAATTAATTTTAGAAACTAATTTCTAAAATTAATATAGAATTAAATAATTTAATTCTAATAACAAATAATTTACATGCCACCTTTGATTAATTCCAAAAAAACAATATTTCTAGAATTAATTAAAGACTTTAATTTAAATCTCAATTTTGGCTAGAATTAAAAATTACTTGAATTAACAATTTAATTCAAGTTCTAATTCAATTAGGATTTAAAATTATAATTTTAATTGAATCAAACAAATTAATTCATGTCCTAATTAAATTAGATTTAAATTTCAAATATGTAATTTTTTAATTAAATAGTCAAAAGAGAAAGTCAAGTGGCATTGATTGAAAATCATTGGAAGTTGTATTTTTGTTATTTTCATTAACATCCATGACAAAAGAGAATGTGGCAAAGTTGTAAATATATTGAAAACAATAGCAACTATGTTAATGGCATAACTTGTAATTTCTTTAAAAAACATAGACAATGGGCTATGCTATTTTCTTCCTCCTCCTTCCATTGAAGAACCGTGATTTGCGTGACACCCATATAACGTTGGCATAGATTTAGATGACGCCGCATCTTCGCTGGCGATCATGGAGGCCATTGTCGTTGCAAAGCAACCGCCCTTCACCCATCCCTCACGCTTCTTCCTCAATGTTTCATGCAACATGGCAGATCTGGAAATGATTTTCATATCACAAATTCCAGCTATGTAAGACGCAGCGCCATCACTAGTCGAATGTTCGCAGGAGTCCAAGACCACCAGCCACTAGCACGCATTTGGAATAGGCACCATTACGCGACCCTACTTGATCGTGTACCATTGTAGGTGATGCGACACGTCACTGATAACCCTAGTACCCTGTTTCCGACAAGCCTAGACAAAAGATCATAACAATACCTACTAGAAATCCGCATAATATAGCAATTACCATCAGCATAGATGGAAATAGTCATTTACTTACAATTATTCATGAACAAAATTTCCAAATTCATTTTTCTCATTTTATAACAGAAAATTAAATTTTTTAGAATCTGAAATATTCATCAAGATTCAAAATCTCAAAATATTAAAACTCAGATCTGGAAATCATATAATAAATTTCAGAACAATTCTTGACAGAGGAAGAATTTATGGAAAAAACATAAATATTCATCCATATAAATTTGATTCTTAAATCAACAACAACAACAACAACAACAACAACAACAACAACAACAACAATAATAATAATAATAATAATAATAATAATAATAATAATAATACATGCTATATACATGTTAATTAGACTAAAAAATAAATATTTAGGGCTCTGATATCAACGAAGAAAAATTATAAAGACCCAACACATGGATTTATATATATGGATCCTAACCCATGTTCATACAAAATACCCTAAGATCTTCTTCAGATTTGTATCACTGGTCTATCATATAATTATATAAATAACATGAACTATATATATTAATTCACAATCTAAGTGTGTACCTTATTATTGCAGAAAAATAAAATCTCTAAATTATTGAGGTTGAGAATACATTTAAAATAAGCCTAAGAACCAATTCTAAATAGTAACACTTTTTGTTACTATTCTAACCAACTATCTTTTTCTTAAGAAGATTGGCTATTTATAATTTTATATGACCCAATGGACACAATTTTTCGTATGGATACAACTCTTTGTATAAATACAATTCTTTGTAGTTACACAGGTTCATTACTTTATTTTAATATATATTTATATTTTAGAAAATAGAAAACCATGAATCTGGGATGACACACATGGGTAACCTGATCCATATTTCCAATAGTAAGGAAAGCCTTGCCTGGCTTCCCCATGGTTTTTTAATTTTAATTTATAGATACATAATAGATAATAAGGGTTCCTAGCTTGTACCCACTCTACCGACAATAAATAACTATGACCGAAAAATATATCTATATATAATAAGCGAAATCTTGGACTCGTTGAAATTAATTTTATTGCCATCAGCTATCACTTAATTATCAATTAAATATCCATCACAAAGCTAATATTTATTTTAATTATTACCATTCAACCTCTTACTTTATGGCCATTTACTACTACGAAATAATCTTTTTAAGGGATAATATAAAAAACTTAAGCTATCAATAATATAATAATGAGAAAATTATTGATGTGATTAAATATAAAAAATTTATTTAATCGTATTATTATTAAAACTATCAAATAAAAAGATTTACTAAGTAATTAATAAAAAAATAAATTTATAAATTAATTTAAGATATCACAATCACACAATGGAAACTCAATAATGACAAGCACTAAATGATCTTAATTTCATTTGAGCCAATCCAATTTAAGTTATTTGACTAGTATAATTCATTTTTAATTATTTAATATAAAAAAATAATTTAATTTATCTAATATATATTTTCTCCTGAGTTGTACTAAATATATTAGTTAAAATCTATTACCTGATTCTGAATAAAAATAATAATTTTTAATTAATTCATTCGGTCCTATGATCATTTAATATAAATTTCCACAAGTCAAGTCTTTTGCTCCCTCCCCAACTATTATTCTTAGGTTGTTTATTGCTCTTTCGTATTCAATAAACTTCTCTTCCTAGGCAATCAATGAACAAAATTATTTAAATAATAAATATTCAAATGCATTAAACACCACAGTAAATTAGTGCATTGATGTTGAAAATAAAATAAATTTTATTCGTATGATTAAAAAATATAAAAATATATAATAATTGAAATTTTAAAAATTGTTACAATTAATTTATTGCCATCACCTATTATTTATTGCCATTAATCATCGCATGCAATAGTTAATTTATTGCATAAAATATTCCTTAATTATCGCAAAAAAATTTGGATAGCTAGTGATGAGTTTTGACAGCAATTAATAATGTTCCCTTCACTTAATTTTAGAACGAGCTTGTTAAACTACAGCATGGCTGAGTGAATATCATCAGCAACAAGACTCAAAGGACACAATATAATTATTGTGGACTGACTTTCATTTTATATATAAAAATTTTAAAGAAAATTAATTAAATTAAATTCTTATAAAATTCTTATTCAATCAGAGTGAATATGCTTCAGATTGGGGCGCCAAGGCATTGACTTTCAAAGAACTTGTTACATGCTTTAATTGGTTACATTTATGCTTAACAATTTACATATTTTTAAAAATTAAAAATAAATAAACACTGAAAATTAAGAAATCATTATAAAAATTTAAATATTTCTTACATATGCTATATTCATATAATATCAATTATATATGAAACCAATATTTATGGATAATACATTACATAACAGTATATTATCATTAAAAAAATTGTGATGTTAAAGGGAAATTAGTAATAAATATCATTTGATATAGACATAAAAGCTCTATAATTATTTTTTTTTTCAAAGTATAAAAAATATCATGTAATTTTGTGTTTTAACATAAAAGAGATTATAATTTAATTTCATCAATTTGGTAGCATATATTTTCTTCTATTAGTAGATATGGTTTAAACCTTTAGTTACTGTTAAGTGTTGCTAACGTGACGAACACATGACACTGACATGGTAATACATATTTTGCCACATAAGCACCACGCGGGTGCTATATAAATACTGCATCTGTCATGTGTCACCACATCAATACTACATGTTTGCCATATTAGCATTATTAATAGTAACCAATTATTTGGATCATATTTACTATGGAGAAAATATAATATGTTAAATTGATAAAAATTAAACAATGATTTTTTGTGTATCAAAGCATGAAATCATGTAGTTTTTTTTTTTTTTTAAATAACATTCAGGGGACAAAAAAATGATTACTTTTTTTTTTATAAACAACTAATAAAATTATTATGAAAAAAAAAAATTAAACTTTAGTGTATATATATACTAACTGAGTCAAGAATCATTTTAATCAACCAAAAGTGTTTTAGGTTTTTCTTCTCTGTTTTTTTTTTCTTTTTTCTTATGAGTTTTTTTTTTCGCCAACGATGAGTGTTTTCGATGATTAACCTCTCATTTTTCTTTATTGCATTTTTTTTCTTTTTTTAATATTTATTTTATATTTTTCTAATAATTTTGATACTACATCCTTTTGGAAAGTATTTAAATTTATTCTTAGATTTATTATTGTTGATAAATCTTGAGTTTTTGTTTCCTCTTTCATAAAGATTTATTATTTCTTCGTTATAAGGATTTGGTATTTTCTTTATTTTGAAGATTTGTTATTTTTCCACTTATGAAAATTATTTTTTAAAAAATTATTTTTAAATGAAAATACACCTCTTTTATATATGTATATATATGAAACTTGAAAATGTAAATGAATAATCTTAGCCGCCATTCGTCATAAGACATCATCATTCCCAGCCGCCATGGGTCAACCACGAAAGTTAATTGGATTATTTTGCATTGTGGAACTTAAAATAACATGGTTCTAATTTTATATTAGGACGGCTAATTACTGGAGTTTTTTTTTTTTTTTTTTTTAAAAGGAATCATAGGAGTTACTATATTTAACTAACTTGAAACAATCCGATTGCCATACTTTGTTAGCTCTATCCTAACAATTCTTTACTTTTGTATATATTGAACACAGCTTACATTAATAATATATCAGTTTTACATTCATCAACTTCAAACACATTATTATTCGTATTCTCAGAGCAAAAAATTTCATATGATATGTCAAATTTTAGGACTCAAAAATTATGATCCACAATGTCACAACTAGCCAAATCCAAATAAATTTATGAGCTAAAAAAGATTAGACTCACAAAACTGAGCCAAAAGAAAAGGTAAAACCCTAGTAGATATGAGTCGCTACATGCAATAAGTGCAGACCTACAGCAAAGGTAAGTTAAAAAAAAAAAAATTATAAAAACTCAATACATGGATTCATATACATGGATCCTAAACCATGTTCATATAAAATACCTTAAGATCTCTACCACATTTATATCACTAGTCTACTATATAATTACATAAATAACATGAACTATATAGATTAATTCATAATTTAAGTGTATACCTTATTGTTGTTGAAAGGTAAAATGTTTCAAATTATTAAAATTGAGAATACCTTTAAAAGAAGTCTATATTAATTCACAATATAAGTTTGTATCTTATTATTGTAGAAAGATAAAATGCTTTAAATTATTGAGGTTGAGAATACATTTAAAAGAAGCCTAAGAATCAATTCTAAATAGTAACACTTTTATTACTATTCTAACCAACTACATTTTTCTTAAGAAGATTGGCTATTTATAATTTAATATGACCATCTTTGGCTAATGGACATAATTTTTCGTATGGATGTAACTCTATATATGGATATAACTCTTTGAATAAATACAATTCTTTGTAGTTACACAGGTTCATTATTTTCTTTTAATATATATTTCTATTTAAAAATAGAAAACCATGAACTGGGTTGACTCACATGAGTCACCTGAACCATATTTCCAATAGTAAGGAAGGCCTTGCCTGGCTTCCCAAGGTTTTTTAGTTTTAATTTATAGATACATAATCGATAGTAAGGGTAAATAGCTTGCCTCCACAATTTTTTTTTTAAATATATTATATTACGATAATAACCTGAAAATAATAATATTTAATAAATTTATGAAGTTAATATTATTATGCTTTAAAAATATTTTAAAATTGAACAAAATAGCAATTATATCAATATCTATTTAAAATATTTTAAAAATAAAAAATATTAAAAATAAGTATATATATATATATAAAATAATGATGGGAAGTGATGTGAGAAAAAATAAAGCTAAAATGATATATACTTTAAGATTTATATAAATCCCTATACTATTTTGTTCTCATCATTAATTTTAGAGTAGCTAAAGAATTAAATTGCTTGCTATTTAAAATACATGCCCTTCAATATCTTTTTACTTGATTTGCTTTTTGACCTAATTATCAAATTATAATTTTAAATAGTTCATTATAAAAGAATTTAACTATATTAGCTGGGATTCAATTATTTTATAATGTTAGGCATTGGTCTTTTTACTGCTGTTATTGTTTTAATATCAAATTAACCTTTTAAAATCTTTTCTTTTAATTTTTCATCTTCAATAACGTATTTAATAAAATGTTTCAAAGAATTTATTCTTTTATATGCTTCTTAATTAACAATATTATTTTATAATATATAATAAGTTCTTAGTAAATAAAGCATAATCAGTCTAATATTGAACCGATTACACTGTAAAATTTTCTTAATTTAAAATATATACACCGGAAACCTGGGTGGTGGCCATGGCTACCTAAAACTAAGTGGTGATTTATTTATATGAAAATTATTAAATTTATAGTTTAAATAATTTTTTAAATTAATTGTTTGTATATTTGTAAAAACTTTTATTTTTTTATAGATAAATATTAATTATTGTTTAATAAAAATACAATTTTAATATTTTTATAAATTATAATAATTATGATAATTTAAATTTTGGCCCTCTATATTTAACCCTGTATTCGCTCATGCATGCAGTATAAATGATATAAATTTGAGTGCAATTAAATTGCACTTGAAAAAGATCAATAATAAACAATAAAAAAATGATATATATATATATATATATATATATTACTTAGGCCATTTTAGTAGAGATAATCTTAAATTATTATTATTATTATTATTATTATTATTATTGAACATCTAATAATATCTTCTATTACGTTTGTGAATTAGAAACTTTTAAAATAAACAAAAATCTTTAGGATAATATATTACTTAGCATGACAGAAATTTTATTTTTAGTATAATTAGGTTCAACTGAGATTCGAACTCAAAATCTCATAATTTTAAGGATCATTTTAGTATCATTAAATAACAAGACATAAATTTTAGCTCAATTGTTTGGATAGAAACCAAATAATCCCATAAGCAAGCCAATTTTCCAGCTCATGAAATTTCATTCCGGACCACTCTTGCACCAAAACTTCAAATTCCAACTTAAATCTAAAATAAATGTAACAAATCAACTAACAATACCTATATTAATAAAAAGCATTTAAATGAAAGGTATAAATGGCAAAACTTTTAGAAAAGAGAGGTGGATGGCTGTCCTTGATTTTCTACTTCAGAAAGCTAGCATATGTTGTAATTGGTCACCCACCGTCACGCTCGCTTGAAGATTTCGTCGGCTTTATTCTTAATATATTCTATTAATTGCTTTTATTTCTGTTTCAACATTTTATACAATAAAAATTTTATTGTAATTATTAATTTTGGTGAATCTTACATGGGTTCCATCACTAAAAAAAGCAATCAGTTTTGTAATTAATTATTGCAACTGACTCAAATCGATTGTTATTAGTAACCAATTTTGTAATCGATTTATAAATCAGTTATTAAATGTTTTTCTTCAAAAATTTCCGTCTAATTTTTTTCTTACTTTTTTGATCTGCAATCGATTTGCGAATCGATTCTTAACAGTAACTGATATTTCCCCTAAAAAATTCTTGCTCAATTTTTTATTTTTTGATTTCCAATCAATTTGTGAATTTATTACTAATAGTAACCAATTTTTGTAACAGATTAAAATCAGTTGCTAAATAGCAACCAATTTTTTTCCTCTAAAAAATTTCACCTAATTTTTATTTATTTTTTTTTATTTGTAACCGATTTTACAGTCAATTTTTTCTTCAAAAAATTCCCGCTAATTTTTATATTTTATTTTGAATTATAACCGATTTACAAATTCATTGCTAACAATAATTGATTTCTACAACTGATTGAAATCGGTTGCTATTAGTAATTGATTTTGCAACCAATTGCGAATCGGTTACAAAATTTTCTCCTCAAAAATTCCTGCCTAATTTTTAAATGAAATTAATAACTGACAATCAGTTGTTAAAATCAATTGCTGATTTGCCTATATAAATTATTACTCATTTTCTTTCCTCACTTCTAATTTTTTCTCTCTTTCTTCTCTTCTTTCATTTTCTTCATCATCTTTTTCATTTTCATCTATTTTATTCATTATCTTTTCTTTTCTTTTCTAACATATTTTCTTCATCATTTTTCTTTTGCGTCTATTTTCTTCTTCATCTTTTTCTTTCTCACATATTTTATTATTCATCATTTTTATTTCTCATTTATTTTTTTCTTCATCATTTTTTTTCTCATCTGTTTTTTTCATTATCTTTTTCTTTATCATCTATTTTCTCCATCATTTTTTTTCTTATCTATTTTCTTCATTGTTTTTTCTCATCTTTTTTCTTCTTCATCTTCTTTTTCTTTCTCATTTTCTATTTATTTTTTTGGCATAAAATAAAAATTTTTGTACAAATATATTTTTGTTAGTAAATTATTTGTATTATTAATTTTTAGTAATTTTTTTATAATATATATATATATAGTAATTTCTTTTAGTAATTTGTCTTATAAATATTTTTTATATTTAATTTTTTGTTAATACTTTTATAATAGTTATTATTAGTAATTTTTTATAATATTTCTATATTGATTTTAGTACTAATTTTCATTAATAATTTATTATTTTAGTAATTTTTCAAAAATTTATTTATTTGAATTTTTTATTTCTTTTCTTTTAATTTATTTTTTTATAATTTTTTTAAAATTATAATTTTATAGTTTTTAAAAAATTATAATTTTTTTATAATTTAAATTTAATGCTTTTTAATTAACATAAAAAATCCAAATCATATTTTATCATAATATATATAACTGAAATATTTTTTATCACCAGAATTATTTTTAAAATTTTAATTTCGCTAGAAAATGTTTTTTGATTTATTGCTAATCCGATGAGTTTAATAATATTAAAATAAATATTTATATTTAGATTCGTATATTTATTAATATATACTTTAATTAATTTAATATCAATATCAATATAAATATTTGATCTAACAGTTATTAAACTTGTTTTCACATGAGCTCAAGCCTATATTAATTAGATACATTTTTTGCCAAATGAGTTATGTGTCTTTATTTACTGAATTAAGTTGGACTAGACAATATGTCACGACCCAACTTATGGGTCGGACTGGCACTAGGACATGTGCCAGTCTTAGGCCCCCAAGGCCCGTAGTAAGCCTAACTACTCCTTAACCCAATCCTAAGACCCATATTGAGCCTAATTTCAAGAAATCAACCGGACAGAGTCTGGCCATAACATGGACCACCCAACGGGGAGTTTTTTACTCACCTAACCTGTAAGCATAATATATATCAATTTGGGGAGCTCAACTCAGCCTCCACATACTCATCCTGTCATAAAATCAAATGGGAGCTTAGCTCCCTCATCCAATCCAATCTTACATGCATTTAATAGATTTACAGATCTAACATCGCATTATATTACAGACCCAAATCAAATAAAATACTTCTAATACATGCGGAGTTCTAAAATTTAGTAAAGTTATACAAAACATAACAGATATTACTAAATGACCTGTGAAGGAGAGAGGCAGGCTAGAACTTAACAAGAAATCTCTTGTATTCTGAAAAAATAAGGTGAACAGGAGTGAACATTTGACTCAGAAAGTAAAATAATGATTTTAAGTATAATTTTTATAGCTATCTAAAGCTAATGCATTCTAAAAAGTGGAATGCAATACCTTTGTAGTTTTCATACAATTCACATCGTAAACAACAACAAAAAGGTAATTTGGAGCACTTTGGAGCACTCACACACCCATATAATATTCAAACAGTACATATATGAGAGTTGGTCTCCTATACAGCTCTCTTAATCCAACCTCTACCAGCGAGTACATCTCAAGCCGGAGTTTCTCTTAATAGACCAAAGGCGGGGCCATGAGATTATCTCAAGCCATGCAGAAAATCCTACTGAGTTTCCCTATATCTAGGACATACTCAATCAGAAATGGCTTAAAAATACACTTCTATATCCACAAGTCACATAACCATTTCTCAATCACATCACATGGCCCCTCCTGGGCCCATCCAAATAGAAAACAACCACAATTTTGAAAAAATTATAATTTAGTCCCTACAACTAACCCTTTTTGCAAAAACTATCAAAATGAGTTCTAAAAATTCTAAAATTTTGCTCCGCAGTCCTTAGCAATATTACTAAGCTAATACAAAAGAAATTATAATTTTCTAACTATCCACGAATATTTTATGGAATTTTACTCTAAAAACAGCACTATAAAATTTAATAAACTTGGATTTCGGGTTTACCTATGCCAATTTTGGTACTTGGAACACGTCCGGGGCATCTGAAAATGGTGGGGTAGTCTATAAATTTGACCCGTTCCGAAGTGATTCCGGCAGCTTATCCGTCAAATTTTGAAATTATAGATCCGAACGACAGTCGAATTGCCACGAAATGAAAGTACCTATGCAAAGTCTACAACACCAGGGGTTAGACTAAAATATTTATACTTACATATAAATAATTATTTGAAAATTAGGGGTGTTACATAATATAACTCATATACTTATTGCTTAGATAAATTGAAACTATATTATATTATTAGTGGCAGTGGCGAATTGAAAGCATAAAACGAGGGGTCAATTGGTCTCCTTTTTTTAAAAAATATTCTTTCTACGTGTGTGTGTATATATTTATTGACTCTCATAAATTTAGTCATTGAACTCTTTTTTTTATTAAATTTAAAATTAATTGAGATAAAAAAAATATTTTGTGCATTTAAAAGTTTATTTACTTATAAAATTTAATTGTAATTTATTTTAATAATTAACTTTATCAAGACAAAATAATATATTTGTATATGTGATAAATTAATAAATGACATTAGTTAATATTTTTAATAATATTTTATTATTCATTTTTTATATATTATACCAAAAAAAATTTCTACATATATCCTGATCAGTAGCATTCAATACCTTGTATAATTAAGGTTATACAACCGCTTCATTTAATTTCAAATCGAATGAATAAAAAATAATAAAAAAAGTTAAATAAATAATATTGAATTAACAAATCAATTCAATTTTGATTTATTTGTTGATTTGGACTTATTTTATTGAGTTTTTTTTTATTTTTATTCTTTGAATATTCTATAAATTTCATAAATTGCGCATAATATTGCATAATTCTATAAAATAAGCAAAAATGGATTATAAATTAAAAAAAAAAATCATAAAGTTCAATGGATTTTCGATCAGGTATAATTTGTTTTTTCGTTCTGCTTGTTTGGATTTTCGATTGGAGCATCAGTTCGAGCCTCAACCAACCATATATTCTACTGAAACTTTTGAAACATAGGGGATATGGTTCGATCTCAGGAGCTTGTTTTGCACTTACACCACTTAGACTTTGGGCTCCTGGTTCTCCATCCTTTGCTTTTGTTATATCTTCCAAAGCTTCCAGTTTTTCCTTGTTAATCACTTTGCTCATGGGTCTATTTTGTTACTGCTTGCTTGTTATGTTTGTTCTGCTGTGTTTTGGACATTATTATATATTATTAAAAGAGGTGATACTTTTATTCTGATTCATTAGGTTGAAAACACCTGTGAAATATTAAAAGAAAAAAGTGATATTTTTATTGTACTTAAGAACAATAAAGTGCCCTTTTACCCTTCTAACTTCTTTTTTAACAAGAGTTTACAGAATTTGAACAATAAGGTACTTAAGAACAATAACTTCTTTTTTAAACTTCTATTTCCATCAATAATTAACAACTTGAAATGTTTTTTTATTTTATTTTATTTTATTTTATTTTAAAAGAAAGCAGGAACAGAAAAGCTGCATACTTGCCCGGCCCATTAAACGGAGAGGTACAAAATGATCATTTTGTTTTTAAATAATTTCTTTTATTTTTCTACTAACACTGGAGACTTGAAATTTAAAAAAAAAAATCACATTTTAAGATTAATTTATTTAAAAAGAAATATATACTAAAAGGTGTGAAAAGAAATCTATTTTGTATATGAATCAAATATATTTTTTTTAATTCATCATAATATAGTTAGGTGATTATGATAGCAATAACTATTGAATGGTGATGATGTGACCATGGCAATAATTTATTGTGTAATAGTATTGTTTGCCGTCAAAAGGTGATAATGATGATAAAATATAGTGGTAGTAACAATAATAAAAGAAAAAATTTTTTATCAAATAATCATAATTATATGTATTTTTATAAATTATGATTGTTATATTAATTAAAATGTAATTAATTATATAATATAATTATTATTTCATTACATAATTTTTTTTATAATCAAATAAATTAACGTAACATATAATGTGATTGCCATTTAATATAATCTAAAAAATTGAGTTATTTTTATTTTAATTTTGAAACACATTATCTCTGTGTCAATTTTTTTTAATCTATCATTTATTATGAAAAATTATCAAAGCTTATTTATTGTGAAACTTACTTTTATTATTATTATTTTTTAATAATATAAATTCATAGAGATATCAATCCACCTTCCAATTCAAAAATTCACTCGTTATTAGAATCATATATATTTATGGACAAATTATTGAGTGTGACTGAAATACAAAATTAGTTCCTAAAAAAGATATGCACAACATTTTCTTATTTTATTATAGGATGAATTCATTCACCACAAGCATATAAATTACAGTAAGAAAGAGATACACATAATTATTTTCCGCCAAGAAATTTCATCTTCTTGGACTGAGACAAGGCGCAGATTTATTTTATTATTGTGCCTACTATTGCACTTTCTATATATAGCACCTATATAAGAAGGAAACAAAAGCAAGAAACAACATAGAAAGCACACATGTCTCAGTCTTCAGGTATTGGTTCCACGAACATTAAGGTGACATGGTCCTTCAAGCTTGAGGCGATAGTGTATCCATCATCGTACTGGAAAACAACTTCCATCATACGAGCAAGGTTTACTATGCTTGTGATAAGAGGCATTGGGACAGCAGTTGGCCTCATGGACTCCTCATTCATATCCTTCCATGCATTGTCACACATCTTTCGAAGCTCTTCCATCGCCTTCTCTTTTGAGACACCATATTCTTTCATGTAGCAATTTCCAGCTAAACAGTGTCCTTCCTTTTCTTCATCTTTGCGGGCCACCATGTCATTTAGTAAACGGCCAAAGAATTTGGAAGCTTCAACAAGTTTTGGGTTAGTTTCTAGCCATTTAAACTCCTTAACCCCTGCAAGTTTTTCCACTCCAAGGAAGACTACTGGCGGAAGTAGGGAAAAACAGGATGAGATTAATGCATTATGCATGTACTCATTGAATGGTCGCAAATGGCCATCATAAAACCACTGTGCCTCCACAAGATAAGATCTCACCACTTCATTGTACTAATCCATGCATATATTTAACAAGAAAAAGAAAAAGGAAATGAAAATCAGTTCGTATTCGTTGATTAATTAATTGTATATTGATAGCAAAAATCATGGCGCTAGATATAGTTCTTACTCTCTCCTTTGTATAATTGATACAATAGGATCTTCCTTCATTGCCTTCGTCATCCCCCAATTCCTCAAAAAAATCTAAGACCGCCTTGTAAAGAATCTTCAGATAATCTGCAGGTAGCTGATCAGAGTTGCCCCTGGGAATTGTGAAATGGAAATGAGAGACAATATGATTCAGAGGAGGAATTTGATACACATAATGAATAATACAAGAGGTTAATAATTAGGTGGCAAGGATGTGAAACCTCTCCAGTGCATCTGTAAAGCATTGTAGTTCTTGAAGTGTACCATACGAATCGTATGTATCATCTACCAATGCCAGTATCTGAATACACTTTGTTAAAAGAATGCGAGAAAGAGCGAAGTTAGGCTCAAATTGAACTCCAGCTGATTGGAAAAATCCCTCGGCAATTCTGTCTCTCACATAAGGGAGACCCTTTGCAAGATCCAATTCTTTCCACCACCTGATCAAACACACAATTAAATAACAATATCAAATGTAAATATCATATACACATAAAAAAATATCTCCCTCTGATCTCTCAAACAAAGTGGACCTGGAGACAACACCTAGCTCTTGTTTGTGCAGTAACTGCACTCGATTATAATCTAACTTGGCAAACTTGAGTAAAGTTTCATTGTGAGACTCCTCTTCTTCGTAGAAATCGATGAATTTCCTAGCCTCTACTCGTGGCAGGCCTCTGTGAAAAGGCATGCTTAAGGCATCATTTATGTGTTTTGCGAGATGTGGGCTTGATTGCATAGCCAGAGACTCCAAGAGTGGCCTTGCAAAAGCAATTGCTTCATCTAGAATATCTTCTCCACGCATACTCACAAAGCTCGCTTCGTAAAGGCTAAGAATTCCTTTTACGTCATTGGATATGGCTTTATTGAACTTCCCATCGCTGTCCTTGAATTTCTTGAACACATCTGATTCACAAATCACAATACCACCCACTTCATACAAGCATCTTTATTAATTAGTAGGTCACATTATTTCTTGCGTCTTTCCTTTTGACAATTGACCTTTATTAAGCAATAATATATATTTATATATGGAGAGATTTTTCTTGCCTAAATGGACCTAAGTTGTAAGATGTATTATAAAACATATAAAATACAATAAATTTTCATCATAAGTAGCCATTTACTGCAAGATATTTTGTATCCATGCTGTCTTAAAACTCGAAACAAAAGCGCGACATTATAGAGATCATAGTCATCGTTAATATCATCGTGACGACATTAAAAATGTGATTCAGTTGTTCTTCAATTTCATTTTCAAAATGATATGATATACCAAGACGACATAATAAATTGATAAACTCAATATTCTTGATCAAATCTTTCTAGGAAGACATTAGCATGTCCTTGACCTTTTCTTTTAGCACCTCCACCTTTTTAGTATATGATTCAATTTCCTGCATTAAGGTTGAGAAATATACTTTTCGAGTCAATCAGCTGTAATTATAATTAATTATAATTTCGATTATCAAGAATTACAAGTTATCTATATTACATGTAATTAAACAGAAAAAGAAAAGTTTGAATGTTGGCTTACGGAGTTAAACAGAGGAAGTGAAGCAAAGTCACAGCCCCACACGGTAGGAGGGAAGTAAGCCAATGGACGAGAAATCTCTTGCTCCATGTTGCTTGCCAAATGCTCTACTTGCGCTGCCATTTCTTTGAGAATTTGAAGACAAGGCCTGCTTATGGTCGTTATAAGGATCAAAACATGGCCATTTATAGAAAAGCATTCTCATTGAACAGCCAATGATATTTTATTTTCATTTTTTAAAAATGAAATTTAGACATTGACTTAGCAACGTAGTTAAATCCTGTCAATAATTATAGTTAAATCACATGTACCCATAACTATAGCAAATAATTGGGCGAATGATTTGTTAATCACGTTATGTATAGGTTCAACTATAGGTTAAAATGGGTAATTTGTTACTAAAAAATTTCTAAATTTTAATTTTATTTAACAAAAAATCTCTCTAATCTGTAGATTTTTATATTAAAGAATTCCTCTAAATTACAGTATAATATTTACAAATGCAATATTAACATTTTTCGATAAAAGGTATTAGTATTTTTGTGATAAGTTTAGATTGTGGTTAAAACGAAAAATATTTTTTTGAGTGTGATAAAAAATGAGATAAAAAGATAATTTTATTACTTTTTTAATATTAAAATTTACTATAGTAAGTTGGAAAGATTTTTATAAAATAGAATTAAAATTTAAAAGTTTTTAATAATAAATTAAAATTAAATAATGAAAGTGAAAACCGGCAAAATTTAACGTCCAATTATAAAAATTCAAGCTTGAGTAGAAAAAAAAAAAATTCAAAACAAGCAAGCAATTCCCTTATAGTAGGTTTATTATGGTCGTATTATTTTGAGTTGCACAAATTAATATTACTATTTCGTAGTTCAGATTTGATGGCCTTCTATTAAAAAGAAATTATCATATTCTTATCTTACTAATTAAATGATAATTTATTTTTTTTTACATAAAATAAGAATGATATTTCATTAATTGAAAATAAAGTCAAAAATAAAATATAAATTAATATATTATATTTTAACATAAATATTATTAAATATTTATATAAAAAAATAATATAAAAATTTTGAAAGATTCAATAATATTAATAGAGCATATAAATTAGCTAACAGACAGATTGTATGCTCTATTCTTTGGCTATTTTTTTTTTAACTTTTTTAAATAACATTTAAATTTAAATTTTTTGTTTAAGGTATATTTTATTTAGTTGTTGTCTGGTGATTATAATTTTTTAAAATAATTTTTATTTATTTATCATATTATATAGATTATGTATTATATAACTATTCCTGGTTGCCACCACCACCAGATGAGGACACCTGCAGATGACCGCCACCACCGGTGAAGGAACATAATGATTTTAATTTGGTGACTTGCGTCCCCTAATAATAATAATATAAATACACTGCCTCGTCTTCCACTTGCATGTGGTACTGACCATTTATTATAAATATTTTATAATAGATAAAAATAATACAAAATAGTAAATTATAAAAATTATTTATTGATTTATGGAGAATTATAATAAAATTTCTACAATAAATATAAGTAATATAAAATCATAGTTTTAATTATCATATAACTTCATAATATAAATTATACTATTTAAAAAATAAAAATCAGTAACATCAAAGTTTTATGTCAATTTCTTATATAGATTTTATAAATTTAAAGAAAAAATATATAAATCCAAAATAACTAATTATATGACATAATAGCATAAAATAAAAAAAAATAATTATTAAAATTAAAAATATATGAAAATTAGAGTTTTGTAAAATAATAAAATAAATATATCATATAAAAATAAATATATATTTAAGTTGATCAATTCAAAATTTGTATGAGAATTGAGATAAATAATTTTATTTACTTGTACTTGTGTAAATAAAATGATTTCTAATTAGAATGAAATAAATGACAAAAAGCAAAATGAGACGAAGCTAAAATATATATATATATATATATATATATATATATTAAAAGAAAATAAAATAAAAATCTCATCTAATTTTAAACTATGTAATAAAAAATTATTAAATTAATTTTTATTTATTTTTCATAAAATAACAACTACAAATAAAAAATTTTAAATAATTAAATTTTAATTAAACTTTTATATTTATTTAATCACAACCAAATCATGTTAATGTTTCAATTAAATAATAAAGTATAAATTATTAGAGATTAATATAAAATTTAAGCGATCAATTAATAAAAAATAAAAATATATGGCACCTATTTAATATATTTTTTTCTAAATATTTATAAAAATTAAAACATATTTGTAAAAATTAATTAATAAAAAATAATTTTATTATATATTAAAATAATTTTAAAATTATTTGAGAGGTTAAAATCATCTATAATCTCATTATCTCTTAAAAATTTTAAAATATAATCATTTTATATATAATGACTATATTATAATTATTAATTATGATAAAGATTTATTATAAGAATAAATATTATGTGAATTTCATTATGATTGGTGATTAAAATATATTTATTATAAAAAATTATCTTTTGCCTTCGCCCCAATGGCATGGTCAACATTCAATGCAATCACAACTTGTGCTCACTCTACAAAAAATAGATAACTAGTATGTTAGTATGTATGACTGAAAAATATATCCACATATAATAAGCGAAGTTTTGGAACTTGTTACAATTAATTTTATTGCCATCAACTATCATTTAATTATCAATTAAATATCCATCGCAAAGTTACTATTTATTTTAATTATTACCATTTAACTGCTTAGTTTATGGCCATATACTATTAAGAAATAGTCTTTTTTAAGAGATAATATAAAAAACTTAAGTCATCAATAATATAATAATGGGAGAATTATTGATGTGATTAAATATCAAAATTTTATTTAATTGTATTATTATTTAAACTATTAAATAAAAAGATTTATTAAATAATTATAAAAAAACTAAATTTAAAAATTAATTTAAAATAATCACAATCACACAATCGAAATCTAATAATGATAAGCACAAAATAATTTTAATTTCATTTGGGCCAATTCAATTTAATCCATTTGATTGATATAATTCACTTTTAATTATCTAATATAAGAAAAATAATTTAATTTATTTAATATTTTCTCTTGAGTTGTATTAAATATATTAATTAAAATTTACTACCTGGTTCTGAATAAAAACAGTAATTTTTAATTAATTCGTTAGATCCTATGATCATTTAATATAAATTTCTAACTAATTCATTAGGTCCTATGATCATTTAATATAAATTTCCACAAGTCAAGTCTTTTGCTCCCTCCCCAACTGTTATTCTTAGGTTGTTTATTGCTCTTTCGTATTCACTAAACTTCTCTTATTAGGCAATCAATGAACAAAATTATTTAAATAATAAATATTCAAATGCGTTAAACTCCACAATAAATTAGTGCATTGATATTGAAAAATTAAATAAAATAAAATAAATTAAAATCTCAAGTTAAAATCAAAGACACCCTAGATAAGAATTAGGTCATGTATAACAGTAGAGAAATCAAAATCCAAATTAATCTATCTCCACTGCAGCGTTGTGGGGTGTCGGCTAAAGATCCTTCAACAGATTTAAAATTTGTCTTAAATAGTGCTAGGGTTCGACTAAGGAGAGAAAGCACGCGCACCTAGGCCATGCGCCGAATCAATTTCTCCTGGCTTGGCTGTGATTACTTCGGCCTGGTCCCTTGTTATTTTCATTTTTTCCACGTTTGGTGCAAGAACGTCCACGCACACGAGACAAGGGCCAGCTTTGCATTTAAGCAGGTGTATGGGGGATCTGTTCATCTGGATGTTGCATCGACTGAATTTTCCCTCCTCCTTGTTTTCTTCCTTAATATTAATAATAATGTTTGCAAAAAGATCGACTTTGACTTGGAAAATCATGGCCTGCAATTAAAGAACATGGATGATGATCCATTTAAAGACAAAGTCATGGCCTTAAAGTTAAAATAAAAAAGTAAGTAGAAAAATAATTAAATATATTAAATTTATTCAAATTAATAAAAATAATTAATAATAGAAAAACATTATAAAATTTTTAAAATTGCTTATAATATTAATAAAATATTTTACAAAATCTTATTAATATTTAATGTAATTTTCACCTTTCAGCACTATTTAATTATAACATTAAAATTAGGCGAAATACAAAATTTCATTCTGAATTTTCTTAAAAAATTTCGCGACATCCTTAACTTTATAAACGTTTCATAGTACACCTCAACTGTTATAAACTGAAATAAAGATATATATCCTTTAAATCTCCAAAACTGAGAGCGCGAACTCCAATCATACTAATAGAGATTAAGGGTGCTAACATGAAAAAGTTATTGGAAAAAAATAATAAAATAATTGGGGTTATAAAATTATCCTAAACACTCTAAATTTTTCTAAAATCCCTAAATTCCCAAATACAAACCTATGACCTGATTTAATTTCTAAGGTATTTAAATGTATGGTTTGATTTCTAATTTATTTAAATTTATAACTATTTTGAAAATATTTGATTCTGAATAATATAATTTAAAAATATTTGAATTTAATTTGAAAATTAAATAAATAAAATTTTAAATTAATATTTTAATTTAAAATTCATAATCTTCTATTTGAATTCGGCTGAAAATCTTTATAGAATAATTTATATTAACTCATAATTCAAAATAAACAAACATTAATTCTTAGGAAAACCCATATATGAAAAAATAATCCTTAGGAAAGAAAAATAA
This sequence comes from Hevea brasiliensis, assembly GCF_030052815.1. Lineage (NCBI taxonomy): Eukaryota > Viridiplantae > Streptophyta > Magnoliopsida > Malpighiales > Euphorbiaceae > Hevea > Hevea brasiliensis. The sequence goes on along the minus strand of NC_079497.1, from coordinate 5,607,155 downwards.
GATTTGAATTTAAAATATTTTGAATTCGTCCTATTCAACTTGTTTGCCTCCTTTAATTCTAATAGAAAAAGAATGCTAACCCAGCACTAATTAAGGATGTGCATGATTTTCTGAGTTCTGAATCGAATAAAATTTATTTAATTATTTGATTTGATTTTAATTTTTCATTAAGAATCAAATAAAAATCATATCAAAGTCAAATTAAAATCCAATTATACATCTGTTTCCTATTTTCAATATAATTATATATTTATTGTATATATATAAGGACTATATACAACTTAATATTATATATTTTTTTATTTATCTTTTCTTATAAACTTTAGTTATAAATATATTAAATTACCTTATAATTTTTAATTATAAATGTATCATTATATTATATATACGCTTAATTCATAATTATATTTTATACTTAAAGATTACATACTATTAAATAAATAAAAGTTACATTATATGATGTATCATATTATATGATATGATTAGAAATAGCTAAAAAATTTATTATATGATATATTATATATTAACAATTTATTTCAAAAATTTAAATATTAATTCAAGTATGACTTTTTGTGGAAATAATTGTATAAAATTATTTAAAAAAATTAAGAATCGAATTGGAATCGCATCGAACTAAATTGGAATTGAAAAACCTAAAATCAAATCGAATCGAATCGAAATCAAAACAACAAAGAATCAAACTGAAGTTATATTAAAATTTCAATTCGATTATAATTTTTAAATAGACTCCGGATTGAAACCGGAACCCAACACCCTAGCACCAATATTTAAAAAATTATTCGTTACTTTAAGGTTATCTCTCGTTGTTTAACTATAAAAGAAATACTGCGTATAAGTTACATTCGTCATCAATAATCAACTTTTTAAATATTAAATTGAATTATCGTAACTGATTAATAAACAACTTCTCTTAATTTATAGTCACTTGTCAGTGTTTATGAATTGGTGTTACAATTTCAAATTAGAAATTCCATTATGATGGAGACAACTGCGGTATACATACGCATCAAAAAATAATTTAATAAAATATGACAAGATTCTGGTCTTGGTCTTCATCCTTATTTAAAGGGGAAGAGAATAATGGGATTTTAAAATCGAGTGTATTTATTATAAAATTAATTATTTTTATTGTAAAAGAAATCTCCTATGATGTAATTTATCAATTATTAGTTATGTTATTTTGACTAAAATACATATAAAAAATATGAAATTGCCTTAGTCTGATTTTTACCTTTATTTTTATTCTCACTTTCAGACTTGTTCCCATTGACCCATGTATTTGCTGTGAAATCAATCAACTAGCTAACAAATTGAATCTTATGAACATATCAGATAATAGGTATATTAATCAAGAAAATGCACTTTCTAATTTTTAAAATCAAATGTGAACTGATTACACTAAATGCAATTTGCTGTGAAATATATTGTTGAATTTAAAATAGATGTAGACTGAAATTAAAGAACTTGTATATGATAGAGTAGTGATAGAGTATATCTTGTGCAGATAATCATATATTTATCTTCATGTATTTATCCTCATGTATTTATCCTCGTAACAAACTCCAATTGTGTAACAACTAGATGAGGTTGGCTATAGGTCTGCCACCTCCACAGTCTGTGTATATATATTATTATTTAACAACAGTAAATGACAAGGTTCATCTATCCTTCACATGGTATCAGAGCCATCTGACCATGGCAGACTCTTCTTCTTCTCAAGCTTTGGTTTCTAGCACTAATAGTGTTATCTCCTCTCTTTCTACACCACCGAATGTTGCTAAGTTCATCTCTGTGAAATTAAATTGCTCAAACTATGTCCTTTGGAAAGCACAGTTGGTACCATTACTGCATGGGTACAATTTGTCTCGTTATATCTCTGACACTGTCACTCCGCCATCCCAATTTCTTGAAGATAATAAGCCTAATCCTGAGTATGATCTCTGGTTTTGGCAAGACCAGATGGTCCTGAGTTGGTTGTTCTCTTCTATTTCTGATACTATTCTACTACAGATTATTGGCAGTATGACTGCAAAGGCAGCCTGGACAAAACTTGCATCCATATATTCCACTGGTTCTAAAACTCAAATTCTTCAACTTCGGAAACAACTTAAGCATTTATCTCGGGGCACTAATTCGATTGATAGTTACATGCGGTGAGCCAAGACATTCGCCGATCAGCTCGCAGCTCTTCAAGCACCTGTTTCTGATGAAACTCTAGTTAATGACATTCTTGAAGGGTTAGGCAGTGAGTATCGTCCCTTTATTTGGGCCATTGAGGCTCAGAATGTTCCAATTGAATATGATGATCTTTATGCTTTATTGTTGACTGAAGAAACTCAACTAAAAATGGAGGTGCTAACTGTATCCTCTTTAATTCCACCATCGGCGCATGTGGCCACAAAGACACCACATCAACATGGTGGCAGGTCTCAAGTTCGTGGTCGTAGCAATAAGCCACCTTATGGTACCAACTCTTCCTCTACTGCACAAGTGTCACCTAATATTATTTGTCACAATTGTCGTGGTCATAGCCACATTGCAAGGCAATGTCCTTCGCTAAAGCTCCGTCATAATAGCAAAACTGGACAAACTAAGCCAACCACATACCTAGCCTCATCATCTAACAATCCTTCCATGGCTCAATGGACAGTTGACTCTGGCACTAACCATCTTCTCACTAATGAAATGGGGAATGTTTCCAATCTCATACCTTATCAGGGCTCTAATGAAATTTTTATTGGAAATGGTAATACCCTCCCTATTACCCACACTAGTACATTACGAATTTCTCTTAATAATCGTTCTTTTACTCTTCATAATATTCTTTGTTCGCCTACTATTACTCACAATTTACTTTCTGTTCACTCTTTTACTTCACATAATAATGTCTCAATTGAGTTTTTCCCTGATCTGTTTGTCATCAAGGATATCCCCACGAGGCAGGTCTTATACATAGGCCGAAGTAGTGGGGGCCTTTACTCCATGCCACTTTCTTTGAATCCTATCAAGCCCGAAGCACACATTGTGGAACTTAGCACATGGCATGCACGTCTCGGTCATGCTAATGATCGTGTTGTCCATCGTGTTCTGTCCAGTCAGAGTCTTTCTTTTGTTAAGAATATGTCCTTCGTTGTTTTGTGTCATGCTTGTAATGTCAGTAAAATTCATAAGTTTCCATTTGTTAATTCAGTTGCTGTTATCAATAAACCACTTGAATTGATTTGTTCTAACGTTTAGGCCCCAGCCCCTGTTGCATCTGTGGATGGATTTCGTTACTATGTTATCTTTTTTGATCACCATAGTAAATATACCTGAATCTATTTTATGAAGAGAAAGTCTGATGTTCTGAATATTTTTATCCAATTTAAACACTTGGTTGAAAAATATTTTGCTCTTCCTATCAAATGTTTTCAGGCCGATTGGGGCGGAGAGTACAAAGCACTTACCAATTATTTGCGTGAACATGGAATTAGCCAACGCAACTCTTGTCCCCATACCCCTGAGCAAAATGGATGTGCAGAAAGAAAGCATAGACATATCATTGAAATAGGTCATGCTTAACTTACTCATGCCTCTATTCCCTTAAATTATTGGACTTGTGCATTTGAGTGTGCTGTCTATACACTTAACAGATTACCTTTAGACCGAACCAAGCCTCATTCTCCATTTGAAATATTATTTCGTAGCCCTCCAAATTATAACGATATGCGCATTTTTGGTAGTCTCTACTACCCATGGCTCAAGCCCTATTCTCCTCATAAGTTGGCACCTCGTTCTACCAAATGTGTCTTTCTTGGTTACAGTAAGGTTCATAAAGGGTATTACTGTTTAAATTTATCTATTAAAAAAATTCTTATCTCACGCCATGTTATTTTCCATGAACAGATTATTCCATTCAAAAGTGTTGATGATGCTAATGCCAATAAATCATGTACGTCCACTACTGCTCCATATGCACCTCTTCCACCCATTTTGTTGACGCCACCTGTACCTATATCACCATCTCTTCAAGATGGTATATTCGGTCCTCCACCATCTCACTTATCTCTACAGTCCACTGATGTAGTATCCACCCCAAGTCTAATGACACATAGTCCATTAATCTCATCACATGCACCCTTGGCCCACCTTTAGCATAGTCACATCACACCATGTGCATCCACTCTCCCACATAGCCCACCTACTTCCACTCAACCTAATGATACTTCCATATGTGTTGTTACTCAAAGCCCACACTCACCTAGTCATCTCCACTCACCTCATCAACAAGGTCTCACCGACTCCCATAATCAACCATCTGTTCCACTTAAAACTCATCCAATGGTGACATAATCTCAAACAAGGAATTTTAAACCAAAGATATTTGCCACTACTATAGTTGCCCAAGCTGTTCCTACATGCTATTCCCAAGCTATGAAATCTGAATATTGGCGTGATGCACTGCAGTCTGAAATAAATGCTCTAATTCAAACAAGTGCGTGGGAATTGGTACCACGAGAAGATGCTCAGAATATTGTTGGTTACAAATGGGTCTTTCGCATCAAACATAAACCAGATGGATCCATTGAAAAGTACAAAGCTCGATTAGTTGCTAAGGGCTACCATCAAAGACCAGGCATTAACTTTTTTGAGACTTTTCTCTGGTGGTAAAGCCTACTACTATTAGAATTATTTTGTCTTATGCAGTTACACAGGGGTGGAATATCAAACAATTAGATGTTTCAAATGCTTTCTTACATGGAAAACTTGATGACCTGGTCTTTATGGATCAACCTCCTGGTTTTACTGATCCTGATAAACTGAATCATGTATGTCGGTTACATCGTTCTCTGTATGGCCTTCGTCAAGCTCCATGCCAATGGTACAAGTGCTTGTCGAATGCGCTTCTTAAAAATGGTTTTAAGTCATCTGCTGTAGATACATCCTTATTTTCTTATACGAATGGTGGGACACAAGCTTTCTGTATTATTTATGTGGATGATATCATCCGAACTGGGAGTGATAATACTCATTTATAGCACCTTGTTGCATCTCTGTAACTAGAGTTTCAATTAAAAGATTTGGGTCCATTAGATTATTTCTTGGGTATTGAAGCTCATCATTCAAAAATGGATTTATTACTTACACAGACAAAGTACATTGAGGATTTGTTACACAAAGCCAATATGACCACATGCAAAAGCTTATCTACACCAGCCACACCGAATGAGAATTTACAAGCAACTGGTGCTAAATCTGCACCTGATATCACTCTCTACCGCACCATAGTTGGTGCTTTGCAATATTTGAATATCACCAGACCCGACATTGCCTTCTCGGTCCACAAAGCTTCTCAATATGTTCATTCTCCCAAAATGCAACATTGGGTTACAGTAAAACATATTTTACATTATTTGAAGGGTACACAACGGTATGGGTTGCTCCTTACTCCTTCTTCTAATCTTGATATTCATGCTTACAGTGATGCGGATTGGGCATCCAATCTGAATGATAGAAAATCAATAAGTGGCTATGCGATATTTATGGGGAGTAATCTAATTTCATGGCAGTCTAAGAAACAACCTAGAGTAGCGTGTTCATCTGCCGAAGCGGATGAGACTCACAATTCTAATCTCACCTGGTTAGATTTGCAGGGCAGTGATAGAGTATATCTCGTGTAGATAATCATATATTTATCTTCATGTATTTATCCTCATGTATTTATCCTCGTAACAAACTCCAACTGTGTAGCAACTAGATGAGGTTGGGTATAGGTCTGCCATCTCCACAGTCCGTGTACATATATTATTATTTAACAATAGTAAATGACAAGGTTGATCTATCCTTCACAGTATATACTGAACAAAATTTGAAATTTGACAGTCGAAAAAGAAACTACAAAGCTTGAAATTAAAAGACAATGCTTAGAAAACATGAAAAACATGAAATTACCTTAGCTTGATTTATGCCTTCATTTTCATTCTCAATTTCAATTTTTTTCCATTGCCCCTTGTGTTTGCTATGAAAGAAATCAATTGGCTAATAGATTAAATCTTATGAACATATCAGATAATAGCTATATTAATCAAGAAAATGCACTTTCCAATTTTTAAAATCAAATGTGAACTGATTACTCTAAATACAATTTGCTATGAAATATATTATTGAACTTAAAATAGATGTAGACTGAAATTAAAGAACTTGTATATATTGAATAAAATTTGAAATTTGACTGTTGAAAAAGAAAATACAAAGCTTGAAATTAAAAGACAAAGCTTAGAAAACTTGAAAAACATGAAATCGCCTTAGCCTAATTTATGCCTTCATTTTCATTCTCACGATTGTTTTAGCCTGATTTATGCCTTCATTTTCATTCTCACTTTTAATTTTTCCCATTGCCCCTTGTGTTTGCTATGAAAGCAATCAATTGGCTAATTGTAATGCCCTCACTTTTGGTAGTCCGTATATTCTACTGTTTTGATGACTAACATTTGTTCGGACAGCTAGGATGTCTAGAACTATACTTAAACTAGAGTAAGGAGACATAAATTGATTGAATAGAGATCAAGAAAAATTAGAAAAAAATAAAAGAAATGAAATGCCAATAAGTTAAAGGAGTTGAGGTTTCGACGATGAGTAACCCTATCGGGAAGCGACTATGAATATAGTTGTCAATCCCAGACTCGTAGAGAATCCTGTGAAATAAATATTTGGGACTTAATTAGGGGATTAATGGGGATTAATGACAATAAAAATGTCAAGAAAATATAAGAAAATTTATGCCAATCAGTAAAGATAAATCATGACCCGATAAAGGCATTTTGATCATTTCACCCTCAGAGTTGAATTTTGACCTAAATGTCAATCAAAATGAGTGAGAACAAAACATTTAAAATGAATAAAAATCATGAATTTGCGTAATGAAAAAGGGAAAAGAAAGAAAAGAAAATGAAATTGAATTATGACATAAGCATTACCACATGATGACCTGAGCATGAGTAAGCATGATGACAAAATAACATCATTAAAAAAAATTAATACAATTACATTAGGATAAATATATAAACATAAGACAAATTACATTAATTAAAGCCTCATCTTTTTCCTCCCTTAAGCTCTTGGCCGAACCACCATAAGTAACAAGCCTCCACCATTTTCAAGCTTTTCAAGCTTGATTTCCCTCTTATTCTTACACTAAAACCCCTACTTGTCTTCACTAAAAATTGATTCCACACCTTAAGGAAGCTATTGGCAGCCAAGAATGGAAGGAAATCTTGAAGTTTAGCAAGTCAAAGTTTGGTCACAAGTGAGGTTAGTGCAAGACTTTCCCTATCTCTCTTCTTTAATCATGCTAAGCATGTTAAAAGGAGTTGAAATTGTATGAAATTGAAAGAATATGATGAGTATTTGAAAGACCAAAATTTCGGCAGCCATGAGAGAAATTAGGGATTTATGATTTTTGATGGAATTCACTTGCCTAGTAGTGTTCTTGATGAGTTTGCATGTGGTAGAAATTGAATTGCATGGTGTTGCATGAGATGAGAATTTTAGTAGTTAATTGATGCCTAATTGACATTGTTGAGATCATTTATTGACTATTTGAAGTGTAATGAATGTGGTTTGAAGTTTGGTAGTTGGCTGAAATTAAGATTGAAAGTGTTGGATTTCATGTGTAGGATTCTAAACCTTGAGTCCAGTGAGTTTATGTGGCCATAAGTAGAGCCACATTGCTCCAATTAGTGTGAGGCCAATTGGAAGTGAAACTTAGGACATAAAACCACATTTTTCATGAAGAGAGTCTGCCAAAAACTGAACCTAGCATGACCTAAAATTAGCTTAAATCTGGGTAAGCACCTGCTAGACCTGGAAAAATAATCATATAAACAGTAAATATTCAAATGGGTATAACTCACTCTAGAAAAGTCAGAATGACTTGATTCTTGAACCAATGGAAAGGTTAGACGTAGGAGCACATTTTTCATGGAGAATATAGAGCCTAATTCTAACTCTAACCTAACCAATTTTCTAGAACAATCTAGGTTAATAATTCTAACCAAAACCAGAACCTGACTTGAAATTCTGGACTTTGACCTATCCGACTAGTTTTGAAAAAAATGTCATAATTTAGTTCATAAAACTGCAAATGCAGTGAATCTAAAGCCAAAATCTCCATAAGACCTAGAACTACAATTTTGATGTTTTGACCAAAACCTAAAACCTAATGGAACTTGGTCAATTTGCTAGGACAAATCAGTATTCCAAATTCTGAAATTGAACTACATAGCCACTTGACCCTAGAATAGTATTTATATCATATCTCCCACTAGGAAACTCCAATTGGGATGAGCCAAACTATTCTAAAAACTTGAGAAACAGGACTCCAACTTTGATTTAGGAACTTTCCTCAAATTTTGAGTGTAATCATCCTAAAATAGGAATCAAAGACACTGACCTAAACTTGAAATTCTAAAGGCATAGGGTTCAGGAGTCCAGGTCAGTTAATTAGCTATAACTCACCCTACATAACCTGAAAAATTGTGATTCTTGAACCTAAGTGACCCTAAGACATAGGAGAACAACTCATATGAAGAACATTAGGCATAAATATGATTGCAACATGTCCAGCCATCAAGACAAAGTTTGACTCCAGAATTTACCTGGTTCTGGAACCATAAAGGGTCAATAGACTAGTCTTGGAAAATTGACCATAACTTGAGTTCTAAAGCTCCAAATTGAGTGATTCAAAAAGAGAAATCAAAGTTTAAACATAGAAGAACAACTTCCATGAAGGAAGTGTGGTCAAACAGACCCTACATCTTAACCAAATTTCTAGGCAAAGATAAGAGGACAGAATCTAGACCTTAAGAAAGGTTCATGAAATTATTTGGTTCATGACATATAAGTTACCTAAATGATTTGCCAAATAACATGAAATTTGCTATAGATCACTAATAGTGCATAACATGAAGTAATAAGTCCATAAATATTTAATAACACTAAATTGCCCAAAGTATACCTAGACTTATGTATATAGCTTGGACCAATTGGTATGATAATTAAGGACTACAGATTGCAGTACTGCCCACATGAATGATCATTGATAGATAATATCTGTCTGATATGGTTATTCCTCTAGCTTTATGCCTGCCCGTTGGCCATTGTGCCTAATTTGATTTCTGGCTTTATGCCTGCCCGCTGACCTTATGCCTAACATGACCGATGTATACATGATAGACATACAAATGTCTAACAAGTATACTCCTATGTATCCAGTCATTATAATCTGTTATAGGTTACTTGGGCACTAATATGAATTTAATAAGACTGAATACGGAATAAATGAGCAGAGAAGATCCTGATAAACTTATTTACTCCCAAAGTTCAGTAAACATGTAAATGACTCAAAATTCATGAAATCTATATTTCTTTATGAAATTTTACAGGGAATAATTATCTTTAATTATTTAGTTATTTTTACTTTAATTTATCACCACTAAGCGTTATGCTTAGCGCATTGGTTTTTCTATTGTGTAAGTACTGGAGATCAGCAGCAACAGTAGTGCTCTGATAGAGAGTTTGATCAGATCTGTATTAGAGTTGGAGTCACCTCAGCTGTGCACTTGGTAGGGCCCATGGTTACATGTTTTGTACTTTTTGTTCATTGCACATAAGTGAAAGATGTAATTCATTTTGGGACTGTAATATAAATTGTAAATTGTTGAATATGAATTTTATAAATGAAATGAAAGGTATTTTACGTGAATAAATGGTACGATATATGATATGAGCTGATGATAAAAATAACAGATATGATGTAACGCCCTCACCGTAGGTAGTCCGTACATTTTACTGTTCCGACGACTAATGTCTGTTCGGACAGTCAGGATGTCTGGAACTACACTTAAACTATAGTGAGGAGACATAAATTAATGAAATAAATATTAAAAAAATATAAAAAAAATCTTGAGAAAAATAAATTAAAGTTTAGAGAATTTATAAATTGGTATAAAATAATAAAAATAACCCGATGAGCACCATGAAAGGCATTTTGGTCATTTTACCCCTAGAGGTGAATTTTGACTTAAATGTCAAATTAAAATTTGGAAATAGAATAATTAACATAAATTAATTTTATGAATTTGAATTTGGAAAATGGGAAGAGAAAGAAAAGAAAAGGAAAGAAAAGAAAAGAAAGGAAAATAAAAAGAACTTATGACAATTTAAAATTTAAAGTACAAATATATATATATATATATATATATATATATATATATATGAGATAAGAGACAAAATCCCACCAACCCCAAGCCTCCATCTTCTTCTTCCCTCTTCTCTCTCTCCCTCTCTTTGAGCCTTCCACCATGGGAGCTCTCTCCCTCCATTTTTGTCTTCCCTAAAGCTTGATTTTCCAAGCTTTCTCCTCACCAAAACCCATAGACCCCTTCATTAAAAAGTTAGCCCACTCCATAAGGAAGCCATTGATGGTGAAAAGAAGAAGAAAAGTTGAAGTTTAACAAGTTACCCAAGAGGTTAGTGCCTAATCTTCCTTCCTTCCTTTATTAATCCTTGAGTTAAGGTTAAAATGAAGTGAAATTTGTAAGAAACTAAAAGAAATAGGTGAGTTATGGGGGGAGTGAATTTTTGGTACCCATGGTGAGTGATGGTGTTTGATGACTATGATGTATATAAAGTGATTTAATGATGTTGGTTGATGCATTTATAAGTATTAGAAGTTGATTTACATTGACATTTTATGAGGTTGAAATTGTGAGTTAGGGTTTGGCCTAACTTTGGTATTTTTGTATTATACCATGTAATTGGGATTGTTGAGATATGTTGATGATATTTAGAAGTGCCTTGAATGTCAAATTGAAGCAAGAAAGTTGGAGGAGAAATGAATTATTGGAAGTGCTATTTTCTGCAGGTTGTGTTTGTTGAGGGCAGTATACATTTTAGGCCATAAATGAAATTGTGTGACCCCAATCAGTATGAGGCCAATTGGGGTGAAACTAGACCCAAAATAGCCCATATTCTATGAAGAAACCATGCCCAAATTCTATCCAAAACTTGACCTAAATACTGCCTAAATCTGGATTTCCCTACAACCCAACTCAGAAAATGACCAAATGAACAGTACATGTTCATTTGGTCATAACTCTCTCTATACTGGTCCAAATGACCTAAAATTTCACCAATGGAAAGTTTAGACATAGGGCTACACTTTTCATGAAGACCACTTAACCCAGTTTTTCCTTTAACCAATTCAAATTGTTAGCACAAGTTGGGTCACTGAAACTGTCAACCTAGAAAATGACTAAATGAACAGTACGTGTTCATTTGGTCATAACTCTCTCTATACTGGTCCAAATGACCTAAAATTTCACCAATAGAAATTTTAGACATAGGGCTACACTTTTCATGAAGACCACTTAACCCAGTTTTGCCTTTAACCAATTCAAATTGTTAGCACAAGTTGGGTTACTGAAACTGCCAACCCAGAAAATGACCAAATGAACAGTACGTGTTCATTTGGTCATAACTCTCTCTATACTGGTCCAAATGACCTAAAATTTTACCAATGAAATGCTTAGACATAGGGATACACTTTTCATGGAGACCTCTTAACCCAGTTTTGCCTTTAACCAATTCAAATTGTTAGCACAAATTGGGTCACTAAAACTGCCAACCCAGAAAATGACCAAATGAACAGTACGTGTTCATTTGTTCATAACTCTCTCTATACTGGTCCAAATGACCTGAAATTTCATCAATGGAAAGCTTAGACATAGGACTACACTTTTCATTGAGACTACTTGACCCAGTTTTGCTTTTAACCAAATCAAATTGTTAGCAAAAGTTGAGTCACTAAAACTGCCAATCCAGAAATTGTCCAAAAATACTGTTCCTTTGGTATGCTTGACCAGTTTTGGCAAAAATGCCATAACTTGGTCTCCAAAGCTGCAAATTGAGTGAAACTAGTGCCAAAAGTTTTATAAGACACAGAACAACAATTTTTATGTTTTGACCAAGCTCTAGAAACCATTGCATTCTAGGGAAAATATTAGCCAAAGTTAGGAATTGAAATCTGGAAAATGTTAAGTTGAACCCAGAATGCCATTTGATACCTGTGTGTTCATTTGGCCATAACTCCCACTAGGAAATTCCATTTGAGATGTGCCAATATGACCTGGAAACATGATACTTAGGGCTACAACATTGATTTAGATACCTTTGCCAAATTCCAAGTGTAAAGACCCTAAAAAGAGGGTCAAACATACTACCCTGAAGTTAGTTTTTGCCTTTATAGGACTGAGAGTCCAAGTTAATACTTTGACCATAACTCACTATATCAAGCTTGAAAAATTATGAAATTGTACCTGGGAGTCCCTAAGACATAGAGGAACATATCTTGTGAAGGAACCTAAGTCTAAAAATGACCATAAAATGATCATATGACTGGTCAAAGTTTATTGACCAGGAATTGTAAATTCTGGACAGCTTAGAGGCAAAGGGACCAGTTATGATATTTTGACCATAAGTTGAGCTCTATAACCCCAAATTCAGTGATTCAAAAACTGAAATTCAAGTTTAAACATAGAGGAGCAATTGTTATGAAGGAAGTGTGACTAAATAGACATCCTAACCTAGTCAAATTCCTAGATAAAGATAACACATCAACATGAACCTAAAGAAAGGTTCATGGGAAAAATACTATATATGATAATTAAAATACTCATAAGGATAATTAAATATTAAAAATGATATGAATATGTAAATTGGGACTAATGTCCCATTAATATGAAATTAATGGTACCAATGAACAGTACCAGAAAATAGTAACAGTGAATAGTGCTAAAATAATTAAAAATGTTTAATTGCATATAATATACCTAGACTTATTTATTTAGTTTGGATAAATTGATATACCAATTAGGGACCACAGATAGCAGTACTGCTTACAGAGTAAATCATGAACTGACAATATATGTCTGGTATGATTGTTCTACAGGCTATATGCCTACTTACTGGCCATTGTGCCTACTTTATTTCTGGCTTTACAAGGGTCTCGTGCCCTACAGCTGGCCTCGTGCCTGACAGATGTATACAGGGTAGACATATGGCTGTCTAACCCGTATACTCCCGTGTATCCAGCTTTTATAATTTGTTATAGGTTTCTTGGGCATTGATAATAATTAATTAATACTGAATATACAATAAGTAAACAGGAAAGATCCCAATAATTTTAATTGTTTCCAAAGTGTAATAAAAAAAATATAAAAGACCCAGAATTTATGATTTGTAAATATTAATTCAATTGTTTAATTATTGTTATTATAAATTATGCACCACTAAGCATTATGCTTAGCGCGTTGGTTTTCCATCTCGTAGGTACTGAAGATCAGCAGTCGCCACAGTAGTATTCGGATAGAGTTCCGACCAGATCTGCCACCGATCAGCGTCACCTCTCCAGTCTTTTGTATTTTAGTAGGGTCCATGTGTAGACTAGTATTTTGGTTCATTATGTCTAGTCATGATGTAATTACTAGTTTATGATGTATTTTATTTTGGATTTGAAATGAAAACTTATAATTTATTATCTATGAATTTCCATATAAATGCAATAGATGACACTTCATTTTGAGATCTCATAAATAGTTGTGAATGATATGATAAAAGAGAATATGATATGGAAATATGTGAGATGACTATGAATATGTTAATACGTGATAGTGGAACCTGCCAAATGCCAATAAAACAGAGGAGGATCTGTCCGGGTCTCCACAGAAATAAGATATATAAAAAAAAAAAAAAATTCTACACATAAATTACCTGTTTTAAATGACATTAAATTTATAATAGACATGACAAGACAAGATAGGGTGCTTCGGCACTGAATGTGGCACTTGTTGCTCGGCTATACAATAGACGGGTAAGGGGCGTCACATATGATGATTTAGATATGGTATTGAAATCGTAGTATGATATGAGATTTTAACAGGTGAATAGTAGAACCCGCCAAACGCTAATAAAACAGAGGAGACTCTATCCGAGTCTCCATAAAAATAAAATGTGATAAAAAAAAATTTCATGTGATAAAAAAAAATTTCAACACATATGATAATATGAATAAATGAAATTTAAATTAATAGAGTATAAGACAAGATAGAATAGAGTGCTCCGGCACTGAATGTGGCATGTCTTGCTCGGCTACACTATAGACCAGGTAAAGGGTGTCACACTAATAGATTGAATCTTATGGGCATATCAGATAGTAGGTGAATTAAGAAAATGCACTTTCTAACTTCTAAAATCAAATGTAAACTAATTACATTAGATGTAATTTCATTATGAAATGCATTTTTGAGCTCAAAATAGATATAGACTAAAATTAAAGAGTTTATATGTACTAGAATAAAATTTGAAATTTGACTGTTGAAAAAAAAATACAAAGCTTAAAATTAAGAGACAATAATTAAAGGATTAAACAACGCTTTTAAAATTAAAATTGAAAGAGTAATTAAAATGATAGATTAGCTGATTGAGTTTGTGTAGTTGATGTTGGTTGGTTGGGGTTTTTATGTTTGCTGCACTTCTTCTTTTGCAAGCTCTCTTGAAAGTCTCTGAATTCGTCACTCCTAACTTCTCCATGTTCTATACATGGTGGTGGTTATCTGCTTGTCTCCTCATCTCAGCTTTTTAACTTTTTACTCCTAATCAACAGCTTCCTTTGAGCTAATTCCTTTATGTCCAAATAACTATCTAATTAATTAAATTATTTTAGATATCTTAATTTAATTAATAAAATAAAGTTTATTTAAAAAAATTAATTGAATAAATTGTTGATCTAAAATTAAATTTAATTTTAGTGTAAGCAATATCTGCTTAAATTTAAGTGATTGTCATAAAAAAAATATACCAGAGGCATTATTTTACTTAGTGGCGGATCCAACAGGCAATCGTTGTTCAAAATTTTGCCCCATTAGTGAAATGATTATTTAGTAGTCAACTAGTATTGATAATGAAGGAATCAAATATAAAATGTTTTTAAAAATAAAAAAATCACCCAAAAAAATTGTATAGTTTTTTTAAGTATAATACAGAAATTAATTATTTTACACTCACATGATCACATCACATTGAAAATGGTTTGTATAATTATATATATAATAAAATTAACTACCATTAAAAAATAATATATATCTTGCAATAAAATCAGTCTTACCTTTATAAAATAAAAGATGTAACTAGTTTATTCGTATGATTAAAAAATATAAAAATATATAATAATTTAAAATTTAAAATTTATTACAATTAATTTATTGCCATTAATCATCGCATACAATAGTTAATTTATTGCATATACTACTCCTTAATTATCGTATAAAAAAATTTGGATAGCTAGTGATGAGTTTTGACAGCAATTAATAATGTTCCCTTCACTTAATTTTAGAACGAGCTTGTTAAACTACAGCATGGCTGAGTGAATATCATCAGCAACTAGACTCAAATTAAGGACACAATATAATTATTGTGGACTGACTTCCATTTTAAATATAAAAATTTTAAAAAAAAATTAATTAAATTAAATTCTTATAAAATTCTTATTCAATCAGAGTGAATATGCTTCAGATTGGTGCGCTAAGGCATTGACTTTCAAAGAATTTGTTACATACTTTAATTGGTTACATTTATGCTTAACAATTTACATATTTTTAAAAATTAAAAATAAATAAACTCTGAAAATTATGAAATCATTATAAAAATTTAAATATTGCTTACATATGCTATATTCATATAATATCAATTATATATGAAACCAATATTTATGAATAATACATTACATAACGGTATACTATCATTAAAAAAATGTGATGTTAAAGGGAAATTAGTATTAAATATCATTTGATATTTACATAAGAAAAAGTTTTATAATTATATATTTTTTTTAAGTATAAAAAAATATTATGTGATTTTATGTTTTGACACATAAATGGTTTAATTTTTATCAATTTAACGTTCTATACTTTTTTTTATTAATAAAAGTGATCTAAACCGTTAATTACTGTTAAAAGATATTGACGTAACAAACATATGACACTGATATGACAACGTTTGTTCATCACATAAATATCACACGGATGTTATGTAAGCACTGTATCTATCATGTGTCGCCACATCAGCACCACATGTTTGACATATCAACATTATTTAACGGTACTAATAATTTAGACCACATTTATTTATTTATAGAGAAAAATACAGTATATTAAATTAATAAAAATTAAACAACAGTTTCTTGTGTGTCAAAGTATGAAATCACATAGTTTTTTTAATATATATATTTTTAATAATATTTATGTAACAAAAATATGATTACTTTTTTCTTTAATAAATAACTAATAAAAATATAATAAAAAAATTTTAATTATATATATATATATATATATATATATATATATATATATATATATATATAATTGGCCAAAACTAATTGAATGAAGAATCATTTTGATCAACCAAAATTGCAAAGTTTTATGTTTTAGGTTTTGGATGCCCCTCTCTAAAGTCTCTCTTCTCTCTTTTCTTTTTCTTTTCTCATGATTTTTTTTGGGATGGCCAACTATGAATATTTTCAATGATTAACCTCTCGTTTTTCTTTATTGTATTTTTTTTATTTTTTAATATTTATTTTATATTTTTTAAATATTTTTCATATTTACATAATTTTGGAAAATATCTAAATTTATTCTTAAATATATTATTAATCATTTCTTTCTTATGAGGAATTGATTTTTCTCCATTTTTATTTTCCCACTTATGAGAATTTATTTATTTTTTAATTATTTTTAAGTGAAAATACACCTCTTTTATACATTTATATATATATGAACTATAAAACTTGAAAATGTAAATGAATAGTCTTAGCTGCCATTCCTCATAACTACATCATCATTCCCAGCCGCCATGGGTCAACTACGAAAGTTAATTGGATTATTTTGCATTTGGATGCTAACAGAAATCTTTTTTCTTTTCGGCACCGTTGATGCGTGGAAGTCTTAAAATAACATGGTTCTAATTTTATATTACGACGGCTAATTACTGGAGTTATTATCTTGTTTCTTTTTAAAGGAATCAAAGGAGTTGCTAGATGTATTTGACTAACCAGCTAATGTATCCCATCAATGACTTGAAACAGTCCGAACAGTTCTTTACTTTTGTATATATTAAACACAGCTTACACTAATAATATATCAGTTTTACATTCATCAACTTCAAACACTTCATTGTTCGTATTCTTTTATCAAAAAAATTAAGTGGTATGTTAAATTTCAGGACTCAAAAATTATGGTGAACAGTATTACAACAAGTTAAATTCAAGTAAATTTATGACCTAAAAAGAATTAAATTCATAGAACTGAGACAAAAGAAATGAATCAAAATTGGAATCAAATGAGGCAAATTTTAACTTAAAATTATTGACTTGTTAATAGTTAACTCGGCCTGAAATGGGCCAAATTTGACCTTTTGCTTTCCTAAATCTTGAATCAAATTAAATTAAAATTAATAGATCACTAAATTACAAAAGAAAATGATAAATTATAATTAAATCTTTAAGATGTAGTAAAACCTTCAAGTCAGTTTCTAATTTGTTTTTTTAGTAATAATTTAGTTCTTAAATTTAAATTTTAGTAACAAATTAATCTCTATCGTGAATTATTTTTCAATTTAAAACAATTTAAATATTAAAATTTTGTTTTATTAATAAAATAATCCTTATATCTAAATTTTATATTTTATACTTTTACTATTTTATATTTAAATAATTATAAACATAAGAAACATTTAATATTTTAAAATATGTAATTATTTATATATAAAATAAATAATTAATTAAATATAAATTTTCAACGTAATAACTATTTTATTAATAAAACAAAACTTTAATATCAAATTATTTCAAATTGAAAAGTTGTTAACGGAATTAAAGGTCGATTTAGATGATAGAAAATAATTTATTAACAAAATTTAAATTTAAGAACTAAATTATTATTTAAAAATAAATTAAAGATTAATATGTGAGTGTTGTTATACCTCAAATACTTAATTATAATTTATTTTAAAATAAAATTACTCATATGTAGAAAAAAAAATTCTCTTTTAAAATGTGTTCTAAATATTTACTACTTTTTTCACTGCATTTAAATTTTTATAATAATTAAATAAATAATTAGATAACTTTATTTTTATACGATTGACTAAATTATCTTTTATTTTATCTAATTATTTATTATAATTAGTAGAAATAAATAATAAAATTAGAGAAAAAAAGTTAATACCCCTTAGTTTTCTAAATGTGATAAATAAAAATAAATAGAGAAAATATAAAGTAAAATTCATTCAATTAATATTATTTAATTTACTTTTGATCCTATTAAAAATCAATGGATTGTGCGATTAGTTATTAGAATATTATGAAAATTTTAGGATAGAATTAAATGTTCTTAGAATTTTTCAAGAGGTAACGTAAATTTTATATATGTATATATATACAACCCATAGTCTTCTGGCTGGGTCTTTCATTTCATGGTTTTCCTCTCGCTAAAAGCTCCAACGAAGCCCTCTGAAGGATGGCCCATGATTCCTGCTAACCTAGCAAGCCCAAGAAGACTACCAAAATCTTCCCCGAGAGAAAAATCCATTTGTATCTTGGGTCCAGATTCAGTTTAAATAAGATTTTTTTTTCTTAATATTTTTGTATTAATGGATTTCAGATGGAATCACATGTTATCAAGTAGAAAATTCTATTATTTATACAAATTTTTAAATTTAAATTTAAATTTCAATTAAAATTAAAAAAAAATTAAAATTAATACTATTACTTACTTTATTATTAATAATATGAATTTAGTGCCTACCAGAGTTAAATAACGAAAAATAATTTATATAGAAATTAAAACTTAGCCTATGTTATTTTAATATTTTTATAACTAAAATGTATTAAATTAATTTTTAATATTCACTACTAAATATATTTAAAGAAGATCTCAGCCAATAACAATGTCAAATATCTTACTCAAGACACGAGATAACATAATGTCAATGATAGTGTAACAATGTCTTTTTGAACAAAAGCCTTTAACTCATTGCATTCTTAGGTTTACTTTTCCATCCAAATCTAGCGTCGGCAAAGCTCGTGGATTTCCCCCACTTCACTTTGTCTCTCCATTAAAACTTGTAGCTTTTTGTTTTTCCTAAGGGCCATTTTCCCGGAAAAGTTCTATCTGCCAAGAAAATTTTCAAGACTTGTACCTCAATCTTCACACCTAGTCTTGGCTATATTGCCATCATCCTGGCTAGCTACAATTAAAGCCTTGGTAAACAGCGTCCAGAAGCTCCACAACTGCTGCAAAGAGTATAAATATTTTCACTGAAAGGCAGAAACAGCCCATCGATAATCTTTAAAAAGATTTAAAATTAAAGAAAATGTGTCTGATGAGAATTTAAATTTAAAGCTATGGATATTAACTAAAAATTTTCACATGCAGGCTAAAGTTTAGTCATTTGATTAGAAGGGTTAGCAACTGGTTGATCAGGTTCATATTAAGGACAACAAGAAAAAGCTGAACTTGACCATGGCGGTGGCCTCTAGCTCTAGGTGAGGCCCACAACCAGCATATCACTGCACATATGGCGTAACTTGGTGCTCCACATTGTTGAAACTTTGCAAAGAAAGAAACATGTGAAAATCCCGTTGCGTTAAGGTAATTTTTTTTTTATTAAGAGAATTAGAAGAGTGGGAATTTCAATAGTATATATTAAATAAGTGGTATATATTTTTTTATTTTTATAATTAATATATAATTTTAAATTTATGAATAAAATAATTAAATATATTATATAATATATATTGTTTTCACTTTAACGGACTAAACTTGACGATTTATTTAATTATGCTTATTAATAATATATGTAAAATATTGAAGGATGTAATAAATTAAAAATAAAAAAATTATCAAAATAAAAGATTAAAGATGTAATAAAATTTTCTCTATGTGACTGATTTATACATTAGAAATATCTATATATAAATTTATGGTAACATGTGTATATAAACGTTATTTTCAGAATTTATGCATTTAGAAAAAAAAAATAAAAATGTAAATCACATGGTTCAAGCTTCAAATTGGCTAGCGGCACGCCAACCATGCATTGGAGTGGCGGCAGTAAACATCACCCTTCGCCAAGCCCATTAATCGGAAATATTATTATCAGCACACATAAAAATAGGAGTGTGCAAATGGTTGGTTCAGTTTTGAACCGAATAAAATCGATAAAATTAAAAATTTTGAAAACCGAATCAAACTGATCACTAAGAGACAATTAAATTCAATCAAATCGATAAATATTGATTCGGTTCGATTTTAAACCGATCAAATCGAATTTTATAAGATTTTATATTTTCAACATTAAATTTTAATAACAAAAACATAAAAAAACTTAGAAATCAGAACTAAAAATCTCAGGGTTTCCTTGATTGATATATATATATTAGTAATTTCGGTTTGGTTTAGTTTTTTTATTTATTATGAAAATAACTGAATCAAATTGATTGAACTAAATTAACTCAGCTCGATTCAATTTTTCAGCTCAAATCAAAATTTGCTCACCCCTACATAAAAATATGAATTTTACGTGATCATAAAAAAGACACATGTGAGCACATAATAATCTCCCAATTAATCGTTGATCATGGCGCATACTAATTTTGACTATTAAGACATGTCGCTCAAACTTTTCTTCAATCCAAGGCCAATCACCCAAGAAGCATAGTCATAGTGGGAGCCATGTGTTCACTACTCGCCAGTGTTGAAGAGGTCCCCAATGGCCCATTTCTTAGTGATCAACGATGGATCACTAGCGTAGCAAATGGTAATTAAAAGAAGAAAGGCAGGTTTTGCTTTTGAAAACCATGCAATTGTGGTTAGAAGAAAGTTTTGAGCTTTAATTTGGAAGGAGAAACAAAGAAGCATATCGGAAAGTACAAAAATGGTGAGGGTTCCTTGTTGTGAAAAGATGGGGTTGAAGAAGGGACCATGGACGCCTGAAGAAGATCATATCTTGGTATCTTACATCCAACGTTTTGGGCATAACAATTGGCGAGCACTCCCCAAGCAAGCAGGTAGGATTATATACACAGATTTTGAGTTTTTGGGTTTTCAGACTTGAAATTCTTCATAAGCCTTTCGTCTTTTCTTTTTTATAGGTTTATTAAGGTGTGGAAAGAGCTGTAGGCTTAGGTGGATAAATTACCTAAGGCCAGGTATTAAACGAGGAAACTTCAGCAGTGAAGAAGAAGAAACTATTATTAAGGTACATCAGATTCTTGGGAACAGGTATATATTGTATGTATAATTTCGTTTTGCCATATACTTTTCTTTAATATTCTTTCTTGCTTGCTTGTACAAGACCAAGAAAATTTTGTGCAATTTTCTTTTGATCCTCAGATGGTCTGCAATTGCTGCAAAATTGCCAGGAAGAACAGATAATGAGGTAAAGAATTACTGGCACACACACATAAAGAAGAGAGTTGAGGAGAAGCAAGCCAACCCAAGCACAAGCAGCACAGCTGGTAACTGCACCAAAACATCAAAAAGGGCAGTGATCAACAATGCAATATCATCACAGCAACCTGAGAATTTTCCTACCCATCAAAGAAGTCATTATCTTGGCCATGCACCAGTCTTCCCACAAGAGCAATCCCAGGAACCGCTGGCAACTGTAGAAGCCATCAACGGTTTCAATACTATAAATGTCAATGATAATGAGTCTTGGTATGACCTCTTCATGAAAGTGGCAAACTCCAGAGAAGTGCATGGAAATTTAGGGCAGTAGTACTTAATTGGGTTATTTATTTTCAGTAGTTTATCAAATACAAACTGTATTCTTTTATAACTAAACATGCCCTTCTGTTTATATATGAATGATAGATTAAATGGATACTGGAGGTCTTAAACCTAACAGATGACAATGGCATGTTTTTCTTGCCCTAATTTGTCCTACTACAAGAATATATTTTATAAAATTATCATGATTTTATTAAAGAACATATTTCTTCTCTAAACTTGTACATGTGAGTTTCTTTTTTTTCTTAAAGATAAAACACACATGGGTTGATGACGAGAATAGATTACCATTAAAATCATGACAAATAGGCCTACCTCAGTCTTTTCGTCACATACTCACGCATATTGATTATTTCCCTTGATTTTTTGCCTTTTTTATCAGAGATAAAATATACGCACACACGGATTAGTGTCGAGAATGGATTAATATTAAAAGCATGATAATTTTAACAGAGTATTTATTTTCATATAATCTACACTTATACATACTCTATAACCGATATGGAATCTCAAAGATCAAGTTTTTAACTTTCATTCTATTATAAAAAAGCGGATAAAATTAGTTTAATAATTAAAATTAAAGAATCAAATGCGGATAAAAATGCCTATTCCTGTACCTTAAACAATTACGGATTGCATAAAAAAAAAAAATCAAAGTCATCGAATTTAACTTTGAAATCACAAGTTTAAAATGCCATAAAAATTGGAATCAAAATTTGCGTGATAAAGGAGCTTAATAAAATGATAAAACGACGGTCGTCTATGGACAGAGAATGGTGGTTCACCCATCAAAATGACAGGTCGTTTATCTGCCGGAGGATTGCTTATGCCTAGAAACTTGAATTTCCGTACTGGACACAACGGATAGAAGCTACCTTGCATCAAAACCCTTGCCAGAACCCTAAACTCAAATCGACATAGTCGCAAACAGTCAAAGCAATGGCTTTGGCGATCTCAAATGTCTTTAATTGCCCTAAACGCCAATTTGCACAGAGGAATTTCAATCTCAAACGCTCGCGTTCAATATTAGCTCCTCCATCTGTCAGGTAAATTAAAGCTATCGAGGACATTAAAACTGCTGTTTCTGTAATCAAAAAGAGAAATTATACTGAACTCTCAAACACTTTTAACGTTTCGTACCTGCCAAATGTTATTGTTCCTTGTATAAGTGCTAATATTTTTATTTGAAGCTTATAATTTATATCCCAACGATTCCACTGATGGAATTCTATGAACTGTTTTGTTGCCGAGGAAGTGTTTAAAGGAATCTATATTGCGATTTGGACACTTACTTGGGGTAAAGAAAGTTACATGTTTGAGAAGAAATTTCCTCGTTTGTATAAATTTCATTATCATCCTTAAGAAATTGAAAGCCTAAATTAAAATTTTCGTTACTTTATATATGTGTGGATTTAAAGAAAGTACAACTTAAGTTATTGCCGCATACTATGAATTTTAATAGATTTTCTAGAAGATTTCCGGAAAATAGAAGGGTGATTTGTACTGCCGCATCTGCAGCTGGAAGTTCAAGCCCAGACAGTGATCTAAATCCATATGAGGTAATATTGTATGATTATTGTTTTGAACTGAGGATGTTAAAGTTGTAAATGCTTTAATTACTAGGTATATGGTTGTTCTTTTGTTTGAATTATTTTAGGGTATTTCAGGTCCTTGGTGTGAGCCCCATTGAGGGGTTTGACATGGTGAAGGCAGCGTATACAAAAAAGCGAAAGGAGGCTGAGAGGATAGGTGATGAAGCAACTGCTGCTCTGGTAGGTTACTAATCTCTAACGCTTTCTTGCTGTAGAGAAAATCCTGTCTTTAACATTCTTTGATTTCCCACTTCTGCTTGTATGAAAGTATTCAAAATGAGGAATATTGCCTTACTTTGTGGATCGTGTGGTCTATCTGTCTGAATTCCAGCTTGAAAAAGCTTATGATAAACTGATGATGTCACAATTAACAAATCGGAAGAAGGGTATGGCATACGGTTCATTTAAGGTATGATTTTGGATACTTTCTTTGTATCATTTAAGCATTCTTGAGTTGGCAGGTGAAAATCAATTGATATATGTAGTTGTTTATACCTTGGTGCTTAGGTGTGTTCGTGAACTTAAAACATTGTAACTACAATGGCTTTTCTTAATGTTCTAATCGAAATGCTGCTTTGGTTTGTTTATAGTTTGTCAAAATTGGTTTGCTTAATTGTTCTTTGTTTACTTATTATGAAAAGGAAAAATCTGTTTTAATTGACACCAAATTTATATCTTCATTAAGGATTTAATTTTATCGTTGATGTAATCAGATAAATATCATAAAAGATGCAGAAAAGGTGAAATTTTTATTCAACAATTGTCTGTAACATTTGTGATTTTTTTAAAGAAATTTTAGAAGCCTTATTATTAGAGATGATTACATTGATATTCTGAAATGTTAATTAGTTTTCTGGATTTATTCCTGCCTTGTAGTTATTATCCTTATATTTACATGTAAAATGCAGGTCTCGAAGGACATAAAATATGCTGATAAGCAGCCAATTGTACCATGGGGACCAAGGTTTTGTAATTTCTATAAAAAGTTCTTCTGCACATCTAGATATTTCATTAGTTTATTATTTTGGTTATCATGTGTAGATTCTTATTGTAAAATTGACAAAATTGACAATCATAGATTCATAGCTGCCTAGACCAACTGACCAACTGACCATGGGAAAGGTGGTTCTATGCCTTCTAAAGCAGAAGCATGAGAAGTGAGGACCACTTCTTTGTATGGGAATGTAACTTGCTTAACTTGTCATTATGCATGAACTTATTGGAAGATTTTTATGTATTTTGTCATAGTTATGACTTGTGACAATTGTTAAAATGACTTGAAGTTGACATCTTGAATACTTTACTCTAATCAGCTACTAAGAGAACTAAAAATTTTTCTTCCCCTATATATGATCTACTGGCATCTTTGGCTATATTCTGTGGTCTCTTTTGTGATTGTAGAATGTGCCTTATCTTTATTCTCTAATATGTTTTCAGGTTTGCAAAGTCCAGTGTCCAAGACATGCGCATCAACTTGGCAATATCTGCTGCATTTGTAAGTGGTGAATTAATGGTTAATGCTAAGATGAAGGTTTCCCAATTGGTTATCACATAATCAGTTTCAAAATCCATTGGTCAATCTGATTTGATTGATTTAAACTCATTTGGCAAATACATGCAACTTTGAACCCATTCTGCATCTGTAATATAAGTAGAACTTTGTTTCATGTTACTGTTTTCTGCAACCTTAGAAATGTATTCTGGTTTTCACGAAAAAGGGCCACAAATGTTTTCATTCTTGATGAATCTCTTCTCTGTGCTGTACATGTTTTGCCTACATAGAGGGGCACAATAGACCATGTGAATGTTGTTGGGTGCCAATCGGTGTGATTTGGCAGGGACGCTACTGACTAGTTTAGTGATTGTTAAGATATAAATTGAAAAATCAAGTACTATCACTGAAGTTAAATGAAAAGTTTAGGGATTGTAAGTGAAATTAAGTCTGTTGATGTCAAAGAGACTGGTAATATAGCTGTCTGGTAAAGTCTACCAAGCTAATTGGTGAGTAGTTTTGGATCTGGGTGTCCAACTAAAAAATGTAGCATGATCTTGTTGGTGGTTATTTTTGTCCATCAATGTTCACACAGGGTCTTGTGTTGCCAACAAATGTCCTTCACAGAGGTTGTAGTTAAGCAACAAGTAGAGGATCTTACCTTGGTAAATGTTGCAATGCAATCCATGATTCTTTACTTTTTTTATGAGCTGAGATATTTTAGTTAGTACATGCTTTTGCAATGCATTAACTTAAAAATGGATTTTTCAAATTGATAATAATGATCAGGCATTTGTTATATTCTTTAAAGGATATGCATCCTCATCCTAACCTTGTCTTTCTGCAGATAGCTTGGATTCTTATCAAACGGAATGCTGATTATAAACCTTTGCAGTTTTTGGCTTTTGCATTTGTATATCGAATTTTTGAAAAGTTAAAAGCCTTCGAACCACCTGTATCACCAACATATACAGTAAGTGAATTACAACCTTTTTCCATCTCATGGGATTATTTATTGAAGGCCTTATAATTTTTACATTCTTGAACAACATTTTCAATCTTTTAATTTTAAATATTGGAGATGATCTTGCCTGCAGGAAGATGGTGAAGATGATGGGCGGGCACTACGAATGGGAAAACGACTTCTTCGTTCTCTTGCACTAGTTTTTGGCTGTATTGCTTTTGCCTCTCTGGTATGATGTCCTTTGAACTTGTTGGTGTATCTTCAAAAAGTATGTACTTGGGTCTTGGGTGGGCCCAGAAACAATTTAGTTCTGCCAATTCAAGCAAGGACTTATCTACTTTCTATGTATTTATTGCATTTCATTAAAATAGACAAATAGTTCTTGAATTTCTTATAATATGGAGAAATATGTTGCTTTCATCAAACCGTTTAGAACAAATTTCATAGGGGCCAAAAAAAAGAAGCATTACCATAGTTTTTTTTATGCGTCCTTGTATAATATTTAACTTCCCTCCTGTCTGCATTTATGAACTTTATGGTAAATGGAAGTCAAAACTTATATTAGCAAGAACTGGCAAGCAAGGCTTAGTTATTTCAGGGAGAGCTCAATTTAGCTTGGATTATTTAAATTGCTTCCATCCGAACGACATCTGCAATTGTTGCTGAACTTGAAAGATGCCCCATGGAAAATCAGTTAACTTGTGCTGAGTTGAACTGATTATATTCCTTGTCCTGATAATATCATTAAACACCCTGATTTCTTTAATTGATGGTTTTCTTGTATGCCTACCATTTATATCCTTTGCTTGATATCTTGCAGGCATACACTGGTATTTTGAATTTGATCGAGTTTCTTGGCAGCTATATACCTGTTTTCCTTTACAACAATCAGGTACTGATCTTGTATTGTTATTGCAAACAATCAGACTATGTTCTTAGGAAGATTTGGAGTGATTTCATTCAATTTATCACATGTAAGCAAATGATGACTAGGAAATAGGAATAGCATAAAGTTATTTGTGAAGTTGGACTGGCAATTGTATATCTGTGCCTATGGAGCTGAAAAGCCAATTTGTTGGCATACATTTCGGTTTCTAGGTACAATGCGCTAGAGTTTGGGTTGTGCACTAATTGTTGTGGACATCAAGCAGAAGACTTGTTTGGTTGAAATTAGGTCTTAGGGAACACTTTAGTTGATAATTAATAAACCTTGCATATTGTATCTTTGATGTCATCTGAATGTGATTTCATCTGGTGGTGAGTGCCTTGTCGTCCCTAATGAGTTTTTTTCATCTGCAGGAACTGTTAGTCACCACTTCATCAGCTGTCATGCTCTATATTTTGGGATCATATTATCGATAATGAATTGGCGAAGAGGTTGAGAGCAGCGTGGCGAGGTTTTCTTGAGCTGGTTTCATTCTAAGTTCGTTTCGCTGCCAAATTATCAAATGAGGATGTAAAATAAACAAAATTAATGGGAAAGAAATTTTGTTTAAATTTTATTGTTAATTGTTATATATTTACTGGTTCTGGTGTGGCTTAAGTAAATTACACTAATACGGGGGGGAGTTATTCTTGAGAGTCTGGACAGTGAATTTATTAACAGACTATTATTTCCTTGTGGCTTAAGTCTGGACACTCTGCTGCACAGTTGGGAATTGAATCAACAAGTTCCTTGTGAAATTGCCACCGGTGTGAACGTGCCCTTCTAGTCCTTTGGTTTTTGCTAGAAGGATGCGGTTTATTATAAGTTTGACCTCCTATGAAAATAGACTTAATTTTTTTATATTTAATAATCATTATTTTAAATATTTATATTTAGATTGAATTAGAAATGAGAATTATATATATATATATCATTGAGGGTCAGTTTAGCATACTAATAATCTATTTAGTGCTATTGTTGAAGTTGTTATTTAAAAAGAACTTCTTTAAATATCTAAATTAGAAGATATTATAAATTAATTTAAAGTCAAATTTAATGTCTTAATTATAAAAATTTAAAACAATTAAGCAATTATTTTAATTTTTTTTTCCAAAACCTTTTTTCTTCTTAACTTCAATCTCAAACAGTCAAACCAAATTAATTAAGTGTTTTTATTTAAATACTTTTCTATATAAGTTTATGCGTAAATTATTCAACTATAATTATGTATATTGAAATATATTTTTTAGTTTTTTGTGGGAAGTTTAGTTTTTCAAATAAACTTTTAAAACATGTATTGCTTCAAATAATTATCACTTAATATGACTCAATTTTATGAGTTATTTCATAAATATTAAATTTTATTTATTTATTTTTAAATTCATTTAATTAGTATCGTTAAAGTCACTATAATCGATTGTTGCAGATTTTCAAATTAACATGTGTAAATTTTCACTCATAATTACTCAAGTTTAAACTTTTTTTTTTCAATATTTTCACACAATTTTAATTTCCTTCTTAAAACTCAAAACTCTCTTAATTTCAATTTAAGTAAACCTAAATTCCCTATTAACTATAATCGAAGTTTACATGTTACCACAAATAAAAAATTATCTCTCTCCTCACATCTCTCTTAATTTTATATTTTTTAATCAAAATTTAGTAAATTTCAAATATATATGTATATATAATTTACTATTTTACTAATGTAATTATTAAGTAATACTTTAGAAATTTAAGATATATATAATTTATTAATTTAATTAATTTAATATTTTATATCTTTTGTAATTTATTTTAAAACTTTTAAATTTAAATTTTTTACTGTTAAATTTTGTGTGTATTTAGTATAATATTATTTAATTATAATTTAAAGAAATAAACGAAAATAATTGGCAGCAGTCTGTAAAAAATGTTATTATTTCAACTTATTCTTTCAAATTACAAATAAATAGCAATATACTAAATACACTCAAATTTAATAATAAAAATTTTAATATAAAAAATTTAAAATAAATAACAAAATATAATAAAAAGAATTAAAATAATTAATTAATAAATTATATATTTATTAAATTTATAGGACATTACATGATGTCATTAATGTTAATATATTATTATTAAATATTTAAATTTTATTAAATTTTTATTAAAAAATATAAAATTAAGAGAATATAAAGAAAGAGAAATAATTTTTTTATTTATTTATGATAATATGTAAATCTACAATTATAGGTAATAGAGATTTTAAATTTATTCAAATTAAAATAAAAAAAATTTAAATTAAAAAAAATTAAAATTCAATAACAATACTAAAAAAACAACCCTAAAATTAAGTGGTCATAACTGAAAAAATTTATATAAATTAATTTAAAAATCTGTAATAATCAGTCAAATAACTTTAATGGTGCTTAAATAAATATTGAATGAGTTAAAAAAAAAAAAAAAATTAAGGGTGGGTCCGGTTGACTTGACCCAATGATAGGAGGTTCGAGTTATAGGTTTTAACGGTACAACCCGCAAAACAAATCAAAGCTGCGAGAGCCCTCGTGCCTCTCACGGCAGGATCGTTTTGAGTTTTCTCAGTTAACTTATAACAAGCTCCGCCGTTTATCTTGTCGGCGAATCTACCTCCATCCTTACTTCAACCCTAAAGCTTTGTCTCTTTTTCCTGCATCCCTAAGCCTCTGCTCATTGCCGGTCACCCTATTTTTTCATTGCTTTCGTTCCATTTTAGCTTTTTTATAATATAGTTGCCGATAAATTGCCAATTTGTCGCCGTTTCTTTGTTTCATTACCGTATCTTCACTCACTGCTTCGTCGCCATTACGGTCATCACTATCATGGCCTTTCTTACTTTAGTCTTATCCAATTGCGACCAATAGAGTAAATCCACGATAAGGGTAAACCCTAAGAATATAGATTGAGAGCGCTTGGCTATCAATCTTAAACCTTCATATTTGTTTCAGCTGTCGAAACCCTTGAATTTTGAAGAAACAGAGTGGTAGTTAAGTAAATAGGAGGCAAGATGAGGATTATGATAAAAGGTGGTGTGTGGAAGAACACGGAGGATGAGATTCTCAAAGCGGCGGTTATGAAATATGGGAAGAATCAATGGGCTCGAATCTCTTCGCTTCTCGTTCGTAAATCTGCTAAACAGTGTAAGGCTCGCTGGTATGAGTGGCTCGACCCATCCATCAAAAAGGTACTCTCAGCTTCTTTATTCTTCAATTTGTTTTTAGATACATACACACCCTCGTTTGCACTTGTATATTTATATATTTATACGTCTGTGTATGAACTTCATTTTAGATATTTTAGAAATGCTCAGTAAGAAGTGTTTCAGACATGCGCAGCTAGTTGTTTCTAGCTTAGTGTAAAGTGTTTACTAATTTGGCATAACTGTTCTAAGATTTTTGAACCACAACTGTACACAAATTTGATAAAAATATTTCCTGTCTAGTGTCTGTGAATGGTGTTGGGAAAAAGAAAGGAATGAATCTTAATATTTTTGTAATTTAGTAACGAATTTTGTTACTTTACAAAATTATATGTGCGTATGTGTACGGCTTCTTCTTTGTGAAATGGCGGAGAGGTGTGGAGTTGAATTGATCTTTTTGGAATATAATGGGGAACTGAAAATTAGAAAATAGATATGTATACAGGATACTTCTTTTTGGAGAGGGTGATTCTTATTCTATGCATGAAATGCTTTACCTTTTGGGTTGTTAAGGATGCTGGGAAATGATGATCTTTTACAATTTTTGAATTTTATGCTTTATGGCCCCCATTGGGGCACTATCTATTTTCTTAACCCACTTAAGGAAAATAGATTAGTTCCAATTAGCTAAGAAAGCCCCATATTCTTAGCCCTAGCCTCATGGTGCAGTATGTTTAGTGAACTGAGTTTTTTTTCTTTTGACCCCAAATAAGGAAAGTCATAAGCCAAATTCATTGGCTCTGACATTGACAAGTCACAACTTGGGAATTGGGATACAACTTTTTGATCATGAACATTATATTCCATGTTATGTTCTGGAAATAATGGTGAACTCAACTCGAAGTAGCTACCTTTTTTTTATGCAGAGAGATTGATGCTTTTGTTTCATGATATTTGTAGACTGAGTGGACCAGAGAAGAGGATGAGAAATTGCTTCATCTTGCTAAGCTCATGCCAACTCAATGGAGAACAATTGCGCCAATTGTTGGCCGTACACCATCTCAATGCCTTGAACGCTATGAGAAACTTCTTGATGCAGCTTGTGTTAAGGATGAGAACTATGAGCCTGGAGATGACCCACGGAAATTGCGTCCTGGAGAGATTGATCCAAATCCAGAGTCAAAGCCTGCACGTCCTGATCCTGTTGACATGGATGAAGATGAAAAGGAGATGCTTTCTGAAGCACGAGCTCGGTTAGCCAACACTAGGGGCAAAAAAGCAAAAAGGAAAGCTAGAGAGAAACAGCTTGAAGAGGCTAGGAGGCTTGCATCCTTGCAAAAAAGGAGAGAACTGAAAGCTGCTGGTATTGATACGCGGCAACGCAAGAGGAAAAGGAAGGGGATTGATTATAATGCAGAAATTCCTTTTGAAAAGAAGCCTCCTCCTGGCTTTTTTGATGTTGCTGATGAAGATAGACCAGTGGAACAGCCTAAGTTCCCAACTACCATTGAAGAACTTGAAGGGAAAAGAAGGGTTGATGTAGAGGCCCAGTTGAGAAAGCAGGATGTTGCAAGGAATAAAATTGCTCAAAGGCAGGATGCCCCATCAGCTATACTACAAGCCAACAAGTTGAATGATCCAGAAACGGTAAGGAAAAGATCAAAGCTGATGCTTCCTGCACCACAGATTTCAGATCATGAATTGGAGGAAATTGCAAAGATGGGTTATGCAAGTGATCTTGCTGTGAGTGAGGAACTAACCGAAGGGAGTGGTGCAACACGTGCTCTTCTAGCGAACTATGCCCAGACACCACAGCAGGGAATGACACCATTGCGAACTCCACAAAGAACTCCTGCTGGTAAGGGTGATGCTATCATGATGGAGGCTGAAAACTTGGCTCGGTTGAGGGAGTCACAGACCCCATTATTGGGAGGAGATAACCCAGAGTTGCACCCTTCAGATTTTTCAGGGGTAACCCCCAAGAAAAGGGAGATCCAAACACCAAATCCAATGCTGACCCCTTCTGCAACTCCTGGAGGTGTTGGTCTTACTCCTAGAATTGGCATGACGCCATCAAGGGACGGGTACTCTTTTGGTATGACACCAAAGGGAACTCCCATCAGGGATGAACTCCATATAAATGAAGACATGGATATGCATGATAGTGCAAAACTTGAGCAACGAAGACAAGCTGATATAAGAAGGAACTTGCGGTCTGGTCTTAGTAATCTTCCTCAGCCCAAGAATGAATACCAAATAGTTTTTCAACCACCTCCAGAAGATCATGAAGAAGCAGAGGAGAAGATTGAAGAGGATATGTCTGATAGGATAGCTAGAGAAAAGGCTGAGGACGATGCAAGACTGCAGGCTTTGCTTAGGAAGAGATCAAAAGTATTGCAGAGGGAACTTCCTAGGCCTCCTACTGCTTCATTGGAACTAATTAGAAATTCTTTGCTGAGAGCTGATGAAGATAAGAGCTCCTTTGTTCCTCCTACATCAATTGAACTGGCTGATGAAATGATACGGAAGGAGCTTCTAACCTTACTTGAGCATGATAATGCAAAATATCCGCTAGATGAGAAGCAGAATAAGGAGAAAAAGAAAGGTGCCAAGCGAGCTGCAAATGTATCTGCTGTTTCTGTCCCTGTGATAGAGGATTTTGAAGAAGATGAGTTGAAAGAAGTAAGTATTTTATCTTTTTTTTTTTTTAAACTCATGTCCTTCAGTTCCTTCTGTAGTCATGTCATTGGTAGGTTGGTTGTGATCCATGCATCTTGTTGAACTTAGTAGTTTTTTTTTTTCTTACTGTTGTTTAACATTTTGATTTAATCTTTAGTCTTTGAGTAGCATGGATGCTAATATGAAGGAAATGTATTGATACTTTTTGGATATGTATCAATTGGATATGCACATAATTGAATTGTTGAAACTTTCCCTAACTATTTTGATTTTCTTGGATAGAAGTATCTTCCTTTGCCTAGTTAGAAGATTACTGTCTCAGCTAACATGTCAGAGTTTCTTGAATAAGTTTTCAAACTCTGCTTTGAGTATCAGAATCGAAGGTTGAAGGGAATAATTTATTACTCTTAGAAGCATGAGAAAATTTTGGTTGTATGACATCATGGAAAGGTTCAATTAGATGCATAATTCTTTATGTTGTATCCTTTCTTCCCTTAAAATCTTGTTTATTAAGATACCAATCCTTTATTACGGCACTAAATTTTGGAATTTGCATGAATTTTGGTTCCCCTGCTTTGATTTTTGTGATTGTGTTGGGTGAGAATTGGAGAGACCTGAAATAAGAATATTGTCTCGTGGTCATGGAATGGATAAAATGTTGCTCAGATGAAGATTTTGGTGACCTGGAGGTTCATCATTCTTGTGGTAAAAGTTTCAGGATTATATTTACCTCTAGGGATTGCAAGATCATTAGAGAGGATAGTTGCTGTTGGGTTCATTTTCGCCCTCTTTTTTTAATAGAATTTCCCACTTACCAACCAAAGAATTGCTTGCTTGCTCTCCTTCAGAATTGGTGTGATGCTAATTTGATGTTGAAACTTCTCAACTATTTCCTTTGGTCTCTAAGATTAGCAGAGGGGAAGAGGTTATTTCTGGTAATGCCAGACGTGATGGGTGTTCCTTCTTGGGATTATGAGTGTATATTCACTAAGTGGGTTTTCTTCATGGGATTATGAGTATATATTCGCTAAGTGGGTTTGATGTGAAGTTTTGCTGTTGTTGAGGCAAACCATTTACATTGTCAACTAGCACAACGTTTTGAGTTTAGTTTAAAGGCTAGAATATGTCTTAGAATTGCAGAGTTCACTGGCTGGAGAGGGATTTCTATCTGAAGTGTTTGAACCACTGCTGATGAGAAAGAGATATACATGAGCACATTTGACTGCATGCCAAATGCTCTGGAGATTTGCCGTATATTCTCAAACTTATATATTTTATGGTCTCTCTCTCCTTATTGTTTCTTGACATAATCATTTTTTCTGATGTTCCATTTTTTCTGATTCATTGGCTTGCAGGCAGTCCCTTTAGTTTTACTTGCAATCTGTAGTTATTTTATATATCGCCAGATTGTTCTGGATTTTATTTTGTAAAGTATACTCCTTTGCTTGATTGATAAATAGCAGCCTTGATAATTGTATTTTGGGAAGATCTTACAAGTGCAGTTATTGATCCATTTGCAAAATGTTTGATGATCTCATTTTTCTGTACAGGCTGATAATTTGATTAGGGAAGAGGCTCAGTATATCTGTGTAGCAATGGGACATGAAAGTGAATCTCTTGATGCATTTGTTGACGCACACAAAACATGTCTAAACGATCTGATGTACTTCCCCACTCGAAATGCTTATGGTCTCTCAAGTGTTGCTGGAAATGTGGAGAAACTGGCAGCCTTACAGAATGAATTTGAGAATGTGAAAATGAGGTTAGAGGCTGAAAGAGAGAAGGCGTTACGCCTTGAGAAGAAGGTTAATGTTCTTACACAGGGTTATCAGGTATGTTATGGTATAGCTTCTGGAAGTTTGTTACAACTGGGAATTGTTTCTATATTTATCTTGCGCTATTTTGGTTGTCTTTTTTTCATTACTTCTGATTTAACTTATTCCTTATTTCCTTTTCCGAGCTTTGCTCTTACAATATGTTAGGCATTGTTGCTGTTGAGAGAAAGTACATTATGAATATGTTTACAAGAAGCAATTAAATTTGGCATGCCTTGTATACAGTATCTAAAAGGATGCTTTTTTTAAAGATCAATTTCAACCTCAATGCCAAGCAAACTCTCAAGTGATATGCTTATTGAACTCCAGTGATTTTTAATGGGACATCTGCGAGATTTGCATTTTAGCTTTGCTTGCAAATGTTATATTAGCCTTTTAATTCCATGCCTAAATAGTTGTGAAAAAATTCAATTACTTTTGTTGGGAGGTCTCTTGGTTCAAAGTATCTCATTTTGTAGCTGCACCAATCTCTTTAACACCACCTTCAAAATAATATATCCTCATATGGTGACAGCTTAACCTTCTTAGTTTTGTCTATTCTGCTACTTTTTTGTTTGTGTGTGTGTGTGTTTTGATTTCTCTCTCTTATCATCATATATAATATCTTTCCTTGTAATGTATCAAGCTTTCTTTTTCCTTCTTTTTTATCCTTCCTTTTTTTTTTAACTGGCGCTGTTAGTGTCTAGTAATTGAAAGTTTGAAGCATATCAGAAGAGACTTGCATGTTTGCTTTAATAATAAAATAGGGTCCAAGATCTTGAATGAAATTTCATTTAAGTTGTTAAATGAATGGATTTCCTTATTCTTATACTTGAGTGATGTCAAGTTTAGGGACCAGTCATCCTTGAGAAATAATATGTTTCTCAGGTTTCATTATTATTATTATTAGTATTATTATTTTGTCTAGCAATACAATTGAAAGTTAACTTTTTTAATGGGATCTTTCAATTTTAAGTTCTCATTTGAGTTCAAGATGACAGTGAATAGGTTACTAAATCATTAATATTTTGAATGATCAGACACGGTCAGAGAGGCAGCTATTGCCACCAATTGAGTCAATTTTAAAGCAGATGGACACTGCTGGAACAGAACTTGAGTGCTTCCAAGCTTTACAAAAGCAAGAGCAATTAGCAGCATCACATAGGATCAATGGCCTCTGGGAGGAAGTTCAGAAGCAAAAGGAGCTAGAACAAACTTTGCAAATGCGGTATGGAAATCTTGTGGCTGAGCTGGAAAGGATACAACATATTATTGCTGATTACAGAACACTAGCAAAGCAACAGGAAGAAATTGCTGCAAAGAATCGTGCGCTTGAGTTGGCTGAGAGTGCAGCAAAACAATCTGCCATGCATAACTCAGAAACTTCTGTGCCTATGCCTTCAGATGACGTTGGAAGTTCTGTGCCGGTTGATTCATCTAATCTTGAAATCTCAGGGAAGCAAACAAATGCTGCTCGAGACCATGTTCATGCCAGTCCGAAACATAGTACAAATGATGATTCAGATAACAAGCATACACCTATGGACACAGATGCAAGTTTATCTACTGATGTACATTCTGTTGTGGAGGGGGTGCATACTACTCATGTACCCAAGGCCGATGAAAATAACAAAGATGGAGTTCCTGCACACAACTTGATTAACCAAGGAGATAATATTCCTGATGTGGTGGTTGTGGATGGAAATAAATTGAATGATGAATCTGTTATTGGGAATGCTAGTGATGTAGCAATTAGCGCTGAGGTTATAAAGGATGGTGCAGTTGCTGAGGACCAAGAAATTGTCATGGAAGCAACAAAACCAGATGGTGTTGTAACCAAACAAGGAGACGGTGATGAAGATGAGAGGACAAAATCAACGAGGGATGAGGTAAACGTTGTCAATTCTGACTAGATGACTGCTGATAAGGATGGGCAGAGAGAGTTATGATATACCTGAACGGCAAGTTTTAAGGTGTGAGAAAGTCGTCCTGAAATTTTGCGACAATAGCTTTTAAAAATGAATGGAGCCCTGAATTCAAGTTTGTCTTGTATGCCCCTTATTTAGTTACTCTAGTGGTTAATAAGGGACTTATGCGGAACGTTTCCACAATCTGTCCATTCTATGTTTTTGCCAGAACTGGACGCGTGTGCCCATTGTTTTGTGCTGTTTAAAAGAGGCGAGATTAAGAAAATCCAGTTATATGTATGGTAATGGTAGTGTGCAATGCAAGTGATTTTAGATCGAGGAACTCTTATATCTGTGACCGATAATGTGCTGTGAAAGTTGTAATTCGCAACAGATCGACACAATTATAGCTGCGAAGAGGTTGAGCTTTGTTGCTTGATTACTCTTTCCCAACGCCAAACTCTGTTTTCTGAAGTGCCCCCGTCTGTTTGCGGTTGTGAGTTGTGACACGTCCAGTTGGATGTCATGTGCATGAGCTTAATCTTTTTTCCCTATAAAAGCTTGGAATGGTAAATGTGTAATTGCAAAAGCATAACACCGGTAATGTCCCAATGATATATATGTGATTCAAAGCACATTCTAAGTGGGACAAGTTTTGCCCGTCAGAAGTGGAAGACAACACATCTTCACGTATGCACTTATCCAATGCCTCCTTGGCGCATCAAAAGATACAGCGAACTATCAAAATTATAATTATTATAACAGCTATAGGATAAGCTCAATAGTGTAAGCCACCTTTAGAGTTTTTTATAAGACCCGTAAAACTCCCTCTCTTTCTGTATCTAGTTGTATGATAGCATTGAATCACGCAGTGGCTAGTTGCATTGAGGTACGTATATTATTTCAGTTTTTGGTGGTCGTATATCATAATCTTTTGGTGCTTAAAAACTTTTCAACTCTATTAAGACTTTATCTCAAAAATTGGAGTTGGCTATATGGATTTTCTTTTTCCACTTTAAACGATTTAATAACAATTTTGAGTTAAATCTTTTGAAATTTGTAATACTTCTATATCATGTTATATTACTCTCATTCAAGTCAGTTTAAGTCTATCTCTCTTTTTTTCTTTCTATCCTTTTATCCAATGTGCTATACTTATTTAACTAGAACCTCTGTATGTCTATACTTACTTTTTCACTGTTGTAAATTGTCCTCGATTATGAGAATTAAGGATAGAGGGGGCATTCTTTCGAGATCTTAGATTTGTTTATAATCTTTAAAAGTATAATAATCCAAAGATTTTTAGGTCATTAGTCATCCTCATAGGTCCAATCATTTGCTTTATGATCTCATTTATTCTTTGGAAAAGTAGTATTTCTTTTAGTTATTGTTTAAAAAAAATTGCCAATATTAATCAGTAATAAAAGATTTAAAAATACTAAGATTTCATTTGTTTTATGAAAAATAATTTATATATAAAATATATTTTTTATAAAAATATTTTTTGTTATTTAATTATAATGTTAAATTAATAATTTGTGCTTAAAAAAATGAAAAATGATTTTTTTTTAAATAAAAATATTTTTTTTAAAATAACTTAATTTTTTTTAATGCAGAAAATATTTTTCATTAATTAATTTTTTTAAGTGCTCTAAATATCAAAAAAAATATAAAAAATATTTTTTAAAAAAATATTTTTTTTGAAACAAATAAGACCTAAGACTGATTTATCGCTTGAAAGATATTCAAAGCTTAGAGTTCTAACTAAATACATAGTAAAATACTTTTTAAAAAGAAAATAAATAGACCATAATTTAATGGGTCACATTCCATCTTAACTTTTTTTTTTTTTAAATATGAATGATAAATTAATGTTCCTTTAAATTAGATGCTTTCTTAAATTACTTTCAAAATTACATTTAACTTTAATTTTTAATAAATTAAATTGGCATAATTAACATAATAGTTAATAAATGGTTTTAGGAAAGCACTAAATCTATTCCCTTTCCTTTTTTAGTATAAAATTGACCTTTGATTTAAATTTTCTTCTCAAGAATTTGTTGCTTGCTAATGCTAATTAAAGCTTAAAACTAGTATAATCATATTGTATTTTTCTTATTTAACGTTTTGTATGGCATAAAAATTGGAAGCAAGATTACTAGCTAAATGAATTTTATGGACAAAAATATGTTTATTCCCGTCCATGTTCTGGTTGTGCCTCTGTAAATAATTTGATATTTATTTTTTAAAATTATATCACTCTTTTTTTAAAAAAAATAACTTTAATATTATTTTTCTTAAAAAAGTTAATTTTCAATTCAAAATTCCTTTTAATTTTAATAACTTTTAATAAAAATTAATACTTGGTTTAAAGAGGTTAGTGTATTTTATAAGTATTAATTATGCAAAGGGATAATTTAATTTAAAGTAAATAAAAAAATATATAATTTAAGAAAAGAATAATAAAAAAATATGTAATAAGGAAAAATTAATTTTATCATTTTTACTTCATTTATTTGTAAAAAATAATTTATATAAGAAAAATATTTTTTTTAAAAAAATTATTTTTGAGAAATATTATTTTAAAAATATTTTATATTATTTAATTATAAAATTAAATTAATTATATAATATTACGTATATATAAATATTTTTATATTAAAAAATAAATTTAAAAAAAATTAAAAAATATGAAAAAAATTTTTAAAAATAATTTCCACAAGATAAAGGATACTTTTAGATTAAAAAAAAAAAAAGTTTGAAAAGAAAATGGAAGCACATTAAAATTCTTCCAAGAAAAATGGAAAGCCAAAAGGAAATTTTCTTCAAGGAATAAGGCCGCCAGGTAAAACGCACTATTAGTGCTGACTGAATCCGCTGACAGCTGCCGGGCATTGCTTGCATCACCGGCACGTGTACCACACTGTCAATTTCTATAGCTACGTTCTTTGTTCCGTGTAGATTCATTGGTTGTAATCTTGGAACTGTGCGTTTGTGTTCGTGGGTGAGGCTCGTCAATCTGGCACTCTCCCAATTTCATTGAGTTAAAAAGGGAAAAAAAAAAAAAAATCCTGCTTTTTATAGGCACCACAATTGAAACCATGAGAAAAATAGATAGAAAGTTATTTAATACTGTAATCTTTATTCAGAAAGAACAAGAAATGCCAGAAAATATGAGATTTTAACTTTCCCTGTGGGTTCTAGAGGATGCCACCACCACTACTGGTACAGGTTTATCTTGTGATTCCAAACTTTTAACTTTTTATGGATTTGGTCACTGCATGACACTGCACTTAAAGAACCAAGTGGACAAGCTTGCTTGTGCACACATTCACCCACGCATATGCTTATGCATGTCCATGTGTTTGAGTGGTTTGCTTGGTTCTTTGGATTCTTGTTCAAGAATCTATTTCCAAGTTCCCTAAGACCACCTCCAAGGATTCCATCAAAACACAACAGGGTTTCTTTTAATATTATAAAACTATTTGTGTAAATTCCTGAGAGACTACCGGGTTGGTTTGCGTATTTTGGTGGTGGGGTTAGGTTACGTAATTAGTTTCCTGGAAGTGTATTTAAAGAAGACTTAACGGCTACTGCTGGTTTCGTAGAGTTTATAAAACTCTAAATTTTGGGTAAAGATGCAGGACTTTTGGGGTTTAATTAAGCTTCTTTGGATGAAAATTTGAGTTTGTGTGATTTGATATTCTTGGTATTATTTTCTTCATAAGGTGGGTTTAATTATTTTTATGATCTAAGACTTTTTAAGTTGATTCTCTGGTAAAGTAGTTTCTGTTTTTATACTTTAGAGTCTACTCATGATGCTTTTTTTGTGCTGGAGTTAGTTTTTTTTTTTTTCTGTGTTTATTGTTGATAAGTCTGTTGGGTTTTTGTTAACAATTTTGTGGCTTTAGTTTAGAGTTTTACCGTAAGTAATTCTGTTGAAGTTTTCACGTTTCCTGCATGTGTATGCAGAGTACAAGGAATTGGGGCAGCCGTTTCAATATAGGAACTTAATTTCTTGAAATTAAGCTTGAAGATTGGGAAATTTTTTGGTTTACAGAGGGAAATTTTTTGGTTTACAGCAGAGAAGAAGGGAACTTGCACACAGTTAGGACCATCTCTCTCTCTCTCTCTCTCTCTCTCAGACACACTTAAATTCTTGACTGGGTTGAGCTGAAATTTCTTGAATTTTCTTGAGGCAAGTTCAAGATGGCCTGGGCATGCTTTGAAATCAGATAACTTTAATCTGTTAAGAAAATTATTAATTGAGCTCTTTAATTTGACCAGAGCAATTTAACAAATATGTGATCTGTACATGTCTTACTGGAATTGAGGGTCAGTATAGTTTTGTTGGTTTCTTATTTTTTTTTTTTTTTAAAGAAGGGATCAATTAGATAAGAGATTCTAGTTAGATTAACATTTTAGTGATTTTATGAGTTTCACGGTTATTTCTATCTTCTAAACTTGACCATGGAAACTTTGATTGCATTTCTTAAAATTTTCTTGTCTATTTGCACAATCATTTCTGTAGACATCAGCCAGACATGGTTGCAGAAAAACAACACTGTAAGCATCAATCTATTAGTGATGGTTTCACATTTTGGAAATTTATTTTAATTGAAGACAAGGAGTTTGGAGTATATACATATTTATTTTCCTCCCTTAAATTAATGTTTTTTTAATGGTGGATTGTTTTCAGCAAAGATGGTAACCAGAACAGTGGATCTCCGGTCTGACACTGTCACTAAACCAACTGAAGCAATGAGGGCAGCTATGGCAAATGCTGAGGTTGATGATGACGTTCTGGGTTATGACCCAACTGCGTCACGGTTAGAGACTGAAATGGCCAAAATCATGGGCAAGGAAGCAGCTCTTTTTGTTCCATCAGGCACCATGGGTAACCTTATTAGTGTGCTTGTGCATTGTGACATTAGGGGAAGTGAAGTAATTCTTGGACACAATTCTCACATCCACATATATGAGAATGGAGGCATTTCAACTCTTGGAGGTGTGCATCCAAGGACAGTGCCGAATAACAAGGATGGAACGATGGATATCAATTTAATTGAAGCTGCAATTAGAGATCCAAGAGGGGGACTTGTGTATCCAACTACTAGGCTTATCTGCCTGGAGAATTCACAAGCCAAGTAAGTACTATTCCGTTATGAATTGTTTCAAGTTTGTGGTGGATGATGATAATGATAGCTACCTGAGTAATTTAACCATTTTAGGTTTGTTATTGGATGTACCATGCAATAAAATATTTTTATGATAATATCATCTCTATATTTTTGGATTGTTTTTGCTGAAATGTTGCTGTCATTAAGAATTGATATCATCAAACTTTGTTATTCCTGTCCATTTTTGCCAACAGCTTACTCTGTACCTTTTCCCATCTGTTTTATCTTGTGGTTATTTAATCAATGCAGCTGTGGTGGTAGATGCCTATCTGTAGAATATACAGATAGAGTTGGAGAATTAGCTAAAAAGCATGGTTTGAAGCTTCACATTGATGGGGCTCGCATTTTCAATGCAGCAGTTGTGAGTAAAAATTTTTTCAATATATTCAGTTATGAGCTCTATCTGCAGTTGTGTGGCATGTTATTATGTCATATAAAGAAAATAAGGTCCTAGAGTTAAATAGTTGTGACTAACTGATATAAGATATTACACATGGTATGCACCAGACCCAACATTCATTTTAGGAAACATTTTTTGATAGAGCAATAAAACTAGCTTTTTTTTTTTTTTTCGCAATGTTTTACGCAGCATAGACTCTGACTTGTGTTTGATCTGGCCCTGTAAAACTAGAATGTCAGCTTAATGCTCAGGGAGGCTAGAAAAAACATTTTCAAAAACTGAATGCATTCATTGAGATCAGAAACAGCTTCATAAAGTCATAACTATGGGATAACAGTTTACAGAAAAAGGGATTGAATATAGAAGCCCACATGCTTAGAATTTATACCAGCCATAATGAAGGCTTAGACGGATATACAAAAGATTTCATCTAGAACTGCTATTTCAGTCCACATTTTTGTTTTGGTTTGCCTATGATGCTGCTCTTTTCTTTTTAACAGAAAAAAGAGAAGGAAAAATTCCTGCTAAAGCATTAAAACCAAAATTTGACCATTGTTTTCAGTATCTGATTTGAAAAGATTCTATCTCAGGCGCTTGGAGTTCCTGTGCATAGGCTTGTTCAAGCTGCTGATTCAGTTTCGGTATGACAAAGGGTTGAAATTATCAGTCTTTTTTTTTTCGGATGACTTATATTCTCTTATTCAGTTTGTTAGTATACCTTCATATATTTTTTATCCAGGTATGCCTATCAAAAGGTTTGGGTGCGCCAGTTGGATCAGTTATTGTTGGTTCAAAAAGCTTTATTGCAAAGGTAGCAACTAAAATTTGATTTGATAAGGAATGCTTGTACTTTTTCTCTTCACTGAGAAAATTCTTCCCTCTGTTCTTTTTTTTTTTTTTTTTTTTTTATAGGCTAGAATCCTTAGGAAAACATTAGGAGGTGGGATGCGACAGGTTGGTATCCTTTGTGCCGCTGCTTTAGTTGCCTTGCAAGAGAACGTTGGAAAGCTTGAGGATGATCACAAGAAAGCCAAGACACTAGCAGGTTAACACCTATGAGCTTTATTTTAGCTTTCCCTCCTCTTGCTTTGCAAAGGTTACTCTAATTTTGCAAATTTATGGATTTGTTTTTTCAGAGGGACTGAATCAAATTAAAGGACTAAGAGTGGATGTCGCTGCGGTAGAAACCAACATTGTAAGTATATCTGTTACCTATATTTAAAATTTTACTTTTTGTTGCTCCTTGTGTTGGATTGAAAATTTCATCCAACTTGCAATTTTATCTGACCAGAAAATATAGTATTAATTGAATCACAAGCTGACTGAGATTGACCTTCGTTGTTTACACATCAATGAAATATGTGCAAAACTGTTATTAACTTTGTCTATTTCTTATACATTTCTATTGGAGTTTGTTAAAATTTTCAGTATGAGAATTTGAACATGCGGTATATTTACTCTTCTTTTTGTTCTGTTTAAACAGATATATTTGGACATGCTAGATGACTCAAAATTTACAGCAGAAAATCTAAGCAAGAGCTTGGAACAACATGGTGTACTTGTGATGTTAGAGGGCCCATTCAGGTCTGTTTATACCCCGCCATGGAGCCATGACATTTCATTTTCTCCATTCTTGCGCATGTTATAGAGTGACACGAGTGAAAGCATTCTGAATCATTGATCTTTAGTATGCTAGTATACTGCTCGCAGCATCTCATTAAGCTCATATTTGCAAATGTTTATTATTACAGGAGTGTGTTTCCTGATTGAGTTGTATATGATTATTCATGAAAAACTTTTATGACTATACTTCCTGATTAAACCAGGCATTTGTTACATCTGTAACCGATCTGTGCAACTCTGAGCACTTCCTACAAATTTTCTTTAAATTTGCATAATTTGCCTCTGATTCTGAATTTTGAAACTAATTATCATGTGAGTAGAGCAGCATTTTGGTCAATGATAATATTCGGGTGCGTGTGCAGTTCAGAAGGCATAATATTCAATTAATCCTTGGCGTAATAAAATTCTTGTTTACATTTCCAAATGCATTGTTTTAATGTTCATCTGGATAGACAGGGAGCTAACGAGTTTGTGTTCCTGTTCTTTTCCTTTCTTTATCAGCATTAGGATTGTTCTTCACCACCAAATTTCAGCAAGTGATGTGCAGTACACTTTATCATGCTTTCAGGTAATAGAAGTTTCCTGATCTCCATCTGCAAAAGTTTTTACTTGTTCTGAAAAATTGTAAAGGTCACATTTCCGCTTGGTTGAAATTGCAGCAAGCTTTAACAGGGGTGCAAGATGAAAATGGCAACTAGAGGAAGAAATGATGTGAATTTCTCTTTAATAAGATTATTTCCATCTGTTAAGTACAAGTGTTAGACTCTTCATTAGAAGGAAACTGCCTTCACCAGTGTCCTGTGTGTTTTACTTTACAGTTTGAAATTAAAAATGGTTAAACAAATAAGCAGTACCCTACTGCTCATGGCCTGTAACATTTATTATA
This sequence comes from Hevea brasiliensis, assembly GCF_030052815.1. Lineage (NCBI taxonomy): Eukaryota > Viridiplantae > Streptophyta > Magnoliopsida > Malpighiales > Euphorbiaceae > Hevea > Hevea brasiliensis. The sequence goes on along the minus strand of NC_079497.1, from coordinate 5,562,628 downwards.
GCCAATAAGGAAATTAAATTTAATATTAGGCTAAATATTAAATTTTACACTTGTACTTGTCAGGAAAGTTTAATTTAGCTCTTTTTTAACTTTTTGTATAAATTAACTTAGAAATTTGAACTTAAAGTTTAATTTAGCTCAAAAAAAATTTAAATTTATAAATTATTTTTTTGGCCTGAATTAAATTTAAATTAAAATTTTTAAATTGATTTAAATAAAAAATTAAAATTAGATTGAATTAAATTTAAATTAATTTAAATAAAAAATTAAAAATAAATTAAATTAAACTTTCTTGAAATTAAGCTTATTGTAGTTTTGTGTGCGCAAGGAATTGGTAATCTTTATCCCTTTCATGAATTCTATTGTTGATTATTTGGACTTGTTGGGTTCAAATGAAAAGAAAGAACCTAATAGCATGGAATTGTATAATATTGTAAAATTGAAAATGCAATATTGTTATCAATCATGCGTTCCTCAGCATTTATCCTTTTATTTTTCTTTTTTGCTATATGGGAAAGTTTAAAAGAGTGAAGGTGTTCAAAATTCAAGTTCTGTACAGTTTCTGTAGGCTGCATGGGATTTGTAATTGGGCCAATAATAAGAACACCCTTAATTTAATTAATACGTGCCCTTCAACAGCATCAGTTGGGCCCTTCTACAGGATGGGCTTTGTGGTGGGTACCCTTTTTTCTTTGGATTCATATGGCCTCCGTGTCCTATGGAGATTTAGAAGATGATCACCTCCTATGAGATCAATTCCTGCTTTGATATTTTTTCTTTTTTTGAAGTCCTAAGTGCACATGCTGCTTCTTACTTATGTCCAAAGTCTAGCTTCATGTACCCTTAAAGAGTAATGGGTAAGATTGTTTAAGGTTGGCACTGATTTTAGGGTACTACTGAAATGTGGAAGTTTGTATAACTAATGATTGGTGGGTTGGGTGTGTTTATTGCACGTTTGGTACTCTTGAGTCTTAAGCTTCAAGATTTTCACTATGAAAATGAGGCATTGCAGTTAGGTATGGTTTTCATTACTCAAACTAAGCTCAGAATTTCCTTGAAGGTTCCCAATTTTGTTGCTTTTGTTCAATTTGCTATTCAATACATTTTTAAATCAATAATTCTTGTTTTTATTAGACTCTAATTGCATTCAAGTTGATCTCCCAATCTCTCACAATGTTGGAGACAAAGACAACTCCGATATCATTATGTAAACACCCATTAATTCAAGTGTTTTTTTTTTTTTTCCCTATTCCGTGGGTTGATGATGGAGCTAGCAAAGGTCCAAAGATGAAATGTTTGCAGTGATGCATGGAAGACAATGTACAAAATGTGAAGTAGCTTTCGACAAGTAAATTCAAAACTAAAGAAGATGGAAACGTACAAAATGTTGACTATCGGCTGGCATTCATCACAAAGGGGAAAAAAAGTACTCTGCAGTCCAAAAAATATATTGTATTTCATCCAGTGTAATATCTGACAATTTAATTACAAAATACAACAAACATCTGAACTGAATGAAATAAATTCTCATAAGCCAACCCAATTGCAACTCATCTCTTCCCCATTATATACATATAAAGGGAAATGGAGGAATAGTTGAAAAGGGTTCCAACCTGACCTTTAATAAGTGAATAATATGGTTTTAGTTACTAAATCAAATTAGATTAACCTGTGTTTAAAAAAATTATTACAGTACCTTATGAAGTCAAGAAATGAAGTTGAGTTTACTCAAAGGTCAGAATGGAAATATAAATTTGAAGGACACTATTTAATTTTTGGAGATATTTGTGTTCCTTTCCCATATTTTCTGCTGACAAGATCAATTTCAATGGGTGAATTTTATATAATGTGTCAGTGTTGCATTTTAAATAATTTTTACATTCATATATAAATTTTTAAAGGAAACATTCATATATACATTTTTAAAGGAATTTTGAGGGAATGACCCACTTTCAATAAGATGGATCAGATCAGGGTCTGAATTTATAATTTTTTATATTATAAAGTAGAGACTCCATTATAAATTTAGATTTTCTTTACATAATATATTGTGGATGGAGCATAGCCTAAGCTTTTATTATTAGTATTATTATTAATTCCCAATCCATTTGTGTGACGTTGCTACATTAGAGTAAGAGGTAGCAGACCAAATCCTTGGCAGCAGCAGCTAAGGAAATGGTATGCGAAACCCCTATTGTGCAGCTTTCAGATTCCAAATGCAGGGTTTGTGTTTGTTACTCTAAATGGAAGTAAATAGAGTTGCCTTTTTAAACCATATATTCACTTATCTTATTATATGTAAGGCAAACCCACCCTAATTTATAAATTTTTTTAACTATTTAAACTTAGTGATAATCATCATATACAATGTCGAAATTTTACAGGCACAGACCCCAAAACTTGAACCCCCCGCCCCTGCACTGCACGATCATGTTTTTTTTTTCCCACCTCTTTTCTAATTTTACTGAGGAACTTTATGTTTAATTACTACCTAGGTGGTGAATCTCTTGCTGGGCCCTTTAAAATCCTCTTTTACTATTTAAGATTTTTTAAATTTAATATATTTGAATATATAAAATAAGCATTATAAATTTTTGAGAATTTAATCGTTTAGAGTGGAGAAAGCAAATTCATATAGCCGATTTCAAATTTTTTGAATAAAAATTGAGTTGAGTTGAATTGAGTATATAAAATAAAGATCCAAACAATATTCGCATATTAGTAATTATAATTTAATATTTATATTATTACATTTATTTATTTTTTATTTATTATTTAAAAAAATTATTATTTTTTTAAATGCTAAATTTACTTTTTATATATATATTTTACAGATATTTTCAGCACAATAAATTATGATTAATACTTTTTGTAATGGATCGTTCAAGATAAAAAAATTTTAATGAGTATCTTTTTCATTTATAAGAATCGAACGCTCAATCTCGTTTAAAATATAAAAGTATCAATCTATTTATATCAAATATTCATTAATAATTCAGTTGAATGGTTTCTTTATTTTTATTTTTTAAAATTTTATTTTTCTCATTTGGTGAAGCTGGGGAACAATTGCTTAAAAAAACTGACATTACTTGAATCATTCTGTTCCCTAAAATGAAACAAGCTACGCCCAGTTTTCACAATTTTCCTTTTTCAGCACAGTGAAGTTTACTCTAATACGGAATATTATTGAAATTAATTAATAAAAACCCATTTCTTCATTCTAGGATCATTTTTTTTTTAGGGTTGTGGGAGGCTACCGGCCTTTCCTCTTGGAGGTCATGTAAGCTGCAACCTTATATTCCAAATGAAGCAAGTCTGTTCCTTACTCTAACTGGAAGGTTATACAAATAGCCTTATAGGCCTCTCCTGAAACAAGGGCTAATTCCTTGATCTGTGCAATGCAAGTGAAAGGGTAAACTTACAGTTTTCTTTGTTTAGATATTGCAATTTGTACCTTTTTCTTTTATATATAAAATTTCATTAATAGAAATTAAAAAAAAAAAATTAGCATCATCATCATTATCTAAACCAGTCTAATAGACTGTTCTATTATATCCAATCTGAACAATGGCATGTTAAAAAAAAAAAAACAACTTGAAATGATTTTTTTTTTCTTTTTCCTCCACCTTTTTACCCTTTCATGGAGTGATTGGTCGAGGTTCATAAATGAGTCAACACCAACCTTTGCTCAAGATTGAAATGACACCACTCCTGTATAAATTTCTAATTTCCTTTTTCTCTCCTCCTCAATTATGGTGGATGTTGCTTTCTATCATCCTCTAAATTGCTTCCTCCACCCCTGTAGAAGGAGGAATCTTTGAGTGATACCTTGATTTTTGAAGTTTCTAACTCAATGCATTAGATCAATTTATAAGTAGACCATGCCTTTATTAAGGAACATTTTAACAATAAAAGTATCAATATCAATAAATATTTTAAGTAGACTAACTAATTGCTTATTAAATCCCACTTATCTGTGTTTCATTAATTTTTTTTAACAAAAATGGGTGTTCACATAGATTTATTATATAATTGACCCATCATTAAATGAATTTTTTTGCCATCTAAATTAATTTTTAATTTTTTTTAATTCTCATATGTAATTCCTTTTCTTTTTGGGATTAATTAATTTATTTCACAAGATTAGCCTTTGCGCTGCAGATTAAGAATCTTTAGTTACTGCAGTTTTACCCAATGGAGGAGAATCAATTATTAGGAAAACCAAAAATTTTAGTAAAAAAGAAAAAAGAGGTAAAGAAAGCACTTTATGAAGACACATCATCTTTACGCATTCTTGTAAAAATGCCCATAATATTAAAAGCAACTTGCCTTGTGCTTTACTGACTCTGTGTTTCCAGCAAATTTGTACATTGCACCAAGTGATTATTGTGAGAGAAGTTTTCTTGTACATTTGCCTACTTCCATCGCACTCAAGTTAAATTTTAATATGAAAATTCCCATGAAATAAGTTTTGTATAAATTAATATATATATTTAACTTAATACATTAGGCCTAAATAATGTCTTATATATTATTAAAAATTTAAAACAATCAATTAATAAAATTTTATTAATAAGTACATCATGATGTATACAAATTTCATAATATAAATTTTTTAATAATTATTTCACACTGATTTACCATATAATTATAATTACATATTATATGTTATGTTAATATCTAAATACTTTACCTTGATATTATTTATTACTTTAACATCATATTAAAATAATTTTAAAAAACTTTTATTAAAATGTATATTTATTATATTGATATTTTTTACAATTGAATTTAATTAAGACTCAAAATTTTATAATTTTAAAAATATTATAATATTACTAAACTAAAATTTATTGATTGGTGTTTTTATTTGTAGCTATTAATTAAATTCCTTAATTTTTATCCACACCAAAATTACATCATTCCAATCTAAGAAGAGCAAATTTCTAAAAAATTCACACATTTAATTAAAAAACAACATTGAAAAGACTAATTAAAAATCAAACAGGCAATGCAAATCAAATAAATAACTTAATTGCTTTTATTAAGAGCAATGAGGGGAAGAATGTCGTGTTTAACAAGAGGAGCCAATGGCATTATTATTAAGTTAAAAAAAATGAGAATTGGAATATTGAAGGGAAGGGCACAAAGATTTTGGATGTGAGCACACAAGCAATTGCTGTGAAGGTTCCTTGATAAATTCGTAAATGAATGTTACAATCAATATATCTACTTTTAGAGGGAAGTGAACCGTACGCGCTTAAAAGCCAGCACTGACTAGCGACAGTATATTTTGTGTTGTGGCTCTTGTGTCACCATCAATTCTGCTCCCACTGCTAAACCTGTCCTATTATGGCAAAACAAAACACTCTCTTGTCCTGTTGAACTTATTAACAGTGGGGGGCAGTGTTAACCGAGCCAATGGGACTATTCGACTCTCTCTCTTTCCCTACCTCTTTCTCTCTCTTACACACCCTTTTTCTAACTTTATCTACAGTGTAAACTTGAGTTGCTTGCTCTTTTCCTGGAAAGAAAATCTGATGATCTGATCTTCTCTTTAAGCATATTTCAGAAATCATCTACCAATAACTGCAGTCCTTAAAGACTTGTTGCAGACTGCAGCCATTCTTTAAGCAGAATCTTGTGTTTCCCCTTCAAATTTTTACATTTTCTTTACCATCAATTTCAAAACCCCTTCTTTTCTCTCTTTCTCTCTCTCTCTCAATAGCATTTATCGTGAAGAAGACTGGGAAGCCATGCAAATTCTTGCCTACTGATCCCTTTTTGGTTATTCTTGTGTTTCATTTTCACAAGAAATATCCACTCTTGTAGGGGCAAAGTGGATAAGAACAAAGCTTCCATACTTTTCCATTTCAAGGGGATACACTATCCCTGCTCACCTGAAAAACAAGAAACTGTCTCTCTGTCTCTTTCTCTCTCTCTCTCTCTCTCTTTCTAGGGTTCATCCTTGAGTCACCACCTTCCCTCACAAGAAAGCAAAAAGGGAGAAAAAAAAAAAAACTGTAGTTAAGACCCAAGAAGAAGAGCTGCAGCTAGAAGCAGGACAACCCTACAGCAAAAACAAATCTTCCAGCAAGATCCTGATAAAGACAACAGGAAAACCCTAATCCCATCTCCTATATCATCTTTCGACATGGATTTGGCCTCCTCTTCAGCAAACCCAACCTTTTCAAGCCCAATAATGGGTGTCTCGATCACCTCCTCTACCACTTCCACTACAACCACCACGCCAACCGCAGCCTCTTCCCCATCTTCCACTCCGAGTCGCTATGAGAACCAGAAGCGCAGAGACTGGAACACTTTCTGCCAGTACCTTAGGAATCACAGGCCACCTCTTTCGCTTCCCATGTGCAGTGGTGCCCATGTCCTTGAATTCCTTAGATACCTTGATCAATTTGGCAAGACCAAAGTCCATAATCAAACTTGTCCATTCTTTGGCCTACCTAACCCACCAGCTCCCTGTCCATGCCCTCTCCGCCAGGCTTGGGGAAGCCTCGACGCACTGATCGGACGACTCAGAGCAGCCTATGAGGAGCACGGAGGAAGGCCTGAAGGGAACCCATTTGGTGCAAGGGCAGTGAGGATTTACTTGAGGGAGGTTAGGGATTTTCAGGCAAAAGCAAGAGGGGTTAGCTATGAGAAGAAGCGAAAAAGGCCTAAACCAAAGGCAACATCAACGCCACAAGAAGCACCGCCAGCTGATTCAGGTGCAGGCTAGTGAAAGAGAGGTAAAATATGAACAAGGAGAAGCTTGCATTGAAGCTATGTGATGTGGGCTCATTATCACCAGCAGCTTTATCCGTATGGGTATTATTTTTCTGCTCTTTTTTTTTATCCTATAAAGAGATGGTTATATAAAGAACTTTGCTTTGCTTTCTAAGAGCATATGTTTAGATTTGTGGGTACCATTGGGACTACTCTTTAAGGGACAACGGCCTGGCAATGAGCTACTGCCGGTATGTAGTAGTGCCAGTAATAGTGAATCTAGTAATAGTAGACTATTAGCGGAAATGATGATAACAAGTAATCTTATACTTGTGGTCATAAATCGAATTTGTACTTGGAACATATAATGTAAGCACTTGTTTGATTTGCTCTTGTATTAGTCTCTTCCTAACCTTGCTGCTTCACCCATTCTGGGGGAAATTAAAAATTTTAACTGTTCTGTCCACAAAGCCTGAAAAAACAGAAATAAAAGATCACTTATTTGTACCAGAAGATGTAGAACCAACCAGAATATGACATATTGATAGGCATTACACTATATTACAAACTCTACACAGTAATTTAATCATCCATCTAGTAATTCTTTTCACTTAACATAGGTTGTTGAATAATGGGTGTAATGGGGAGGTCTGTACTGGGGAGGTCTGCTTTATTTACCAGAAAAAATAGTTGATTAATTTATTTGAATGGGAGGAATCACTAGTAGTAGACAATGTTAGTTGTATGTGTGTGTGTATATATATATATTGTAGCATGCACTAATCTTTATCTCATGCAGAGGGCACATTTAATTGCTTTTATTTGAACATTTTAGACAGAATTAACCTAGAAATTGAAATATTCCTAGTAGTGAAGGACACAACATTTAAGAGTTGGTGGAAGATCACGAGCCTACAAACAGTGAAATGATCGGTTAGATATCCATTTAAAGATAATGTGAACGACTCCATATTTAGACATAAAGACAAAAACTTAGATTTAGCTTTTCTGATATTGATGCCAGCTAAAAACAAACATGTTACAAAGTAATTATTTAAAATTTTGTTTTATATTTCCTAAAGCCAGCATATGGAATTTGGGTGGCTATATTTTATAATCCACGTGGACCGACAAACATTTAAACTTGATTAACAATATGGGTTTTTTATGTTTTGTTTGGTTAATGTTGGATTTGTCTTTATGGAGCTATATGATTTAGGGTCATAACTTTGAAGGACTCAGTATTATTATATTAATTCAAAGAATACTGAAGAGAGATGCTCTTGTATATATTATATTCAAATAGAAAGATTAATTTAAGTGTTTAGAAAGAGCTTATTACGTGTTGTGTCATCAGTGATCTAGATCATGTTTCTCCTTGATCTTGTGTAGGATTTGGTGGCAAATATACATATGTTGCCACACGAACTATATATGGATTTCCTAGCTAATTACTGGTTGGCAATGGCAGTGGCTGATCTCAAGCTATATAACAATTTGATTTAGGGTTTCTTTAATCTTTCTTATTTTTCTTTCTTTAGGTGCCTACATTACATAGGCTAATTTTAACTACTCTAACCTGTTCTCCCAATAATTTTTGCTAAGTTGAGTAGCCTTTATGGGTTTATTGCTTAAGAATTAGTCTTCCAACATTATAATTAACCATCATAGTTTGGAATTGGATTCAGTTACTTAATTTTTAACAGATTGAAAGCAATAAATGTTTGATCATTTTCATTATTATCTTTGTTCTTTCTTTCTTTCTTTGCTGTATATGTATATTTCCTTGTATTTTTTTCCTTTCTGTTCTTTTTGTTTGCATCTTAGATATAGAATAGCACAAATAAAAATAAATAAACAAGTAATGGTTTGCATCAATTTAACTCCTAATTAATATGTGTATATAATTAATCCATAAACATTATTTCTGTTATGCTATATGAACAAAATTGAATAATATGCCAAGACAAAGTTATGGTAATTTGTTAACATCTTAATTTACAGTCCTCATTAACAACAAATATATCCTATTACAAATTAACGCTAGTTCTACTCTCAAACATCACAAATTTTCTCTACCAGATATGCTCAATTATGTCTCCCTCATTGGTACCTCAAGCTCTCATAAGCTTGCTCTCAAAGCACATTCAACAGCGCAGAGCCTCCTTGTGTAGAGATCTTATAACTATTCCTAATTGGAAAAATATGTAACCTTCCCATTCAAATAAGAACAAAAGCCGAAATCTAATTCACTAGGAATTACATGGCCTTTGAAATGAACCCTACACTCAAAAATTTCAAAATTAAATTTAAAGAAAGAGTTATACATGTATATATTCAATCATATGTTTGCAAGTTAGCATATGTTCTATGTTTGTGAGAAATTAAAGCTAGGGTTTAGAATAATTAAGATCTCTCTTTACTTGTTTGGAATTCTTTTTTCTTTACGCATTAGCATTGTTGAAGAGATCTCATGAGTTACACATATCTTCGCTAATGGATTGTGCTTTCAACTGTGTTCTTACAAACTAGATTGGTGGCATTTTTGATGATTTTTTTTTTGTTAGTTGATTTTACCATTCTGCTAATCTGCTGTCTGAATGAGTGGCAGTAAATGCTATTATTAGTCTACTTAATGTGGGAGTTCTTATTTCATAAACCCATTATCAAAATTAGGTACACAATTTCATATAGAGAGGAATTATTTTTAAAATTAATTATGTTGTTTCTTATTGTTCTATTATTAATTGGAGTTTTAAAAGCATTCATCTCATCTTTTCTTTTCTTTTCTTTTTCCCCCTTTTATATTGTTTCCTATGATATTTATCCTTGAATTGATTTGTTCAGTTTGCAAATTACAGAAATTACTTCTGAGAACTACTTTAATTAATAATTTGTGAATTAAAAATCACTTACACAAGGGAAATAATATTTTAATAAGTTGATATAGTGATTTAATTAACGTGTGCTTCAAAATAATAGCATGATTTTAATCTTTTTGAAGACCATTCTTGCATAACTTCACACCAAATCTCATGTCCTTCCTGATCTTTCTGTGGAATTTTTGTGAAGTCAAGGCACCATAAGACGAGAGAGAAGCCCAAAAAAAGAACCCTTTAAAGTGATACGTAAAGCTTGAGGGTAAGAAATATGAACTATTCATAATTATCTTAAATTTGCAGATGCTTTTATAGAATTAATTAGAGCTACTGCCAATTCCTGATTATGTTCATGCTTTATTTATTTTCTTTAACTTGCCCAAAATAGTGAAGTTGATATTCTATTTTTAGAACTGGGTGAAGTAGCATCAATGTATCATGGATTAGTATTTTACGCGATAAGTTAACGAGGGAGGAAGGAAAATAAACAAAGAAAAATATTTTTTATTTTTTATTTTCTTTTTTTGTTTGGGAATGAAAGAAAAATAATAAGGAGAAGCAAAATAAAATTTATTTTTTCTTATTTAGGAAGAGATAATGAGAGGAAAGAAAATAGTATTATTTTCTTTTAAATTTATTATTTTACTCAATTTTATAAATTATTTAAAAAGTTAAAATAAGATACAAGAGTATATAGGTAATTTTTTTAATCAAGTATATTTTTTTTCTCTTGGTTAGTTTATTTCTTTTTAAATTGGAGAGAAAATGACAAGCGTAAAATAAACATTATTTTCTTTCTTCTCAATATTTTCCTTCATTTCTAAACATAAAATAGTGAAAATTTTATTTTATTTTTTATCATTTATTTTCTACCCTTTTCTCTTTCTATATATCAAAGCAAAGGCTTAACGGCAAAAATAGAATACTTTTACTGAAAATCAAAATATTAAAAAATATTTATTTTAAAACTAAGGGATTAATTAAAAATTACTATTAATAAAAAAATTAGAGAATTAATAAGAATTAAACAATTGAACTTGTCATGTGGCACAAACATTAATCTAGTAAGCTTTAATTTAATTTAATTGAATAATAATTATTAAATTTAATTTTATTTAAATTCTAATCCCTTTATTTAAAAAACTATAAAAATATATATATATATACTATCACTATATTTTATTTTAGACTAAAAAAGATATATATTTCTATTAAAAATGTATTCATATAAAATTGAGAATAAAATGAATCACATAAATTTTTAAATTATCATAATAAAATTACTTTTATGGAAAATCAACCGACTCAACCCTATGAGATATGTGGTCACCAAAAAATTCTAAGTGATTTGACAAGAAATTATTATATGTGTCAAAATTTCTTTTCCATTGAATGAGCTCCTCGATGGGATTAAATATAGTCGTCCCACCCACTTAGCGAAATTCGTATTTATATTAAAAGAATGAAAAGGTCTAAAAATAAAGATTTGTCATCTCAACATATCAACTCATATTGAATCTACACTAAGACTTGGAGATTTAAAAAGAGAAAATGAAAGTAATTAACCTTAAGTTTATTGACAAAGAAATAAAATTATCAATTAATTAAGAGACTTAGTTAAACCCAGTAGTCAACACAACGTTTCTTTACCATATGCATTTGAGCTGAAATTTCAAAGTTGTATGTGATTTTAAATTGAAAATTTTGGTTACATTTAGACTTTAATCCATTGATTATTAAAAAAGAAATTGAGATTTAAAATTATAAAAAAAATTTATCAATTTATTATAAATTTAAGATATAAGTACAAAATTTTTATTAATAAAATCTATGATTAATCAACTGCGAGTAAAACAACTCCGACTCTTTATTTTTAGCCTGAACCGTGGGCTCCCTTCTACCCCACCTCAATTGGCGTAGCTCAAATCCATAGCTCCAAAGGAAATGTGCTTAGCTTGGATTTACTTCTCCACTTTCTTAAGTTGAATATTCTTCTATATTTAATGCAATCCTCAGTGCTATTCACCGCTCTTTTGGTACGATACGATACCATTAATTACCAATTTAAAGAATAATAATCGTCTAAATAATTTGTTAATTAACATATTAGATAAATTAAAAAGTGTTAATTAATAAACAATATAGAGTTGCTGCAGCATTTTAAAGCCCAGTCGTTAATTAAGGCTCTTCTATTTGTGCCATTCAATTAGTTGAATTACTGAATGTATGAATGAGATTTTTTTTTTCTTTTCTTATTAATTTTTTCATTTGTTGAAAACATCTAAAGGACCCCAATTTGCTGTATTAAAAGAATAATTAAGCCTCAGTTCATTTGAGTTTGCATGTAATTAATTCAAGACTTACTAATATTAAACACTCTAAAACTCAGATCTGGTAGGAAAGCAGGGATTATGAGTTCAGGGGAAATGTATGCTCGAGAGTGGAGGGCTTACTGAAAGCTTTTTCAGGGATGAAAATGGTGAAAGCTTTTTCATAGAATTCTATGAACGCAGAGCTATGCCACCCACAACCCTAGATGATAGCTCTAAAATGCCCTTCGCATGCATGCCCTAAACTTCATACCGTCGACCCTACTTACCAATACTCGTTGCTGCAATAAAGAAGCATGTACAATTTAATATGAATTAATCATCTGGCTCATTCATAATATTGGAGTTCTTGCGGGCTTAATTGGAGTTAATAAAAAGTCAAGTGGCTTAATTTCTATTTTTTTGACTATATATATATAATTTACTCCTTTTGTTTTATAAAAAATTTATATTTTTATAAGTAAGAAATGCAATATTTTTTAAAAAAATAAATTATTTTTATTATTTGTTAACATGTTGAAAATCAATTAAAAATAATTAAATTTATTAATTAAAATTAAGTAAAAAGAAAAAAAAACTAAAAACACCAACTATTTACTACTAACTGTGATCCAAACCCTTAAATGGAACTAAACAAAATAATATATATATATATATATATATATATATATATATATATATATATATATATATATATATATATATTAAGGGGTGGAACCACATGTACTTGTGAGGGGTCATGGACCCCTCAAAAGTTTATGAAATTATAATTTTGTCTATAACATTTAGTATATTTTTTAAAATATATTAATGTTTGTCCTCTCAAATTTTTTAAAATTTAGAATTTCATCTATAAATTTTAGTATATTTTTTTAAAAAATACTATTTGCCCCCTTTAATATTTTTATTTTTATTTGCCTTTGTATTATTATTTATATTTTTTGTATTATTTTATTTTAATCTCTTACTATTTTACATTTTTTATTTTAATTCTTGCATTTTATTAAGATTTCACTTAATTTCTTTTTAATATTAACGTTTGGCTTTTTAATCTTAAATTTTTAGTTCCGTCCCTATATATTTTCCTATTTTAAATTAGGAAGTTACTTTCTCAAACTTAAACAATATCTTCTCACAATTTTCTTATATATATATATATATATATACACGCACACACACACATACTCGATGAAGAGTATTCTAAATTCCCCTTCTTGATTGGTAAACAAAAGATATTGAAAAGTAAGGAGAGGGAGAGGAGGTGATAAACCAAACGGGCAAATAGGGATGTGTGGTTTCGATTTGATTCGGAGTTTATTTAAAAATTAAAATTGAATTAAAATTTTAGTATGATTCATGGTTATTTAGTTCTAGTTCCATTTAATATGATTTCAATTTGATTCTCAATTTTTAAAATAATTTTATTTAATTATTTTTTTAAAAAGTCATACTTGAATTAATATTTAAGTTTTGAATGAATTATTAATATATAATATATTATATAATATATTTTTAATTATTTCTAAATTATATAATCTTTAACAATGAAATGTATATATAATTTATAATTAAATTATTATATAATATAATAACATAAATATATTATATAATATATATTTTAATTATTTATTAATTATATAATATTTAATTAGAAGATATAAATATAATTAAAAATTAATATATATATATATAATATTATATTATATTAATAATTAAAAATTATAAAATAATTTAATATATTTATAATTAAAATTATTAAAAAATATAAAAAAATTAAATATAATATTAAATTATATTTAATTCATAATTATATATATATATATATATATAATTACATTAGAAGTATATAATATATTTGAAAAAATATAAAATTATATATATATATATATATAAATTCTCTTTTTAATTTAATTTTGATTTAATTTAATTTAATTTTTAATAAAAAATTAAAATTAAATTAAAATATTAAAAACAATTTAATTCGTTATAATTTCCATCAATTTAACATAATTTTTCAGTTGGATTTGATACCCTCGTAAACCATGGTAAGCCCTGCGGGCGAAGCCGTTGTAAGCAATAATAGGCAACGGCAATAATAAACGAGCCCAACAACCGAAGCCAATTTTGTCTTTTGTGACAGATACAAAAGCACGACCCCCGGTTCTATTCCGTACACAAAAGATCCCGCAATCTACGGTTTACCAAACACTTGACACGTGCACCACTCTTTGGTCCCCACCTACTCCCATCTCCCACGTGGACACTTGTACTGCATGTCGGTAACAGGTAATTCTCACCCACTACCCTCGCCTCGAATCTGGAGTTTCCTTGTTCGTTTGTTCCACGTGGGCTGTTTTCTATTCGTTGGATGTGATGTGATGGATTTTGTTTCCTATAATCAGCCCGGTGTTCCTTCCTCTGCTATTTTTAGGATCAAAACATGAAAGTTGCAATGCCACCCATCAATATTCACATATAAAAGTTCCTCTGCTATACATATAGACTCAATTAAAATCAATTATACAAAAGAAATTGATCGAATAATATCTAAAAAAGTTATCTTAAAAAAAAAAAGTTAATTAATGGTCTAATGCATGGGATGCATGTGCTTTCTCAGCTGAATATATAGATAGTAGTCGATAAACGCAATTGCAGAAATGAAATAAGCTGAAGAACATTGAACCTAAAGCACGAAGCCCAACAGAGAATAGATGGGGCTGTTTACACTTGCCACCCAAAGGGAGAAAAGGGCCCAGCGATATGAACCAAAACAACATGACCAAGTACAAATACTAATACATTACCATTGAAGTCCAAAAACGAAACACTCCAGCTTCAACTGATCCCATATCCGATTTGTTCTCTCATAATATACACTTTAATTTTTATTATATTAAATTAACAACTTTCTAAAGATTTTAACCCAAAATCTTTATAGTAAATAAAAAGAATCCATATAGTCGACCTCAAAATTTTGAGATAAAAATTTAGTTGAATTGAATTTATATTAAATTAACAACTTACAATCATCTTATTCAAGAAAGTTTTCATAGTGATTTTATTTTTTTTATAATATAAATCTTATTTTCTCAATAAATATCGTTTGATAAATTGTTAAATTTTAATTTAATGGTAAAATAAATAAAATAAAAATAAAGTGAACTGATCACAAAATAATCATAAATAATATCTTCAAGCAAGAGTTCATTTTAATTTGAAATCTCGAGTTTCATGCTGCTGCTCTTTCCCAAGAACAAGACAGAGAGAGAGAGAGAGAACCAAATAATAATTGGTAATTTAAGCTGCTTATCAAAAATATAAAGGCTGCTCTTGCCAAGAGGCCAACAGTTGACATATTATGAACCAGGTTTCAGGGCTAGTCCTGTGGAGTGAGACATTTGACAATTGAAATTTGCTATGTAAGCCCCAACACAAATGCATCAATTCACAGTAGAACAGAGTATAACAGACTTGTAAGATCAAAATCATAACATCCTAATGAAGTGTTGAACTAGATACAGTTACAAAGTTGGGAAGCTCAATCTTTCTAGTTAGAATTTTCTTTTGGTCAGGACAAACTCCATAAGCTTATTTTATCCTGTCTCAGCTTAAGTTGCAAACAATGTCAGAAATCGAGAACAAACCCCCGCAAAGATATTATGCGCACCGTTTCACAAAAATGGAAGTATCCTCCAGATACATTGTCAGCTTCTCCTTTCTTATGAATGGCAACTATGGAGAAGAATTACACAAGATAATATTTCCTTCCTTTTCCTTTTCTCTCTCTTAAGTAAAAGAATTTAGTAGATTAAATGGAGATGTATGTGCAAGGTGACAGTGAGAACTTGGAATTTACAGCAGTCACAAAAAAATTGCAATGGCAAATTCGGTCTCAGAGCCTCGTGAGACCAAATTAGTGAACTATCTAGGGCGATTGTGAATCTCTTCATTAAGAAGTGTTATTAAGCCTCCATCAACTTTTGGCTTATCATCATTTAGAATTCGACTCAGTGTGTATAATTCTTCTGGGTTTGCCTTCTTGAATAAGCCTCGAAGTATCGTCTCATCAACTCCATGAGGTAGCAGATTGCTCCCAGGAGTCCCTCTATTATCATGTTCCTCAGATGTCCCCTTGACATATCCTCCACTTTCTTTGGGTTGAGAAGGTTGTGGAATCTGACCCTGAGGTCGTGAGTAGGGCCTGGAGTCCCAATAATCTGTACAAACTCGATTACGATCCAACGCTTCTATGGCCTGTTGAAAGAGAAGAATTACAAGACATACAGAATTTTTTTACAATGCAAGCATTTGTTCCATAAAAAAAAGAAAAAACTATAAAAAATAAAAATTTACAGAAGACAGTTGCCACGAATTGCCAATGCAACTTTCACCATTTAAACTGTGTGCAAGCAAAAATGTGCATTTTTCATTCTTTCAACAGAAAAGCTATTCTGTTGCTAAAGTGGATGGCATTCAACAGCAAATCACAAAGAGACAAAACAAATTGACGGAACACAAAATCTTATGTGTTATGAAGTATGTGCTCAAGAAGCAGTGCTTGTACGATATACAAAACTGTCATCCAGAAATACAAGAAAGAAAGAACATAATCGGATAAAAAATGGTGATAGTTAATTTACCTGTACGATTGCTGGTGAAGAAAACCCAAACATTTCAAAGCCATCAAGACTTCCAGGAGGTTGCAAAGGTGGCAAGTTCATTCTTCCCAATTTATGCTGCTTTGTGATCTCTTGATTTACTCTCTCTCTCACCATTTCCCAGCATCTGGTTGCTGAAATGTGAATGAATACCTCACTTGGACAATGCTCCATGGAAACCTAATAAATGTTAGAACATAATGGATTTAGAGATAAAATATCAGCTTCCAGTCTGATAAACATTATTTATTTGTTTATTTATTTGTATCTTGCTGCAACACTGACAACAACCTCAATTCATCCCTCAGGTTAGAAGTTCATGACAAGCACTGCTAGTGAAAATATTGACAACGTCCATCACAACTTTCTTCAAAACTCCATTTCTTTGTCCAAGAGAAGTTGCTAAGATACATTTCATAAACATCACTTCCAGGCTATGAATAGCTCTCAAACAATTATCATGAATATAGAGGGAATTCTATCTCCACTCTTCAGGGATATCCAGTAAATCATTTTCTCATACCTAAAATTCATTCTTATCTTAGAAATAATATCCCCACTGAATGTTTTCCATAGAAGCCCATTGGCATATTGCTAACATGCCAAAGAGAAGTTCCATCACTACTTAAAGAGTTCAACAACCATGAGAAATGAAATTTAGCATGTTAAGAGCAGCTGTCAGATTCTAGTAGCTCTTACATCTGCTGCACGGTCATTTTCAACAATGACATCACATTTAGGCATTATACATCCCCCCAATTATATCTACAAACTGTAACAAGGAATATTTGCTTTGCAAGGGTGAGGCTCATTCCACATTTCCTTATTTAGTAAAGAGTTTTATTGAGGCTCACAAGTGCAAAAAATAATCACAACCTTTTTCAAATATTAAAAATAAGCAAAAAAAAAAAAGTATATTTTGCCTATTTTATGATAGACTAGCAGTTCCAGACCATAGGAAAAACATTTTGGATTTACCATGAACAGAGGTCCTTTTTGTCCGGCATCCAGAATTTCTGATACATAGTAACACATATTTGTTGGATCTAAAACACTTGTGTATCTAACCCGGCTCTTAAATCCTGCATCAAATAGAACAAATTTTGTTAATGTACATGACACTCTTTTTTCCCCTACAAAATTGTTTTTGGACTTTCTGGTCTCTGTAAAGTTAATAAATGCAACATACCTTTGGGAAATATCGCCTGGCTGTTACACCACAATTTTCCGGGAAGTACAACTCCAAATTCCAGAGGCTCCACATTGCAGTTAATCCTTCGCACTACCTTGGCAATGCGGGGACCCTTCTGGCGGATATAGCGGTCCAAATTATTTTGTGAGCAAGATGGGCTACCTGCCATAACTCTTGAATTGTCCACTGGATTTGAGGTGGCATTCGCCCCCATGTTATCATCATCATTAGGATTTGCAGTGCCACACTGCTGTGGAAGTGTACACCTAGCATTTACCATATTTGGATCCTTACTGGTCATTCTCATGTTTGAGGAATCCTGAACATTCTTACCACACCCTGCACTGGTAGAGCCTGCATGGCAAGAACCGTCTGCCACATTAGATTCAAGAACTACTTCACTATGTTGATGACGGTCATCCTTCACTTTAACAGGATCCAACAAACAGTTCTTCCCTTGTCCATCCAGGGAACTGACATCATTTTTACTAATCACTTCTGCATCAGTCACAGAGGCAATTAAGATTGAATCTTTACTGTCATTACAGGGGCTGTCATCAGAAGTAGACCTTTTAGAAAGTTCCAAGTGCTTTGGTTCATCGCCTTCATCATCACTCAGCACAATAATATTATCATGGGCCAAAGTTGAAGGTTTTTTAATTCCACATTCTGATGAAGTGAGTTCTCCAGTGTAGGACACGTCTTCGCGAGTTCTTAAATTGGTAGAAAAAAGGATGGATTCCTTTTTTAACTTTGAATTGTGACTTTGCTTCTCAGTTGCTTGAAAATAACTACGGGATGTAGATGATTCAAGAGGTGTCTTTTTTTCTACTGAAGCCATTCCATCAAAGATCTTCATTGAAGTCATTGTAATTTCCCTGGCGATTCCTTTACTGTCTAAATCTTCAAGAAGATACGTTGATGGTTTCGATCTCACCTCCTCAAGTGCTCTTCCATCTGGCAAGTAAGATACTTTACAATCTTGCAAACTGTCTTTAGAAACATAAGATGTCAGGGCCAGTCCAAGATCTAATCTTGCCCATCTGTAAACTGCGCTCAATTTTCCTTCCAATGCTTCAACAAGTATGTTTAATTCACTGATGTCATAGCGAAATAGGAAAAATTTGGTACCCCAACCACAAGAACACATTTGCTTCGCATGATCCAAGCATGCATACTTATCTGGCGAACAATGACATCCTGCTGCAGATAGGTGCAAATCAAAAAGGCAGACAATGCATTCCCTTTCACTTGTGGCATCAAAATTGCTCTCCATCTTTAGTGCCTGCGAAGAATTGCAAAGAAATTCTCTCCTCACACGCTCCATCTCCACACGTTCCTAGACAAGAAAAGAAATCGCAAATCAAAAGAAATCAGAAATGAAAACAAAGTTTTATTGCCATATTTCCTAGTGTTACTCCTTTATTGTTAGTATAATCATGCAATTCCAACTTCTCCACTGTATTCAAACTTAATATTTAGGGTTCATATCTGCCAAGCATTAACAACTCAAATGAATATAATTTGCTGAAAACTTAAATTGATTATGAACACACCTACTGTACTAGGGAATATAAATTCTAATTCTTTTATTGTAGTGAAACTCAGTCCACTAACAACCACATCGTATAAAGTTTTACTAAACCTTAGAGTTAGACTGGGGTCCTAAAATCCAAATTCAGGCCTCCTGATTCACAAATTCAGCGAAACAAATGAACATCAAATTATCACAATATTTTTCTTCTAATGTGTAATGCAGTATTTGAATAATCAGACAAAGTTCAAGTTGCAATAATCCAGTACGTCGATCATTGTAAAAGAAACAAGAATCGGGGGCTGAATTACCTTGAGTGCTTTTGCTAATATTCCATCCTTGCCACACAAATCTTTCCATCTTAAGTTATCCGCTGTATTCTTTTTCAGTAAATTAAGTTCCCAATGAGCTTTCACTGCTTCCCTTGCTGCTCCAAGCAACAGTTTATCATGGGAGATGGAAGTCCTTCGCCCCTGCTTACGATAAAGCTCTATAGCAATCTGTCCATGGGGCAACCAGTCAACAGGGGCTACATTTACTGCCTCCGCACAATTGAAGCCACAATTAAACCCTGAATGATATGCTCGAGGAAAGGTTAGAACAAACTCTCCTGAATTTTGTAAACACCGATAGACTGGTAACCCTTCAGATTTTAGTATAGAAGGAGAAAGTTGTGTCACCTACATATGACATTAACAAGAACATGGCAGAATTATAAATATAGAGAATTGCAAACTGCTCAGGTAGAAGACAATTTGTTAATCATCAAATTTATTCTTGCAATTCTAGACTCATCCATAAACTCAGAAGAAAAACATGCTGCCACCTTAAAGTACTACCTTACCATTCCCCTAGTAGCACTTAGTAGGGTTCTTCAGTTTTCATTCTATGTAAATTGCTTAAGTCCAAAACTTCATGATGACGAGAACAAAGATTGTCAATTTTTTGAACTAAACTTCCCACAAATTCTATTTTTATTTTTAAGAACAAAATTTTCCTCCTTTCCCCTCTTGACAAGTAAAAGCCACCTAGAAGGAATGTGAGAGAGAGAAAAGGAAGAAAAGGTGGGGGGGTTATTGGTGGAACGAAAAGAGCAACTGTAGCTGAAAGAAGTGACAGAAGTTCATAAAAGTTAACACTTAAAGGAGAATATCTTTTTTAGCTTTGCTTCTTCGGAAGGCCTCTGTTTTCAGAAACAAACTCTGGGAAACATTAGGAACCATAACAAAAGATGCCACATAACATACTTGCTGTGCACTAGAGCACTTCCTTGAAAAGCCTCCTTTGAGCTATGTAACACATCAAAGAAGAAAACACAAAAACGAAAACATATGACCTCAGAGAAATTTTTTGGTATTTGAGTGAAGGGGGAGAAAACAACAAAATAATACTACAGATGAGAATCAACCAAAAACAGAGAATACAAGACCATAAGGGCAGACCAAGACCCATCTGAGCTAATATGTTATAAATGTAATGTAAAACCAGTAGTGTATTTGAGTCCAACTTTTGCCAGTCAACAAGCAACACACCCAAACAACAGCAAAGCAGTGTTGTCAAGAGGCACTTGGGCGAGGCAAAATCCAGGCAACTCGCCTGGGAAGCCTCCAAGCGAAGCGCATTCAACTAGGTCCTGCCTAGGTGCCCAAGCGAGGGATCACCAGAATCCCCCAGGCGAGAAAAAGGCAAGAAATTTAAAAAAAAAAAAGCTGAGAAAGAAAAAAGCTAACCTGATTTGTTTTCACCTTTTGACATCCACATGATGACTAGAGAATTAAGATTTAGAGTTTGCATGACATAATGAATAAAATTGAACAATGCATCTAGAATTTTAAATTATATTATGTGCTTTATAGTTTTTCCTTCAACATTTTGTGTTATTAGAGGAATGCTTTTGATCTTAAAGCTTAAAACATATAATATATAATGAAATATTAACATGAAATTTGGCAATTTATTGATTGTATGATATGTTAGACTTTTTTGCATTGTATATTTAATTATTTATTATTTTAGAATAAATTAGCAACTCTCTTTGCCCAGGCGAGCGCCTAACGCTTTTGACAACACTTAAGTAAGCAAACCTTTTATGCTATGGGAATCTAACATATCACACAACAACGGGAAACTTTACTCACCAGCTTATGAAGCAAGTCAGGTTGCTCTTCGAACAGATCAGGTAAATGCTTCCTCATAGCCTCTTCCAATTTAATAGCATCCTTCCCTGGGACCCCATACCACATTTTTGGAGCACCCCAATGCATGTAATTCAGTGAATATAAGTGATGGTCTTCAACATGCTGTCTCAGAAAAAAAAAAAAAAAAGAAAAAAAAAAGAGTTGGTAATTATCAGCATCTAAAATAGAGAGATGAATTTAAGGCTTCAAGCATTGTTCCATTAGACAGAATTTAATTCCACAATCAAATTTAGCTTTCATAGTAACAAGAACTGAATTTGAAAGTTGACTCGTAACCCCAAAACCTTAAAGGTTTGAAAAATAATTTGCTGGACATCACTCAATGGCTTTATTCCATAGTGAGCAGCGAGAGAGGATTCAAGCTGGGTTACAGCAATTTTATATAATTTGGCGACACAAATAAAAAATAATAATCATGTTTCTCCTTTTTTTTTTTTTTATCAAGAACTGTGTACCTATCAATTATCATTGTTGCATAATAATTTACTTCTAAAAAATACACTCACAAATACCCACAACTAAGTCCAGCATACAAAAGATGCACATATAAGCACATTGGAACATAAACATACAAGAAAGAGAGAGAGAGAGAGAGAGAGACAGATCATTATTCATTCACGCTGTTCTGAAGCTAAACATTTGGTTTATGCCAGGGAATAAGAGATATTTGAACTTACCCAACAGAAGGAGGAAAAGCACATTCCTATATACAACCATGGCACTAAAACACCAGATATATCACCACTTTCATAAGAAAGGACAGATCCAGGAAGCCTCGGAAACTCATTCAAGTTCCAACCAGACTTTGCATAACGTTCATTTGTATCAGAACCAAACTGACCAGACTTTTTTGGAAACCCACTGCCAAAAACCCCAGTTTCTAGATCAGCCCCATAAAGCACCTACAGGACATAATTCACTTAGTCATTCACTTTGCATGAAAGAGAGAAGTGAGATGGTACAAACACAGCATACAAACAAATGTTTCACCCGACTATAGGCCACTTTCTCTTTTGAAATGGTAGTTTATTTATAAGTCTACTAATATGCCCCCATATTTAATATGCATTGAAAAAATAAAATCCATTAGTTCCAAGAATAATTTAGTAACTTGAATTATTTCATTTTTAATGAAGCAATATGAATAGAGGGCATATTAGGAAAAGACTAAACAAAATTTATTCTTTTAACTATAATAACTACTTTTTTTTAAACTATGTGAAAATAGAAGTTGATCTTTATGGGATGGAAGGATTAATATTCATAGTCTTATCAACTCTCATGCAATACCTCTATTTCTTCAGTTGCTTTCTCTACAATCCGCCAGTATTCACCTTCAATATTCTCCGCTGTTGGCTCCCAGTTCTCATGAAGCACTGCTGCCTTACCTCCCTTACTAACGATGTTATCATTCTTCCTGAAGTACAGAGCCTTGAAATCATCTGCATATTTCTGAAATGTGTTCAGAGTAAACTCTGGACCAGGTTCAAATCCAAAACTCTCAGCCTGACAAACACCAACATCATTGCACCCTGAGATATTTCCACTATCTACCCCACAATCTACCGCCATTCCCATGCACTTTCTCCTTTTCTTCCTGGTATGGTTATATAGCTTTGACATCTTTTTCATTGAATCTCGATTCTGTAGTTTGTCAACCCTCTGGACACGAGTAGCAAAAGTAGAACCCTCCCAAATAGATTTTTCCTTCAGAGGACAGGGAGGTTTCCAAGAAGGAGGAGGAACAATACGACATATTCCATACGGTTCAGCTTTTGGTCGTATGCTAGCTATGTATTTCAAAGTATCTTCAAACTCCTGGAAAAGGTTGTGGATGCATTCAGAAATTCTATTTCTTAAAAATAAAGAAGTCTAAAATCTAAAAATTGCAAATAAGGTTGTGAGACAGAACTTGAAATTCAGACAACCAAAATAGTATGAGAAATAACATAAACCTCTTCTGTAGGGTAGAATACAGGAGCATCCTCAAGGTCAGGCCTGCGAGCATATTCAGGACACCATGTTGCAGTGACCTACGTCAAGGAATCAACTTTCATTTAAATTATATTGGAAGACATGATAAGCAATAAAAAGAAGTAAAATAAATATAAAAAATATAAGACCACGTACAGTAGCCAGGCTGCACATAAAGATCACAGTATCACACATAAGAGAAAACATTGACTAAAACCAACCTTTTGGCAATTTCTGCATTGTGCACATCCACGAATAACCCCCTTTGGTAGATGATACCTTAAACTAAGATTCTGCAATAAAAAGAAAAATGGCATGTAAATGCACTATCCATAGTTATTGCACTGGCACAGCCTCAGGAATGCCATTTATATTTTAAAAAATGAGAAACCAAGTGCAGATAAGTATTAAAAATTTATTCCAGATTCAGAATAACAATACAATACAGTAATACCAAATACTAACTTGATTAAGCTTTGCAGAATCAGATTCATCCTCTGAACTATTATTGCCCAATTGTCCATAGTTTATACAAGCTCTACGCCGGAGAGACCTTGTGATTTTTGTGTCAGCATGACTGTCGCTATCCATTTCTATCTTTACTGACTGTAAGTCAGAAGTGCTTATGGAGACTGAAGAGGTAATTACGTCTTGAGTTCCTTGTTTTTCACCATCTTGGAACCTCTTTAAGGTGAAAGCAGCAAGTGACTCGAAACCAGGTGGAACTGATGGGATGTCATCATTCTCTTCCTTAATGCAAAATCTCATGAGTTCTGTTCCCATCAATGCTACACAAAATAATAAATGATATTAATTACTTTGATTTCTTTATACATTGTGGGCAAAAAGCTTAAAGTTCAACATTATCCATTCATTTGTTTGAGGGCCTCCAGCTGTCCTAAAAAAGAATTTGCAAAGTATAATTTTATTTCAGAAGGAAAGCAGCAAGTGGACTGAAATGAAAAAGATCAAGATATGTGTACATGAGTGAACTGATCAAACAGCAGTTATACTTGCATCTCAGTAATTTCTATATGATCAAATCAGTTTGCACTTAAAATCCAAAACATGCATTATGTTTTGTGAACCTTATTAATACGATCTAATTATTAAATTGAAAGATCCCAAACATCATAAACCACAATTCATCATCAAGGACAAGATACAACATCCATCAATATCATGATCTGAAACAATAAAAATTATCAGTGAAATTGAAATCTATCCACCAATTATCACAAACCTAATAATTAAATTCATTGACAAATTCACAAAATCCATCTACAACCTTCACAAAAAGACAAAATAAATTGCACGAAAACATACAAAAAAATAATAAAGAACAATAAGAGTTCGATCTTACATGCTGCAGATCCAGAATCTGTAAATTCCAGTTCAGTGAAACAAGCTTAAACTCCACTCTCACTACACACATATTTTGAAGCAACAAGAAGGATTAGTTAAAATAATATTAAAAAAATAAATAAATAAATTTAAAAAAGGAAAAATTATTTTCTTCAAAAAAGTTCAATCTGATTTTAGCAGATCTAACCCTAACCCTAACCCTAAAGCCAAACCAGATGGCATGAAGAGAATTTCGCTATTGAAGGGCACCCACAAATCCAAATATGACAAACAAGACCCACCACACCTTTCAAACATCAACAATAACCAAAAATCAAAAAAATAATTAGAAAAAACCTAGAATAAATCATGTGCTAAAAATCTGGGTTCATGCAATCAAATAAGGGGGAAAAAAATTGAACTCACAATTCAGAGGAGAGGATAAGGTCAAATCTGGAATAAAATTTATGTGGCTTATTTTTTCAAACAAGGAAGCTTGAAACATGTAATCTTCATCCAACAAAAGAACAAAGCAAAAGAGAAAAATTGTTTCTAGAAAAAATAATAATAAAAAGAGGCATTTATGTATAAAATTTGGGTACCTTTTTTATTGTAATTGTTATTAATATTATCATTATTATTAAGGGACATGTGATGTGCCCTTAGTAATAATAATAATAACACCAACAAACAATAGGTTTCAGTTTCTAATTTTGGAGCAGCAATAAAAAAGTGGGGATCTTAGAAACAAAAAATTTTACTAGGGGTAATCTGGGAATATAAATAGTTAATAAAAAGGATATTGATCAAGGTTTAAGAGCTGCAGAAATAGATTTTATTATTTATGAAATAAAAAATAGAAGAGTTGAAAAGGACGCGAGAAATTGGCGATAGTTTGGTGGCTTACCTGAGGGCTGAAAGAAGAGAGATGGCCTAGGAAGTTTTGAAATTGGGTTTGGGTTTTGTTTGCTTAAACCTGAAAGAGAGAAGTGAATGAGAAAAGGAAGAAAAGAAGAGCGATGTGGAATACCTGATTGGCTGATTGCTGCGTTGTCGTCGCGACCTCGCAATTGTCGAAACACAAATCTGCTAAAAAATAACTATATATATTTTATAAAATATTAACTAGATATTAATACGCAAAGAATTACCACATTTAATAGAGCATAAGTAATATAGTTAATTATGTAATATAATTAAAATTATAATATAATTTATTGACACATTATTAAGTTTATTATAAAATAAAATTTTAATTATTTTATATTTAATGTATCTAAGGTGATGATAGCGGTGGTAATGATGACTAAATGATTAGTGGTCAAGTAATAATGATAACGGTGATGATAGCGGTGGTAATGATAGTGGCGATAGCAGTAGCAAGATTTGACGGTGATGGCAGGAAGATAGGGGTATGGCAGGAAGATAGGGGCAGTGATGGTAATAAAAATGGTTGTAGGATAATGATAATGATAGTAGTGTTGATAATAAAAATAAATAAATAAATAATTACGATGATTATTTCCTTTTAATGCAAAAAAAAAAACATAATCAAATATGTAAGTATTACGACTTTCATTACGTCATACACCAAATTTTTTAAAATGTTTCATTTTAGTGCAAAAAAAAAGGTAATCAAATATGTAAGCATTACAACTTTCATTACGTCATATCAAATTTCTTTAGATATTTCCTTTTAACGCAAAAAAAAATGTAATCAAATATATAAATATTATGACTTTTATTATGTCATACTAAATATGATATCAGTGCACACATACCATCTCTTTAAATATATGAATCTCATTTTCTTTAAATTAATTAAATGCTTTTTTTTTAAATGCATTTTCAAACAACTAATTTAAATAAAATTACATTTTAAATTAAATTTTCATTGAAATTAATTATTTGAAAATGCATATCAAGGCTAATAATTATTATATACAACTTTCATTACGTAATATCAAATATGACCTCAGTGTATATGTACCATCTCTTTAAATTAATTAAATCTTATTTTCTTTAAATTAACCAAAAGCTAATTTTCTTTAAAATGCATTTTTCAAACAATTAATTTCAATAAAATTATATTTTAAATTAAATTTTTATTGAAATTAATTGTTTGAAAATGCATATTAAGGCTAATAATTATTATATGCATCGAAAACACTGAATTTGAAACCACTACTTATATAGCTAGTGTTGATAATAATTTACAAGAATATCCTATGGTTAAAATAATAAAACCTCATTTAAATACAAAAAATCAGCTTTTGCTTAATTTAAAGAAAGTAAAATCTATGTATTTAAAGAAATAGTGCACGTGCACTAAGGCCACGTTAAATATAACACGATGAAAGTCATAATATTGTCTTCTTTAGATTCAAAAAAATAAGCTTTCGCTTAATTTAATAAAAGTAATATGTATTTAAAGAGATTGTGCATGTACATTGGGATAATATTTATATAATGAAAGTGGTAATTTAATGTGATTATATATTTGATTATATTATTTGGTAATAAAAAAATTAATATAATGAAATGACAATTATATAATGTAATCAATTGTACTAAAAATGAATAAATTATACTTATTTGATTTTATTTTTTTATTTATTATTAACACTATCGTCACTATCATTAAATTTAATTTAAAATGTATTTTTTCATATATATATATATATATATATATAATGACATGTTATCAAAAAAGATTATATTAAATCATATAAAATAAATTTATTTATGTAATGTTTTTCAAGTCATATTAAAAAATTATAATTATTTATTTATTGAAAATTTTATAAAAATAAAATTTGTTTTCTAAAATTATAGATCATAATATAAAATCTTTAAAATTTTAGTAAAACATAACATTTATTATGAACTATTTTTTAATACTTTATATTTAGATTATTACAAATATAAAAAATTATTTAATATTTTATAAGATATGTTCTTAAATATAAAATTTAGTGTGGATTATATTATTAATAAAATAAATCTTTGTAAATTAAATTATTTCAAATTAAAAACTAGCTAATGTTAAAAATAATTTGTTAATAAAATTAAAATTTAAGGACTAAATCATTACTAAAAAAAATTAAAGACTAATTTATGAATTTTATTATATTTCAAAAACTTAATTATAATTTACCCTAATAAAAACTTCCTCAATAATATATAGAGAAATTAAATAAATTCAACTCAACTAAGCCTTTGTTCCAAAAATTTGGGGTCAGCTATATGGATTCGCTTTCTCCATTCTAAACGATTTTGGGTTAAATCCTCTGTTGTCCCAAAATAGTCCAAGAGGGGGGTGAATTGGACTTAAACTATTTTTCGGCCCTTGCTTGTAGTCTAATGAAAAATTGTGGCTTTGTTCAACTAGGTACTCCTATATATAGTGAAAGTGATATGTGTTTCAAGAATGTGTCCCTAAATTACAATTCAAGCCTCAATCAATATTTATACCAATTTTTAACATAACATGCATCACAAAATATTCAACTAATTTCTCAACCTACTCAATATATTTTTAAGTACATCAACTCAATCTATTCTATCAACATTCAATATCATGCATAGAAATTAAATTGAACAAAAGTAAAGAGATTAAGGTTAGAGAAATCAAATACAATGATTTTTATAGTGGTTCGGCTTAACTATCCTACATCCACTCTCTCAAAGAACCCTTTTTGAGTATTCTCTCCATTATTTGCTCTTTTAAAGGTAAGATACCAAAAGTCTTTTACAAATTCTTCAACACTAAGCTTTTACCAAGATAGCTTGAACCCTTAACAAGTGCCATCTTAAGCACTCACACTCACAAGCTTCAATAGATGTTTGTACAACCTCTCTTGAATGCAATTTAATGTTTTAACACTCACTCGCACTCAATACAAATCAAACT
The DNA here is from genome assembly GCF_030052815.1 of Hevea brasiliensis. Classification (NCBI taxonomy): domain Eukaryota; kingdom Viridiplantae; phylum Streptophyta; class Magnoliopsida; order Malpighiales; family Euphorbiaceae; genus Hevea; species Hevea brasiliensis. The sequence continues at coordinate 5,533,880 of NC_079497.1, read as the reverse complement.
ATAAAGAAGAGATGAGTTGATTTGCCAATGGTAGCTCAAACACTTTAAAGCTGTTGAATGAAAGTAATAAATGAAAAATTAATATTGGAGTGCAATTGTAAGCTTTCATCAAGTGTAAAATGAAGTAAAGAAAGTGTATTTATAGTCCCAAATCATTTTAAACTATTCGAAACCTTTTTGGAATGTTATACACTCTGTTCTATGCAAAATAGCCGTTATTTTATCTTTTTGTATGAAGTAGAACAACTCTAATCATTTAGCAAATTAATGAAATTTTTGGCGAAAGTAGTAAACTAGTTAGAAAACTATAATTTTAGCAAACATATTAGCAAACTAATATTTTAGCAAACAAGTTAACAAACTAATTTACCAGATACCTGTTTCAAATTGTAATATTTAAAAATCTATTTTATACCTTAAGAGAAATATATATTCCAATAGCAATATCCAAGGTCATGATGAGAGAAAATTTTATAAAGTAATTGAAAGAAATATTAATTTTGAGCTCCAATTGACTAAAACTTTTATCTATTCTTTTTACACAAATCCTAAGACTCAATTCCTAACTCTATGACTTTCATACCTTTACTTCGAGTTTTAGCTTTCATAATCTTATTCTTTCTCAACTTGGATTCATCTTGAGATCCTTTGAGTGCCCTTCCTCCTTAGATGCAACCTCAAATATTCTTCATGAATAAGAGAAAGAATCTACACATCACTTAAAATTGAGTTAGATAGATTCTAGTTGAGTTTTATTATCATCAAAATCAATGCTCATTTTGAGCTACACGGGGTCAACAGTCTCTCCCTTTTTGATGATGACAAAACTCAATTGAATCATCAATTAAGAATAAATAAAAGTGTGCGTAAGTTTATGTATAACCAAGCATGTTAGTGTGCGGGAATTTCTCCCCCTAAATGTATGAACACAAGTTCAAAAAAATAAAAGTATTAACAGCTATACAAAACTCTCCCTGAATTTATGCTACAAGAAATATTCATAAGATATCCACAATTTCAATATGCAAAATGTTAAACTTAATAGTTTGCACACATAAGCCACAATAGTTTGCATACACACTTCTAAAACATAAGCATACATCCATTTTCAAAATATAAGCACACATCCATTTTCCTAAAACAAAAGCACACATCCATTCTCCCCCTTTTTGTCATTAGCCAAAAAGGAAACAGGAGATATTAATCCAAAAAGAACCAAGTAAGCACAAACTGAAAAACAGTAAGGTAAACAGTAGCAAACTGAAAAACCATTTAACAACAGTCGTAAACATATTAGTAAACTAAAAAAAACATATCATTTTCTAAACATTAAGCCTTTTACTCCTTGGAACAGCTTTGGAAGGCACTATCTTCTTCTTGGAGGGTTTGGCAGCAGGTGGCTGAGAAACTTGGTCAGCCAAAGAATCATGCTTCTGTGATTTATCCTCATCAGATGGGCTTTGAAGAGCAGCAGCCAGAGTCTGATATGGATTGGACACTGTAGACTTAACTCTTTTCTTACTCTTCTTAGCCTGAGAAGCTTCAGCTGCAGAAAGTTTAGGTGGAGCACTCTCCTCCTGATCCTTTAGAGAATCTTCCTTCTTTTGTGTAGACTCAACTACCGGTTCTACAATTTGTTTACTCTCAAGTTCAACAGTAGGTTCAACTACAGGTTCTACAACTGGTGCACTATCATGCTCAACAATAGGTTCAACTGCAGGTTCTACAACCTATTCACTATCACGCTCTACAACAGCAGTAGACTCACCAAGCCTAGTGTCTCCACACTCAACATTACCATGATCAAATGCACTACCATCATGAGTAGAAGGATCACCTACTTGTGCATCAGTCTCAACTCTAGTTACAAAATCAGTTTCCTGTGCCTGCTTAAGATCTGCAATCTGTTTCTTTAGCTCCTCATTTTGAGTAAGTAAATGACAATCAACAATATCCATAAATTTCCTCAGAAGTTCAATAGACTGATTTGATGTACTGAATTTCTCATTAATAAATGTTCTTAATCCTTGAAGCTCACTTACAATCTCATTTTTGAAATCAGAATCAACTTTGGCTTTAGAAGATCCACCTTTTTCAAAACGTTTCTTTCTGCCATCAGTATCAAAATGAATTTCTCTAAGTACAATTAAATCTGCTCTAGAACTCTCCTTAGAGACATTTATATCCAATTCTCTAAACAAGGTAGTTAAGAGGTGTGCATAGGCTAATTTACCAATTCCATAAGCTTTACACATTTTTGAAAATCAAATAAGCCAAATTCATTCTCACTTTGTTAACAATATGCCACATGATGCACATATCCAAATAACTCAAATATCCATAGCTGCCAGATTTAGGATAAAAGATATAATTGACTATACTGTGAATAATCTTAATGTGCTGAAGGGCTTTAGTGCTAGTGGATTTTTCACTAGTGGCAGTGTTGGCAGGAAAAACTTCACTTTCAAATTCAGTTAAATTAAAACCTAGAACTCTAGCAACATCTCTATGAGCAGAGATTCTATTTCCATCATTCGGCAATTTTAAGGCTTTGGCAATCAACTCAACAAAAACATCATACACTCTGTCATTCAAAGAAACCTTAAATCTTTCTTCTTCATCGACAATTTTTAAGTTCTATAAAATTCTTGGACTAGACTAGGATAATAAACATCATTGCATTCACACACAGTCAGCCATTCTTGAAATTCAAATAGTTCCTTAAATTGAAAATCAATCTGATCAAAATTGTCCCATTTTATGAACTTACAGTCTAGAAGCGCTTTGTCAACAAGAGAGCTCGATGATTTTGAAGCACCCTTTTCACGCTGAATGTCAATCCCACGCACTTTCCTTCCCCTTTTCTTTTCTGGTGCCATCACTGCAGGTTAAACTTCCTCAGATGGGTCAGAGGATACACTATTGAAATCAGTTACTAGTGTTTTCCTCTTTTCTTTCAATTTCTTCTTTAAGGCAGTAACAGGGAGTTCTTCAGATGAAGAGGAGGATGATGAGGCTGCGGCTGGGGTTTTTCTTTTTGTGCGAGCCATGAATGGCGAATCAGAAGCAGTGAGGAATCGGGAAAAATGGGTTTCGACGCAATGAGGAATGAATGAGGAATTAGAGAGTGAGAGAGGCGCTCGAAGAAGATGGTTCGGTATAATGAAGAAAAATTTGATAAAAAAATGGGTAAGATTGGTACTGAGAATCGATAAGAAGGTGCGAGAGGAGTCGGGTATGGCGAGAAAAAAGAAACTGAAGGGCTGAGGTTTCGTGTAGCAGTGGATGTAAAATTAATTTTTCTTGAGTCCCGCGCTTTCCCTCTTATAGTTTACTTTATTTGAATTTTATTTTAATTTTAATGTGTGTGTGTGTGTGTGTATATATATATATATATATATATATATATAGACATGATATAGCAAAAAAAATGTAAATGAGTAAGTGCATTGATTAGCGCGCAGAGAGTTCTAAGCACAGACACTTTTTGGCTTAAAATTTGAATAGCACACGATACAACAAACTAATTTTAGACACGCAACAGTAACATACAACTTAGTAAACTAATTTTCAAGAGTACAGAAATAAGTTAGCTACTGTTATATAAAGTTTTCTTAGCAACTTAATATTACAGCAAATTACTCACAAATTAGACAATATGTAAATATGTTAAATCTATATGACTTGAATTTTAAGCAAGTGGTTCACTCATACCAATTTCCCTTCTAATTTTACAAAAGGTTTTCTCATTGAGTGGTTTTGTAAAAATATTTGCAAGTTGATTTTCAGATGCAACAAATTCAATTTTGATATCTCCATTTTGAACATGATCTCTAATAAAATGATGTCTGATCTCAATATATTTTGTTCTTGAATGTTGGACTGGATTTTTATCAAGTTTATAGCACTTGTGTTGTCACACCTAATTGGAAAAAGATTATATTTTAAACCAAAATCTACCAATTGTTGTTTCATCCACAAAATTTGAGCAACACAACTACCAGCAGCTATATATTCAGTCTCAGCTGTAGACAGAGCTACTGAAGTTTGTTTCTTACTGTGCCAAGAAACTAGTGCAAAACTAAGAAATTGACAAGTACCTGAAGTACTTTTTATATCCAATCTACTTCTAGCAAAATCTGAATTACTATAACCTACAAGATTGAATGATTTACATTTTGGATACCATAAACCAATTGAGTGTGTGCCAATGAGGTATTTGAAGATTCTTTTAACTGCACTTAGATGAGATTCTTTTGGACATGATTGAAATCTTGCACACAAGCAAACACTAAAATGTATGTCTGGTCTAGATGCAGTAAGATACAAGAGAGAGCCAATCATACCTTTATAAAGCTTTGTATCTACTTCTTTACCTTTTTCATCATTGTCCATTTTAATTGTTGAACTCATAGGAGTGCCAATGCTCTTCAAATCTTCCATTTTAAATTTCTTCAACATATCCTTGATGTACTTTGATTGATTTATGAAGATGCCATCTTTTATTTGCTTAATTTGAAGTCTAAGGAAGAATGTGAGCTCCCCCATCATGCTCATCTTAAATTCATTCTGCATAATCTTAGAAAATTTCTTGCAAATAGATTCTTTAGTAGCACCAAAAATTATATCATCAACATATATTTGCACAATGAGCATATCATTATGATGCTTTTTAACAAAAAGTGTTGTGGCCAATTTGCCTCTTTGAAAATCATTTTGTAAAAAGGAATTTACTAAGCCTTTCATACCATGCTCTAGGAACTTGTTTTAAACCATATAAAGCTTTAGTAAGTTTATAAACATGATTTGGATGCTCATGATTTTCAAAGCCCAGAGGTTGTGCAACATACACTTCCTCATCAATATAACCATTTAAAAATACACTCTTGATATCCATCTGATAAAGCATAAAATCCTTGTAACATGCAAAGGCACACAACATTCTAATAGCTTCAATTCTACAACCGGAGCAAAGGTTTCATCAAAATTAATACATTCCTCTTGGTTGTAGCCTTGAGCCACTAGTCTAGCTTTGTTTCTAACAACATTGCCTTTTTCATCTATTTTATTTCTAAAAACCCATTTAGTACCAATAATTGAATGATTTTTAGGTTTAGGAACCAAATTCTAAACTTTGTTTCTCTCAAATTGATTGAGTTCTTCTTGCATGGTAAGAATCCAACTTTCATCATTTTGAGCTTCTTCAAAACATTTAGGTTCAATTTGTGAAACAAAGGCAACATTACCAAAATATTTTCTCAATTGTGCTCTAGTCATGATCCTTTGAGATGGATCATCAATGATGTCTTCTTGGGGATGATTTCTATGGAATCTCCATTCTTTAGGTAAATCTTCATGTTGGGGTTCATTCACTTGTAATTCTTCCAAATTTGACATTGATTTGATCATTGTTGGCATTATGGACATCTATTGTGGTATCTCCTTGAGTTTCTTCATCTTTGTCATCAATTTGTTTCATTTCTTGACTTGATTTTACATTTTTGTTTTCCAAACATCTGCTCATTATTGTCATCAAAAACATCTTTCCTTCTAATAGAAGGGTTAGCCTTATCAAACAAAATATGAATAGTTTCCTCAATAACTAATGTTCTTCTATTAAACACTCTATATGCTTTACTCTTTATTGAGTACCCAAGAAAAATTCCTTCATCAGATTTAGCATCAAATTTCTTCAAGTTATCCTTCTTGTTATTTAAGATATAGCACTTACATCCAAATGCTCTGAACTATGAAATATTTGGTTTTCTTTCTTTCCAAAGCTCATAGGGGGTCTTTTTCAAAATTGGTCTAATCAAAATTCTATTCAACACATAGTAAGAAGTATTAATAGCTTCAGCCCAAAAATACTTTGGCAAATTATTTTCATTCAACATGGTTCTAGTCATCTCTTGCAAAGTCTTATTTTTTCTTTCTACAACCCCATTTTGTTGTGGAGTTCTAGGAGCTGAAAAGTTATGGTTTATTCCATATTTATCACAATATTTCTCAAATAAATGATTTTCAAATTCAGTTCCATGATCACTCCTTATAGATGTGATGCAAAAACCTTTTTCATTTTGAACCATTTTACTAAAAGGGGTGAATTTCTCAAAAGTTTTATCTTTGTGAGCAAGGAAGAATGTCCATGTATATCTTGAATAGTCATCAACAATAACTAAAATATATGTCTTTCCACCAAGACTAGCAGGAGATACGGGTCCAAACAAATCAAGATGAAGCAATTCTAATGGCCTAGTAGTGGAATAATATTTTTAGATTTAAAAGATGATCTAATATGCTTTCTGTAACACCCCAAAATTTTAAATTTTATTATTTTATGAGCATTATTGGTATTTTAATTTTATTTAAATTTTAGAAATTTTTTTTTTGAGATTTTTCGGATTTTAAAAATCGGGTTCGATTTTCCGAAAATATAAACTTTGATGATTTTTAAAAATTAATTTAAAGACCACGTGGCAAAACTAAAAATATATTTGGAATCTACGAATTTTTCTGAATTTTCTGGAATTTTTTTGGAATTTTTGGACCTCGTTTTCGGTCCCGAGGCAGAGTAAAAATTCAAAATTTTGTATTCTGAATCGAACCTACTAATCGAATCGATCGGATCGGACCGGTCGAATCGGACCGGTCTTCTTCTTTTTCTTCCTCCTCCCCGCGCGCGTCCGACCCCTCTCCCTTCTTCTCTCTTTTTCTCTCTCCTCCCTCCTCCCCTTGCCGTGCCGCCTCACCCTCCTCCCGCCACCGAACGCTGAAACGGCCTGGCTCGAGCGGCAGCGCGCGACTCTTCGACTTCCCAGCCAAAATCCGACCTATCCAGCCACCAATCAGACAGGGTCTTGTGTCTAAACTCATCTACTCGTCGAGAGTTTTCCATAGACACCAAGAACACCGAAATTCATCGAGCGGTTTATTCAATTTTTGCATGGGAAGTTTTAGCCCATTTTAATTTTTGGGCTAGATTTCTCACAAACCGTGAACCCCACGAGAAAATCGAGAGTACCAGCGCGCTCCATTCGTCGAGAGCTTCGCGGTGACATAAATTTCGAATTTTTTCGATACCGTTTTTCGGTGGGTCCCACGGAACTTCGCAGTGTTTTTCGAGCATTTAATGAGCTTAGAAAATTCTGAAAAATTTATGTACTAACCCCCATGTTATGGGCTTCGTGTAGGTATCCTCAATTCGCAGAAATTCGACAGTTGTTAGGGTCTGTGAATTTCCAGCCAGACAGACTCGCCACCGGAAAAGTCTCCGAATTGGATCGAGGTTTTGGGTACCCCCCCATTGTTAGACGTCCCGAGCGCGTCCCCGAAGTCGGAATCGGCAAAGGTAAACCCGAACCTTGCTTTTTCATAATTTTCTAGTGCTTAAATAGGATTAAAAATCCATAAGATATTCGTGGTAGCTTAGAAAATTATGATTCTTTTTGCAATAGTTTAGTAATATTGCTAAGAACCGCGGGGCAAAGTTTAAGAATTTTTAGAGCTTATTTGGGCAGTTTTTGCAAAAATGATCAATTATAAGGACTAAATTGAAATTTTACATATTGTGATGGATGACTGATTTGATGGGCCCAGGAGGGGCTGTGTGATGTGATTGAGTTGTAGATATATGGATTGTGAATATTGAAGTGTGTTTTGAGCCCTTTTACAGGTTGGGTAGGTCCTAGGTATAGGGGAGACTCTGCCGGATTTTCGGTACGACTTAGGACGTATTTGGTCTTTTCTTGATTTGTATTGAGTCATTTGTATTAAATAATTGTAATGTAATTGTCAGGTGAGCCGGGACAGCCTTCTTCCTCCGCCCAGCCGCCACAGTGACCATTGTCAAGTCTGTGAGTAAAATATTAATTTTAATTGTAATTTTGATATTATTATATGTTCAAGCATGCCCATGCATCACTTATATGCATATATTTATATAGTTAAACTCTAGGCACGATTTATGTTGCATTCATAACTGTTAAAGTGTCATGGATGTTGTTGTGGTAATTTGGAGCAGCGTGCGTGCGTTGGCGTGCGTGTGATGTGGTGTGGACTATGGATAGGACGGGTAGTCACGGCTTGAGTTCTTCACTGGGACCCGATCCTTCGGGGTAGTCACGGCTTGAGTTCTTCGCTGGGAGCCCCGATTTGGTTTATTAAGCGAAAGTCCGGCTTGAGTTCTTCGCTGGCACCAGGTTGGATTTAAGAGAGCTGTATAGGGGATCAGCTCCCATATAGTATGATTGATATTACTGGGTGTGTGAGTGCTCCAAATTACCTTTTTGATGTTATGATGTGAAAATGTTGTTGATGTTGCATTTCACTCTACAGGGTGCATTAGTTTTAGATAGTTATAGAGATTATGGTTAAAATTGATATTTTACTCTCTGAGTCGAACGCTCACTCCTGTTCAATATTTTTTCAGGCTACAGGAGAATTTTATTGTGGTTAACCTGCTTTTCTCCTTCGCAGGTTGTTTTATCAATATTTGTGTAATTTTATTTACTCCTAGAATTTCCGCATGTGTTAGAAATATTTAAATGATTCGGGTCTGTAATATAAAATGTCATGTGGACCTATAAAATTACTATATGCATGTTTGATGGACTGGATGAGGGAGATGAGCTCCCATTTATCTTTATGTTGATTTGAGTATGTGGAGGGTGAGCTGAGCTCCCCAATTGATGATATATTTTGTTTACAGGTCGGTGAGTCAAAAACTCTCCATTGAAAGGTTCACTTTATGGCCGGACTCTGTCCGGTTGATTTCTTGAAATTGGGCTCAAATGGGCCTTAGAGTTGTATTGATGAATAGTTAGGCTTACTACGGGCCTCGGGGGCTTTAGGCTGGCCCAGGTCCTAGTGCCAGTCCGGCCCATAGGTTGGGTCGTGACACTTTCCTAGTTCACATGCCCTACATTGAAATTCATTTTCATAGTTAACCTTAGGTAGACCTTTAACAAGTTCTTTCTTAGACAATTTTGAGAGTGTATGCATGCTTGCATATCCTAATCTTCTATGCCATAAATAACTAAAATCATTAAAAGATACTAGACATGTACCATGATTAGTTTCAAAGTTATTCATGTCAAGAATGTAAACATTATTAGATCTATTGACAATGAACAATGTGTCATTATCTAAGTTATTAATTGTACAATGAGAAGAAGTGAACTTTACCTCAAAACCTTTATCACAAAGTTGACTTACACTTAGCAAGTTGTATTTCAAGCCTTCAACAAGTGATACATCTTCAAAGCAAGGTTTGGTTCCAATTGTGCCATTTCCAATTATTTTTCCCTTTCCTTTATCTCCAAATTTCACATGTCCTCCATCTACCATTGTGATTTTTGAAAACTTATCCTTTTCACCGGTCATGTGTTTTGAACAACCACTATCTATATACCATTTTTCACTTTCCTTCATCCCTTTGAAACAAACCTGAAATTTAATCATTTAGCTTTAGGTACCCAAGCAACTTTGGGTCCTTGGGGGTTAGTAACTTTAGGTAAGGTTCCCTTTGGCACCCATACCTTCTTTACCTTAAGGAAACCCTTCCTAAGTGCACAAAAACTAATCATATGATCTCTTTTATTGCAATAATAACATGTGACATTAGGCAAGTAGGAAGTAGATGCTTTAATGAAATGATTCTTGTATTTACCATAGTTCATGAAATCGTCAAAACCAATCCCATATTTTTCATTTGAAATTCTTTGGTTTCCAAGAAGTACATCTGGAGTTTCTTTTCCTTTTGTAAATTTTGCCAAATCATTTATCAAAGATTCTATTTTAGCTTCAAGAGCCTTATTTTTCTTAATGAGCTTTTCACAAGTTTCTTTTGAGTTTTTCAACTCCAAATCTAGCTCTTTAAACAAAGCAATTTGTCCTTTGTAAAATTCATTTTCTTTATACACATTGGACATGGCAATATTTTGTGATCTCAATTATTCAATTTCTAAATTCATTTTAGTGCATTTTCTCTTATAGTTTCTATACTCATCGAGCACTTTAGCAAATGCAAGTTCAAGTTCCTCTACATTAAGAGGTTCAAGAGAATTTACCTCATTATCACTTTCTTCTTCCTTTTGTGAACTTTTGACTTTCTCTTCAAATGCCATCATACAAATATGAACAGCCTCTTTGTCACTTGATTCATCATTTAAAGATTCTTCACTGTTGCTTCATACAACTTTCATAGCTTTCTTGCTCTTGTCTTCTTTTCCTTTCTTCTTTTTGAGCAATGGACATTTGGGCTTGATATGTCCTGGTTTGTGACATTCATAACATACAATTTCTTCTTTTGATTCCTTGAAACGTTTATCCTTGGGAGTATACTTTTTCAAGAATTTCTTGTATTTACTTCCTCCCTTCTTGAAAGCTCTTTTGAATTTTCTTGCAAGCATAGCCATTTCATCATCATCATTACTTGAAGCACTTGAGTTGTCACTTGAGTCAACTTTAAGTACAACTCCTTTCTTTTTCTCTTTATCCTTATTTGTCTTGAGAGCAATGCTTTTCTTCTTCTTTTGCTCATTTTCAACTTCATCTTTCTTATATACCATCTCATGTGCAATAAGAGATCCAATGAGTTCATCATAGGTGAATGTTTTAAAATCCTTGGCATCTTGGATAATCGTAGTCTTTGCTTCCCAAGATTTTAGAAGTGGTCTAAGAATTTTCTTCACAAGTTCGACTTCCTCAAATCTTTTACCAAGTGCTTTGAGAAGATTAACAAGATCGGTAAACCTTGTACTCTTATCCGTACTTGATTCTCCTGGCTTCATTTCAAATAGCTCATAATCTCGGATAAGGAGGTTTGCTTTGGATTCCTTGATGACATCCGTTCCTTCATAAGTGACATCAAGCTTATCCCAAATTTCCTTAGCAGTTTGACATCCTGAAACACGATTATATTTATTAAGGTCAAGTGAGCAATGCAAAATATTAATAGCTTTAGTGTTTACAGAAATTTTCTTCCAATCATTGTCATCATATTCATCTTCATTTTTAGGAACTTTAGTATTTCCTTGACCATTTTTTTGAGAAACATATGGACCATTTTTAATAATTCTCCATGCATCAATATCTATAGATTGTATGAAATTTCTCATTCTAACTTTCCAAAATGAGTAATTAGTGCCATTGAAGAGTGGTGGTCTAGTAATTGAGTAGCCTTCAGCTACTAGTGTGAGTATACCGACAGTGTTGCTAGATGAACCAGCCATTGGGGATCACTCCAAGGTTGTGACACCTTAAGCAAGAGAGACAAGCTCTAATACCAATTTGTTGTTCCAAAATAGTCCAAGAGAGGGGTGAATTGGACTTAAACAATTTTTCAGCCCTTGCTTATAGCCTAATGAAAAATTGTGGCTTTGTTCAACTAGGTGCTCCTATATAGAGTGAAAGTGATATGTGTTTCTAGAATATGTCCCTAAATTGCAATTCAAGCCTCAATCAATATTTATAGCAATTTTTAACATAACATGCATCATAAAATATGCAACTAATTTCTCAACCTGCTCAATATATCTTCAAGTATATCAACTCAATTTATTCTATCAATATTCAATATCATGCATAGAAATTAAATTACATAAAAGTAAAGAGATTAAGGTTAGAGAAATCAAACACAATGATTTTTATAGTGGTTCGGCTTAACTAGCCTACATCTAATCTCTCAAAGAACCCTCTTTGAGTCTTCTCTCCACTATTTGCTCTTTTAAAGGCAAGAGACCAAAAGCCTTTTACAAATTCTTCAACACTAAGCTTTTGCCAAGGTAGCTTGAATCCTTAACAAGTGCTATCTTAAGCAATCACACTCACAAGCTTCAATAGGTGCTTGTACAACCTCTCTTGAAATGCAATTTAATGTTTTAACACTCACTCTCACTCAATACAAATCAAACTATAAAGAAAAGATGAGTTGCCAATGGTTGCTCAAACACTTTAAAGCTCTTGAATGAAAGCAATAAATGAAAAATCAAGATTGGAGTGCAATTGTAAGCTTTCATCAAGTGTAAAATAAAGTAAAGAAAGTGTATTTATAGTCCCAAATCATTTTAAACTATTTGAAACATTTTTGGAACGTTATACACTCTGTTATAAGCAAAATAGTCGTTATTTTGTCTTTTTATACGAAGTAGAACAACTCTAATCATTTAGCAAACTAATGAAATTTTTTGCGACAGTAGTAAACTAGTTATCAAACTATAATTTTAGCAAACACATTAGCAAACTAATATTTTAGCAAATAAGTTAGCAAACTAATTTACCAGATGCCTGTTTCAAATTGTAATCTTTAAAAATCTAATTTAGACCTTAAGAGAAATATATATTCCAATAGCAATATCCAAGGTTATGATGAGAGAAAATTTTATAAAGTAATTGAAAGAAAAATTAATTTTGAGCACCAATTGACTAAAACTTTCATCTATTTTTTTTACACAAATCCTAAGACTCAATTCTTAACTCTATGACTTTCATACCTTTACTTCGAGTCTTAACTTTCATAATCTTATTCTTTCTCAACTTGGATTCATCTTGAGATGCCTTTGAGTGCATTTCCTCCTTAGATCCAGCCTCAAAGATTCTTCATGAATAAGAGAAAGAATCTACACATCACTTAAAATTGAGTTAGATAGATTCTAGTTGAGTTTTGTTATCATTAAAATCAATGCTCATTTTGAGCTATACGGGGTCAACATCCTCAGAAATTTGTAATGCTTCTAGGTCATGTTGTACTACTCTCTTCCAAGTCAATTTAGGTCTACCCCTTTTTTTCTTTCTATCCTCTAACCTAATGTGCTCTACTTGTCTAACTGGAGCCTCCGTATGTCTATGCTTCACATGACCAAACCACTTCAATCTCCTTTCTCTCAACTTATCCTCAATTGGCACAACTCCTACCTTTTCTCTAATACTCTCATTACAGAATTTATCTAGTTTAGTATGGCCACTCATTCACCTTAACATTCTCATCTATGCAACTCTTATCTTAGACGCATACGACTCATTCAGTGCCCAACACTCACTACCATATAACATAGCCGGTCGTATGGCTGTACGGTAAAATTTTCCTTTTAACTTATTGGGAATCTTGAGATCACATAAAACTCCTGTGGCACGTCTCCACTTCAAACATTCTACGTTAATCCTATAACTAACATCCTCCTCACATCCCCCATCTACTTGAAGGACTGAGCCAAGATATTTAAAGTGATTACTTTGGGACAGTACCACTCCATCCAAACTAACTTCTTCCCTATCACCAGTTTAGCCTTCACTGAACTTGCAATGCATGTATTTTGTCTTCGTTTTACTTAACTTAAAGCCTTTTGACTCTAGAGTACTTCTCCAAAGCTCTAAATTTCTATTGACTCCTTCTCGCGTCTCATTTATCAGAATAATATCATTCGCAAATATCATGCACAAAGGAATACTCTCTTGTATATGTTTCGTCAATTCATTTAAAACTAATGTAAAAAGGTAAGGGCTTATAGCTGATCCTTGGTGTAATCCAACTGAGATCGAAAAATCTCTTGTGTCCCCTCCCACTGTGCGCATAATAGTAGTTGCTCCTTCATACATATCTTTCAACACTTGTATGTACCTAATAGATACACTCTTTTGTTCTAACACTTTTCATAAGACATCTTTGGAAACACTATCATAAGCCTTCTCCAAATAAATAAAAACCATGTGTAGATCTTTCTTCACATCTCTATATTTCTCCATCAAGCTTCTAATGAGAAAGATCACTCTCATAGTTGAATGACCGAGCATGAAGCCAAATTGATTGAGAGAGATAGAAGTATCATGACGTAGTCAATGCTCTACAACTCTCTCCCATAACTTCATAATATGGCTCATGAGTTTAATTTCCTTATAGTTTGAGCAACTCTGTATGTCTCTCTTATTTTTAAAAATAGGTACTAAAATACTCCTCCTCCATTCATCAGGCATTTTTTTTGAGTTTAGAATCTTATTAAATAATTTAGTTAACCATGCCACTCCCATATCTCCCAAACACTTTCACACTTCAATTGGTATTCCATTGGGTCCACAGGCTTTATCCACTTTCATTCTCTTAAGTGATTCCTTTACTTATAAAAATCTAATCATTCTAGTATAATTCACATTATTTTCTATTGTTTTATAGTCTATATTCACGCTATAGACTATTATTAAAGATTTATATTATTTGTAATTAAAAAATATTTTATGCATAATTAAAATTATTGCATAAGATATTTTTATATAAAATTATTACACTTAAAAAAATAATAATAAAATCATCACATTATTAACTTAACTTATTTTATTAACAAATTTTTAAATACTAGTGAAACATATTTAAAATAAAATAAAAAAAAATTAAAATTAAATGTTTGCATTTTAAATTAACATTATTATGAATAAAAGTAAATATTATTAATTTAATTAATTTAAAATAGTAAAAAAAGGCTTATTTGTAATTTATACAAATAAAAAAGGCTTATTTGTAATTTATACCGACTACTTAGACTCATAATTACTACTAAATAGGTTTTTATATTAAATATGATTTTAAACAATATTAAAAAAATCATAAATATAAGCTCATTTCTTTTTCTCTTATCTTAAATTATAGATTATATTTTATTAAATAAGAATTATTTTGTTAGATTTCTAATATACTTTTTATTTAATATATATTAAAAATCAAGAATTCATTTTTTTAAATAGTTTATTAACCTAAGATAATAATGTATGTATAGAGTAAATTAAGAAAATGTTAAGTAAAATTTATTACTTTAATTTAAAATGGAAATATGTTTATTTTTATAAAACGAAGAGTATATATTTATTGGTGCCAAGTTTAAAATCTCATAAGTTTATTAAATTTATGTTCAAATAGCATCCCTCTGTAACATAAAATAATAGTTCAGGAAAAGTACATGTTTATTAATGACATTTTTAATGTCCAAAAAATTACCATTATATATTTATTTCACAATAAAAATTTATTTATAAAAACACTAATTAATTTGTTATTAATTTGATGAATTGTGCTCATCCATATGGTCGTTATAGATAATAATTTTTTATTTTTCAACACATGCAAGGCACAATATAAAATTGATTTTAAATATAGGCAAAATATATAAATTCATCATTAAATTTTTAAAACACTCTATGACACACCTCGATTCCAGTAACCGTCTCATAATACATTTTAACTCTTGTAAAATAAAGTAAAATTAAGATATTTTTTAATATATTATTATGATATAAATAGTACCTTAATTTCATTTTATAAGAGTTAAAATGTATCATAAAATATCGATAGAAATTAGAGTATTTTATGGGACATTTTCAGAATGCCACAAAATTTTTTTTTATGTTTGAACATATTAATGTGAAGTAATACTAAAGTGACAATGATTTATCTCTTAATACTAAAGTTTAAAATATCATACTCTTAAATATGAAGGGCATGATAGTTATAATAAAAGATAGCTACTCTTATTGTATAGTTAATTAAAATATCATACTTTTCAATATAAAAATAAAATTATAATTTTATAACGTATTAATTTTCACTTTATTTAATTTTTTTTTCTATAAAGAAGAGTAGAAAAAAAAAGCACCATTTCCCTATAAATTACAATTTATTCAATGAAATTTAATAAAATATATAACTTAATTTTTATATTTTTAAAATTAAATAATTTAATTCATAACATTTGATAAAATTCATAATTTAGTCTATTTATTTAATTTACTGTTAATTATAGTATAAATGATCAAAATATTTTTAATTATATATATTTTATAACTTAAACAATTTAATTCTTAAGATTTTGTATTACAAATAAAATAAATTAAATCAAAAGAGTATTTTATTTATAAAGTTTAAATCAATAGATTATTTTATTTATAACATAAAATTTTAGAAACTAAATTATTTTAATAAAAAAATATATAATGTTAAAAATATTTTAATTGTTTTATCGTGAGTGACAGTCAATTAGACAAAATGACTAATAACTTTTAACAAAATTTTAAAGGTTAAATTAATTAATTTTAAAAATATAAAAACTAAATTATATATATATTTAAACATCAGGGCTAACTTGCAATTAAAAATTTTTTTATTTTTTTTTATACGAACATGAGTTAATTAAAAATAAAATAAAATAATAATAATAATAATAATAAAGCGCCACCCGGAAGAAAGTTACACGCGAGTCACGTTACTAAGCGACGCGGGATTGAAATGGCCGTGCCACGCAAGCTGGGCGTAGTCATGGTCAAAGAGGACAATCGAATGAGAAGATAACGCGTACGTCAAGTGCAAAGCAAATGACAAAAGAACTGGTCAATCCTCCATGAATTAGCAAAAAAGAGCTAATCACGTTTTTGAACTTTATTCACAATATTAACATTGTGATAGTTGCTTGGAATGAGGGGCCATCCATGTGAATATTTTATAAATAAAGTCTATTTTTTTATTTTTATAGTAAATATTTTCAAATTAAATTTCTTCCATGAATTCATTCTCATTGACCTAATGCTTATCAATGCATTATGCAATATCTAATTAACATGTTATTGTTATAATAATAATTTTATAGAACAATGACTCCAGTTTATCAAATAATTGTTTAATTTAATATTTTAAATGTTAAATCTCTGCTAATTTATTTAAAACTTGCTTTAATATGAAAAATAAAATATAAAAAATGGTTAAAAGCAAGCGTTCATAATTAAAACCACAGCAGTGTAAATTAAAAAAAAAAAAAAAGTATGTGCTAGTTCACGTATTGCCATGGTTTTATCAAGAATTGGGCTGAAGCAAGCCTAACTAGAGCGTAGATTTTCCTAAAATGGGCCAAGTCGAGTTCATCTCCTGCACGTTGGGCTTGCTATTTCTATTCCATAGAAACGCATGCCTTCGTTTTGAGAAAAACTGTCGTTTTGGCAAGCATATGTCTTATTTAGTGAATCATATAAAAGCGACTTGACGTTGGACAGCTACTGAAAACGATCCAGCGGTAAACCTCCTTCCCATTTTGAAATCCGCGCAACAAAATCATCGACGGCTCTCTCTCTCTCTCTCTCTCTCTCTCTCTGCGCAATGGCGAGATACTGTAGAATCAAGGTCCCTTTCTTTTTCCTCTGTAATTATCTCTTTCCTTGACCACTAACTGATCGATTGCTCAATGTTCTGTCTTGTTTTGGTTTCTCTTTTCATTTGTAGAATTTTAGCTTCCATTCGAGGTTCATCATCATGTGGTTAGAGGCGATTTAACTTTGGATAAAATGGCTATAATATTTCTCTTCATTTTCAGGTCTGGCATTTTGAGCTTTACTTCGTTTAGGTAATAGTTTCTGAAACAATGTTACTTACAGATCTTTTGAAGATTTTAGTTGCTCATGAATGCATGTTGTGAATTGAACTCCAGTTTCGGCAGTTTTTGTGCTTTGCTTGAAACTGTAAATATATTTATAAGTTGGGGTTGTTATGTTTCTGTTAGTTAGTTACTAACAGCTCCGGCTCAGCATTTAGGGATTAGATTTTTACTTTGCTTCGTGTATAGGTACTTCAATGTATTGAATCAAATACGACTACTGAAGATTATTCTTCAATTGCAGTTTTTATTCCTTGCTTAAGTGTGTTCATGGTATCAGAGCACATATAAGGGGTGCTTCTTTTCGTCTGGGGTTTAGAATTTGTTGATAACTGAGTTTAGAGTTGCAGAGATTAGCTGCTTCTGGAAATGGAGTCTATTGAGGCAGATTGAGATCGTGAAATGTGATCTGAAAATCAGGCACAAGGATTTAGGAACGTAGATCATGATAAAAAAGTAATAGATGCTGATTCTTTGGTTTTGCAAAATTCAGATCATCCAAGTATGATCTTAGTAAGTGCACTTCTCACTGGTTCTAATTACTCAGCTTGGAGCAAATCTACGATTATAGCTCTAAGAGCTTAGTACAAACTAGGTTTTATTAATGGTAAATGTATAATTCCTGATGTGAATTCTCCGATGTTGACAAGTGGCAATTGTTTGATAATATGGTGATAATTTCATGGATTTTGAACTCAATTTCAAAAGAATTGGCTTAAGCTTTCTTGTATTTTACCACAGCTAGAGAACTGTGGGAAGAACTAGAGCAAAGGTTTGAGAAAATAAATTTTGGCAAAAAGAAGGAGTTTGTAAAGAAAGAAGATCTTTACTGTGACAATTCTAATGCTTCTGGTCATGCAAGAGACACTTGCTTCAAAATTTATGGTTATCCTGATTGGTACAAAGAGTTGAAACAGAAGAAAGGGAAAAGTCAAGTTTGTGTGGCAGCTAATGTCGCAAATATGGTAGTGAAGCTTGTGCCAGAATAAGTATGAGGATTGGTCTGTGAATCTCACCAATGTCATACGACAGTAGATACTGCAATAAATGAAAGTTATGCAGGTATGCAAGCTCACTAAGTCCTTGTGTGGACTTAACCAAGCAAGTTGGCAATGGAATAAGGACTTTACTAAGAATTTGCAAAATTATGGTTTTACTCAATCTTCATCTAAGTTGTGAAAGGGTCTGTTGATAGTTTCATTGCTTTGTTGGTATATGTTGATGATGTTTTGATCACAGGGGTCGATGAAAAAGATATAATTGCCATCAAGCAATTTTTGGATAAACAATTCACCATTTAAGGATCTTGGCTATGCCAAGTACTTTTTTGGTCTTGGAATGGCACGGTCTACAAATGGGATGTATCTCAGTCAAGGAAATATGTTTTTGGATATCCTCGATGATGCAGGATTGTCTTCAGCTAAACCAATATCTACACTTATGCTTTGGGGGTTAAAGCTGGAGACTGATGTGGGAGAATTGTTTCAAGAATCTAAAAGATATTGCAGGCTGATTGGAAGGTTATTATATCTTGGATTTACATGCCCAAATGTCACATACTCAGTCCAACAGTTGAGTAAATTCATGCAAACTCTGCAGAAGCCTCATTGAGAAGCTGCTGTTCACGCGCTGAAAAGGATTATTTTTTCCTACTAACTCTACATTTCAATTGGCCGCCTTTTGTGATGTCGACTGGGCTTCATGTCCCGTGTCGAGAAAATCTGTGTCAGGCTTTTGTATCTTTTTGGGGTTTGCACTTGTTTCTTGAAAATCGAAGAAGCAGTCCGCTGTTAGTCATTCTTCAGCTGAGGCTGAGTATAGGGGTATGGCATCTATTGTTTGCAAGCTTCAGCAGATTACTTAAAGAATTTCAGATTTCAGTCTTGCATATTCCTCTTCATTTTCATGTTCGGACAAAGCATTTAAAATAGATTGTCATGTGGTGAGGGATCGGCTTGCTAGGGGCTTCATCCAAACGGTTTATGTTTCTTCTAGCCAGCAACCTGCGGGCTTGTTCACTAACTCCTTGTCTTCAGTTTCATAAGATTTTCTCTTGGCCAAGATGAGACTTCTCCTCGTCTCCATCTTGAGGGGGATGTAAAATATATTTATTAGTTAGCTTGAAGTGATTTAGTTACTCTGTAAGTTGGGGTTGTTATGTTTCTGTTCTTTAGTTAGTAACCAGCAGCTCCAGCTCAGCATGTAGGGATTAGTTTTTTTACTTTGCTTCATGTATACATACATGAAGAATAAGTTGTAAGTTTAAAAATAATTATTTGTAGAATTAAAATTATTATAAGAATAATTTGTTAAAAGCGTTTCGTAAAAAATAAAAAGATATTATTATAAGTTTAAATTAATGAAAATGAGATTATTTATTCTATTAAATAGGAAATTGCAAAATTATGAATGAGTAGAAAATAAAGTGAGATTTATTATGAAAATTTCATAAATAGTACATTTTTCTATATTAAAATGCTAAACTAAAACACATCATTTTTTCGATGATAATTAATCTTTTTAATAGAAAACTTTCTATTCAATAATCATTTTATAAATTAACACTCATATTTTTATGTAATTGAGTGCCATAAGATATCATTAGCCTTTCACCTCTTAATTTTAATTTTTTTAATAATTATTTTCCATTGTCATATTATGTCTTCTTAATTTATCAAATCTTCAAACAATCTTCATATTAGTTTAGTAATAAAAAAATTAATTAAAAATAAACACGATAAATAAATTGAGTAAATCAAATTTAAAATAAATATTGATTTATTCAGATTATTATAAATCATTTCAAATTGTACTTACAATTTAAATCAAATTAGTAAATTCTTTTTCGCTTGTTTTATCTATCGTACTTTTATTTTCTTATTATTTATAGTAAATTAGTTAAGTTAAACATTTAATATAATTAATTAAATAAATAATTTAAAAAATTAATAATTAAAGTTCGTGAAGGTTTTTTTTTTATTATTAATTAAACATCTATATTTTGTAAAATCTGTAAATAGAAAATCATATTTTTACTAAAATGTTAATCGTAACTAAGTTTAGAGAGATTTACGTTTAATAAGTTTTAGACTTTTATTTAATTAGTTTAACATTATTAGGAATCCTATTTATTTAAAATTACTAATTAAAGAGTTAATAATAATAATAATAATAATAGTAGTAGTAGCAGTAGTAGTAGAAATAATAGGGTTCACATTCAATAATTTTAGTCTTAGAGTTACATTGAAAAACATATATGAATAATTTTAAAATTAAAATTTTAATTTTATTATTATTTTTTTTTAAATAATGAGTTTACATGGATATTGTAATCAATTCATAAGTTTGTATAAATAGTGTTGTTAAAGAAACAGGTATGTAAAACCATTTGTTCCAAACAGAAACAAGTATGCAATTTCAGAGCATGAAAATTTATCAAGACTCATCATAAAATAATAATTAGCATAAATCAAAGAGTTTCATTGCCTTACTATTGCATTTTCACGAACACAACAATATTAATATTAATACTACTATTATTAACACACTGAGATTAACATCACAGGTTGTCTTCGCAATCTTGGAAAAATTGGAAATCACTGATAGTTATCATGGAAAGAAGATATGGCACAGCCAAGTCGCTCCAGGTTCCTTCGGCAAACTAAAAGAATTGAGAATTGCATTTTGTGGAGCTGTAGAGACTGTTTTTCCATGTGGAGTCTGGAGCAATTTCAAAAGATTAGAGGTTTTGTCTGTGCAGTATTGTGATTCCTTACAAGAGATATATCAAGTCCAAGAAGAGATCAATGTTGAAGAAACAAATGTTGTAGCTGTTTTTGAGTTCACAGAATTGCATATTCAAGGATTGCACAACTTGAAGCATATATGGAATAAGGATCCACAACAAGGTGTCGCCTTTCCCCATTTGCGATCAGTAAAGGTTTCAAATTGTAAGGTCCTGAAAGATCTCTTTTCAGCCTCCATAGGCAAGGGTCCTTTGCAACTCGAAGACATAAATATAAAAAATTGTTGTATGATGGAAGAGATCATCAAATCGGAAGTAGCAGGGGAAGCAATATCCAATCTGATCAGCTTCCCTTCGTTGATCTCCATAGATCTGCTAAAGTTGCCTACCTTGTCAAAGTTTTTATTCAGGAAGCTATAATTTGGAATGTCCATTTTGAAAAGGATCAAGATCGTTCATTGTCCAAAAATTAATTCATCCAATGCACGTATATTTGGTCATAAGGTTAGTATGCTTTGTTGAAAAGTTATTTTATTTCCTGAATTTGATTTTGCCCACTTCTTTTCTTCTATGTCATTCTCACCATTCACAAAATTTACGATGAACCACGTTAAATTTTACATTTTTTATTTTGTGTGGGTGTGATTTTTTCTCAACAATATTGTTTGCTAAATTTTAGTCCTCGTGTGTAAACACAATATAGTAGTGGAAAGTGAAGCTTATGTCAGTCAGAATAAGTACGAGGACTGGTCTGTGAATCTCATCAATGTCAAACAACAGGAGATACTGCAATAAATGAAAGGCAAATCTGTGAGTGATGCTAATGCTGTCAATTTTTCTGTTTTACAGATTCCTGTAGGTAATATTTCTTCCTTTCCTGCTGTACCTGTTGTTTCTTCGCTTATTTTTTATCATTTATACCTTGCATTTTAAGTTAATTTGTCATCTCAATCTGAACCAACATCTTATCATGAAGCTAAAACTCTTCCTAATTGGGTTGAGGCTATGCAAAAGGATTGACAACATTGGCATAGTAGCTTACTTAACTTCCTCCAAAAAAGAAACGTATTGCATCTAAATGGGTTTTCAAAAAAAAATATAATCCTAATGGAACTATTGAGAGATATGAGGCTAGGTTGGTAGTAAAGGGTTAAAATCAATTGGTTGGCATTGACTACATAGATATTTTTGCACCTGTGGCTAAGCTTGTTTTCGCAAGTTTTTAGCTATACCTACTACACAGTCATGGTCCATTCATCAATTAGACATTAGCAAGACATTCCTTCATGGGTATATTGATGAAGATTTATATACGTTGCCTCCTGAAGGATATTATAAATCACAACAAGGGCAGATTTGCATGCTCACTAAGTCCTTGTATGGACTTAATCAAGCAAGTAGGCAAAGGAATAGGGAGTTTACTAAGAATTTGCTGAATTTTAGTTTTACTCAATCCTCATCTGATCATTGTTTGTTTGTGAAGTGGTCTGCTGATAGTTTCATTACTTTGTTGGTATATATTGATAATGTTTTGATTACAGGGGTCAATGAAAAAGATACAATTGCCACTAAGTAATTTTTGTCTTTCTTCTCACCAGCAACCTGCAGAATTGTTGAACAAGTACTTGTCTTCAGTTTCATTTTATTTTCTCTTGGCCAAGATGGGACTTGTGGAGTTATCCTTGTCTCCATCTTGAGGGGGGTGTAATCATATTTATTAGTCAGCTTAAAGTGATCTAGTTACTCTGTAAGTTGGGGTTGTTCTGTTTCTGTTAGTTACTAACAGCTGCAGCTCAGCATGTAGGGATTAGTTTTTTTACTTTCATTCATGTATAAATACTTAATATATTAATCAAATTATATGACTACTGAAGATTATTCTTCAACTGCAGTTTTTCTTTCTTGCTTATTCAGAAACCCTCAACTGATTGACAATTAGTTGGGCGCCATAGGAATTTTGGATGAGCTGAAATTTATAGAACACAATCGCGATAAATCCACCACAGCTCCTACTTGTTTATAGTTAAATTCAACTGCTAAACCAACGGAAGGGAAACAGTTGCAACTAACAGAACTTGATTTTAACTAATCCCCCTCAACTCGACTCATGTGATTCCTTAGAAATAATTAATGTTTTTTGTCAGTAAGTTTGAGCTATGTTTTATCATGTTCTATCTGCGGACAACGACTTCTGCAACTTTGGATTTGAAAGAAAATAAATTAAGTAACAATTTGATAAAAAAAAAAAGTAGGAAAGATGTGAAATCCATTACAAAAAAGAGTAAGAAAAAGCAGGAATCAAATCCTACCTAAATAATTTCTTAGAGAACATTATGCTAAAGCAGCTTAGGAGGGGGAACACTATAAATTAACTAATTCACATGTTGGACCAACTAGAAAGGAAAAAAGAACTTAAAGTAGCAGTTAAAAAAAAAAAAAGGAGAAAAAGTAAAGCACTGCAAGCTTCTTTTAATTTAATATTGGCCATAATGGAGCAATGGCCCAGCTTATTAATGGTTTCTCCACAAGATAATGACGCTTAAACAATAGTGAATTAGCCTTTACTGGAGAATTGTCAAAAGCAAAGGATGCCTTGTCAATGGAAAAATAATCAAAGGTTTTACAGGTTCTTTATATTGGTAAAGGGTAAATCACACAGATGATGCCTTAATTTAGAATATAGAACAATAAGGTCCTTGAATTTTAATTTGTAAAATAAAAACTCTAATATTTAATTTAAGTAATATAAAAATTATTATTCTTTCAAACATAAATTCATAATTTTAAAATCTTACAAAACCTCGCATTATTTTATAAAACCATCTCTCAAATATAGTGTTAGCCACCCGGGAATTGAATTGCCTAGGACAAAAAGAGTAATGGAAAGAAAAAGAACATGTGAAATCAAATCCTGCCTAAATAAATTCTTATAGAATGTTATGCTAAAGCAGCTTAGGAGAGGGAAACACTATAAATTAATTAATTGCTTCACTAGAACAGAAAAAAAAAAAGGAAACAGTAAAGCACTCAAATTTCTTTTAGTTTTATATTTCCTAATTGGGTAATGGCCCAGCTTAGTATTGGTTTTTCCACAAGATAATAATACTTAATTTTTCAGCTCAGCAAGGGGTACGTCCAACGCGAAGAAGATTTTACTGTCTTTCTGTAATTTCCTCTTTGCTTTTCTTTTCTTTGATTGCAGGTTTTGTTCTGATTATGTAATTTCGTGGCTGGTTCTTGCATCCGCTGGTTTTTGCCGTTGGTACCCTGCACATGCTGCCTTGCTAGTTGTTGGGGCTGCAAAGTTTCAGGGCTGCCCTTTTTATTTTGGAGTCAATTTTACTTTCATTTTTCATTAAAAAAAAAAGAAAATATAGAAAAAAAATAAAAATAAAAGGCTTTTCCACAAGATAATGATACTTAAACCATAGGCGATTAGCCTTTATTGGAGAATGGTCAAAAGCAAAGCATGGCTTGTCAATACGAAAAGAATCTTATGACATCATGCGGGCCGAGGAGTAAGCCAACTTTTATTGATTGCTTTTTTTTTTTTTTTTAGTAATAACAGTGTGTGAAAAGAAAACGACATAATTTTATAACCGTATGACATCATGTGAAATGAGTTGGAGTTGATGAGAGTTTTTCCCAATGCAATATACAAAATAATTATAATAAAAAAGTAATTTCGTTTATTTTATAAAAAATATTATATTTTTTTATTTAAAAAATTAAAAAATTCATATATTTTTATAATTAAAAACATTATAAAATATATTTAAAAACTTATTTTACTTTTAAAATATTTTAATTAATAAGTGTTATATTTTTTTTACAATGATATAATTAATTTTTCATGATTGTAATTAAATAAATATTTTTTAAATAATAAGGTCCCTGTTTTCCATTTGGAGAACACTCGGTGAAAAACAACTTGTTTTCTAAATTTTAGTTAAATTTAAAAAAATATATATTTTTTTTAATTTTCATTTAGAAAATTAATATATATGAATACAAAATTGTAATTTTTTAATTTTTAAATTTTTTTTAAATTACTTCAATTTTTCACAATTGACAAGCCTTTATTTTTTTTTCCAAATAATTTTGAGTTCCATACCTCTATTTTATTATGTTCTATATGTGAACAACAACTTGTGATGTTACATTGATGTTACACAAATGCTTTTCAGAGCCACAAGGAGCGCATACAAAGCTGGTCTTTATTTTCTGTTTCACTTTTTCTCCTTGGAATGTTCCTTGCCTTCATAGGTATGCTCTTCAATGGCTCATAATTTTGCCTTTAATGAATATTCAGATTTCTTCTTATGATGATGACAACAGAAGAAGGAACAATGTTATTGTAGTTTTCTTCTAGTAAACATTCCATGTTCATAGTAAATTGAAAAGCTTCTTCTTGTCTAAATTTGATTTTCCCAACCAATTTATTCTAGCAATCAATTTTAGGCTTTTAGCAAATTCATATGAATTTGATCTCCTCCTCACAATACTGAATCTTAAACTCCTTTGCTTTTGTTTTGCAGGCATCCCAGTGAATAAATCTCTCTATACAATTAGTTATATGCTGATTACTTCTGCTTCAGCAGGAATCCCATTTTGTGCTTTATACTTACTGGTGAGTTCTAAAATTTACTTCTTACTATTTGGAGCTAAGGGCAAGTCTTTCTGAGATAATGCTTAAATAATAGGAGGTCTCAGATTTCCCAAGGGAGAGACTCTAATACTTAACAAGATCATATTTACTGTCACTGTCATTAGATTTTCTTTTTATGATTTTTTTTTTCTCAATAAAACCTCAGTTTAAATGCTTCTAAATTTTCTGTGCATGGCATTCTAAATCCATTGCAAAAACAGTAATGGAAAGGAAAAAAAAATAAAAAAGAAAAAACAAAGCAGAAATCAAATCCTACCTAAATAATTAAATCACATGTTGCCTCTGGGTAAAGCACTACAAATTTCTTTTAGTTTTACATTGGCTATAATGGAGCAATGGCCCAGCTTATAATGGTTTTTCCACAAGAAAATGATATACTTAAACCATAGTGAATTAGCCTTTGCTGGAGAATGGTCCAAAGCAAAGGTTTTATGCATTCTGTATATTTAACTAAAGCAACCTTCGGCCATAATTGAGTTTTCCTGTTGAGGAACAGTGATTCTAGCAGGTGGCGGACGCACAACTCAATAGTAGAGGATGAAAATTTAAATAGTTATATAATTATTATAATTCATAAAATTTTATAAATTATATTTTTATTATGCAATAGTCAATATTTATTTTTTTTTATAAACTATATAATTTATTAATTTTAACAATTACACCTTCAATTGCATCATCTTATATTAAGAAAAATTTTAGGAAAAATTTTTATACTAATTAGAAAATGTCATCAATTATAAATGATATTTACATTTCCTTTAAATTTAAAGTTGAATAAAGAATAAGTAATTATATCGAACGGTTACTGAACTTAATGTTTAATTCTTATTGAAAATGTTAACTTTATGATGATAGTTAAAATGTCATAAAAAATAAATTTATATTTTAAAAGTTTAAATATGTGCAGGGATATTTTAAAATTAAAAAAGTAACCGCTTGAGTAAAAATAAGAGAGAAGTGAGAGTCCACGGTGTAACCCTAATTGAGGTCCATAAATGAGTTGAGGGTGTCGAAGGACTGATCTTTTGAGAACCTATATCGTGTGATAAAGATGTATGTATGTAGATTATATAGAATCAAAAATTTTATTAAAATTATCATGATTTTAATAGAAATTCAATCATTTCTCTAATCTGTGCATGCGTGTACTCTTACCTTTGAAAAAAAAAAATTAAAAACCTAATTTTGATCCACAATAAACTAAATTTGATTCGGATCTCAAATAAAAAAATAATGAATTTTTAAGTCAGTAATAATTAAGCTGTCAAATAGGGTCATACAATTGATCCCGTTATAAATTTTTTTTTTTATAAATCTTTACTAATTTTAATCTGAAATTTTCAGCAACGGATGTCTACTTTATAATGCAAAAATGGGAACTCAATTTGAGTTGGTATTGAAGAAGATGTGGCTCTTGAAGTGAATCTGCATGGAATTGATGCTGCCATGATTTGGTACACATATATATATTTTTTAATAATAACAACAGTAGTAGGTGCAGTGGCAGACATATACTCCCACTTGGTGCAACTTGGTGAAAAGCATTACTTTTGATTGGATCGAGGGAAATAAAAGAAAGGGAATTTAATTTTTAAGAATTTTTTATTTAAATATCAAATAAACGAGGAATTATATTTCTCAATTCTTTTATAATTAATTTAAAATATTTTTCTTTAAATCAATAAGAAATTGTGAGAAAAAAGGGTTATTTATATTAAAAATATTTAAATGTTGTCCTACGATACAATAGAGATAAGAAAAATGTGAGAATATAATAATTTAAAAAATATATATATATATATATATATTTTAATCTTTTAATAATCTTTAAATAATATAAAATAAATTAAATATATTTTTTTCTTTATTTAATTTTTCTCCATTTAACCTGCTCAGTTAAAAATGGTTAATTTTTTAGTCGCCGTGTCTCAGCCTTTATTGGAGAGAAATATGTCCCACCTGTTAGGGTAAGTGTGATGCCCAACATGGTTAAATCATAAATAGTTTTACGATGTAGAGAAATAGATAATTGTAAAAGAATGGCTTTCGAAATGAAACAAACAGAGAAAAAGGAGTAAGCATGTAGGACAGGAGAAGCACAAGCAATTCAACAAGTTGCTACTTTAGGTCACTTTGATCCTTAATTTTCTTAATTCATTTATTTCTCAATGGCTACAATGGACATTAATATAATCTGTCGTATAATGGCTCAACGCATGCCTTGTCAATGAAAAAGAATTAGAAGGTTTTATGCGTTCTTAATAAGACTACATGCGTTTTCCCTTTCTCTTTATTCAGTTTCTGCTTTCTTTCTCTTCACCTCACTTGCTTTTAGCTCCTCGTACAAAAGGTTGAGGCATTTATGGAGCATAGAAGCCCAAAGAATTTTGTGCTTTCAAAATCTAATGTCATTAGAAATTCATAACTGTGGCAACTTGACAAATATATTTACTCTTTCGATGGCTATGGGGCTTGTAAGTCTACGTTGGATGAAAATAAAGGGGTGTGCTTTGGTAGAAGAAATCATCACAAAAGAAGAAGAGCAGGAAGAAGGCTGGGATAAAACTATCTTCCCTTCTTTATACTTCATTGATCTTGAGCATTTGCCTAGCCTACAATGTTTTTATTCAGGAAGTGACATTTTGGAATGTCCGTCCTTGGAAGATATATCTGCAGTTGACTGCCCAAAGATGAAGATACTTGCTTCCACATTTTCAAGGGAACAAGATTCAAGCATGAATGTAGAGGAAAACAAAGAAAGAATTGGCGAAGGAGATTCTGATTTGCCTGCAGCACACGTTTTCAATGGCAAGGTCAGTTTTGAAGGTCTTTTGCACTGCACGTTTCATTCTTTTATATATCATCACCATTTTTTTCTTTTATCACTCGTTCATGTCATTTATATTAAATATTAAAAATAATCCATTCTTTCATTCGTGAACTTCCCACATTTTTTCTGTGTTCCAAATGAAAACGTTTCTTATTGAAAATTTGAACCTTTTGATATTATAGAATTCAATCAATTTTACCAATTTGGCAAAATTAATCAAAATTTTTATTTAAATCAATCATTACATCATTGACTACATCGTTTAAGAGCTGCCTTGGTAGATGGCAAGGCTTTTTATACATTTTTTTTTTCATTTTTATTGTTTTTTAAAATAAAAAACTAACATTTCAAAATATTAAATTCATTATATCTGTAGATTATTTTTTCACATAAATTACTTTTGTAGATTTTTTGATCAAATATTTCTTCTTTACTCGTTAATTTTAAATCCATAAAAAGAAAGAAAATAATTTTAACATCTTAATCAAAGCTAAAATAATTATATTGATACTTTCCTGATCTCCATATTCCTTTTTTTCAAAAAAAAAAAATCAATAAAAATTAGTTAAAATCTTTTGAATACTTATGATAAATTGGAATTAACTAAAATGTGTTAACAATAAATAATAAAATGGTATTTCCTACTTGTACTAGTAATTGGTATCTTCATAAGTATTTCAAATTAATTTGGTTTAATATACAGGTTGCAGTCCAAAGGTTACACATACTGAGGGTGGCATGGAGCGACTTGATGGAGATATGGTGTCACAAATTTCAATATAAGCTTAGTAGCATTGAGCTGACTTGCTTTCCTGGCGAAAGTGCAATTTTCCCTTCTGATTTTTTTCAAAGGTTACCCAATCTAAGGATACTTGTTCTTTCTGATTCCTTAATTGAAGAAATATTCCTGCATCAAGTGAGAACTGATGAGCATAGATATCTTCAGTTCCTAGAGCTGTCTAAACTACCAAAGCTCAAGCACTTGGCGGAGAATGACTACTCGCAAACAATCTCAGCATTTCAATTTTTGAAAAGTTTAAAAGTAGTAGAATGTGGCAGGCTGAAAGTTTTAGTCCCATCCTCAATATCTTTCCCAAATCTGACAACTCTAACAATATCAAAATGTCATGGATTAGTAAATTTGATACCTCTGTCAACAGCTAGAAGTCTGGGGCAACTCCAAAGAATGAGTGTAAACGAATGCGAAATGCTACAACAAATAATAGCAAGTGAAGGAGATGGAGTAGAAGATGAGATTTGTTTCAGCAAACTAGAATATTTGGAGCTTGATTGTTTACCATGCCTCGCAAGCTTCTGCTCTGGTAATCATGCCTTCAATTTCCCGTCTTTGGAAGAAATGATTGTTATAAAATGCCCCAAGATGAAGTTTTTTGCTCAAGGAGTATTAAGCACAGCAAAGCTTTTAGGAGTACAAACAACGAGATTTTCTGCATTTAGTATGGCAAAGCTTTTTGGACGACAAGCAAGAAGCTCTCGAATGCTGAAAGAAGGTCGGCAATGGAACGGCAACCTTAACGACAGAATACAAGAGCTATTCATGGAAATGGTAAGTAATGATTTTTCTTTTTCATCATAATAAAGAAAAAAGTTTGCTATAGATTAGATGGTGTCAATTTAACTCATTATTATATAAATAATTTTTGTAATGCATATTTTCTTGTTTTAAAGATTTTGACTCATTTAATCTAACATATTTGATTTCAATGTCAATGCAAAATGTGCAGAATGATGAATAAAATTGGCACAAATTGGATTGGAATGAGGTTGATGCTGTAGATAGATGCCATTTGCTGGTGCAATGGTTTCATGGATTTGAGATTTTCCCATTTTCCTTTTTGTTTACATATAATATAGTCATGGATTTCTACAGCCATGTATATTTTCCCAAACTGCTATTTTCCCACTTTCCAGAGTGCACAGAAAAACAATGTGACTGTACCTTTTAAATGTTTGAATCTGTTGACTGTGAGGGATTTTGTAGTGTAAATTATTGAGAAAGACAGTTGGATAATCTAAATGTAGTAAATATGTGAATATTTGGTAAATACTAAATGGAGTGCTCAATTCAAATTCTAATAATTTGATTAAACCTTTTTCATAGGGAGTTAAAAAAGCCAAATTTATTGTAATATTGAATTTCTACACTGTCTGCAGCAAAATCATTTAATTTTAATATTGTTTTAGTAAATTCACTTTGCTAAATTTATATAAACTTTCACTCAAAAGACTTAAAAAGGCTAAAATTCAATCATAGTAACTTCGTTGAAATTGAAATAAAACTATAACAAGGAGTATATAGTAAATAACGGTTTAGTTCGATTAATACTTTTGGAAAACTTTGGTTTTCAATCTAATTCAATTATTTTCATCAAAAAAATCGAAAGTAAATTGAACAAAAGGAAATGGACTTTTCAATCAAACTTACTAGATATAACCATAGTTGTTAAAATTGGATTGAATTAGTCGGTTTGACTGGTTTAATTAGAAATTAGGCTAGATTCAATTTGATTCAATTATTAGACCTTAATTTGTAGAAAATTGGTGTGAACAGATGTAAATCGGTCAGATAATTGACAAACTAGTAACTCGATTGTATTTAAAATAATTTTTCAGAGCTACTCAATTAAAAAATATATGGAATAATTAGGTAATTGACGAACAGGTAACCTGACTAGGTTAAAACGGTTTTCCAAAACTACCCAATTAAAAAAAAAAAATTATGAAATAAATGTTAGGGGCGCTAGGTTTCAAACCTGTTAACACAAGTCACTATTTGCAAGTTGCAACCAAGGACCATTTGTGCTACATAGGCTGTGCACGACTCTAAGCGATCTGAACCGAATCGAATAATCAAATTGAATTGAGCTAAAATTGAAAAAGAATAATTATTGTAGAAACCAAATCAAACAAAAGTTATTTTACTGTTTTGGTTCGATTTTGGTTCTTCATCAAGAATCGAATTGGAGCCGGATTGATATCGAATCAAACTGAAATCAAACCAAAAAATCGATTTTATAAATATGCATTTTTATATATTTTAGATATATTACACAATTTCAATAAAATTATATATGTCACGACCCAACCTATGGGCCGGACTGGCACTAGGACCTGGGCCAGCCTAAAGCCCCCGAGGCCGTAGTAAGCCTAACTGTTCATTAATCCCAACTCTAAGGCCCATTTGGGCCCAAATTCAAGAAACCAAACGGACAGAGTCCGGCCATAAAATGGACTTTCCAACGGGGAGTTTTCAACTCACCCGACCTGTAAACACAATAAATACTCAATTGGGGAGCTCAGCTCACCCTCCACATACTCATCAGCATAAAAATAAATGGGAGCTCAGCTCCCTCATCCAATCCATCATACATACATAGAATATTAAGTTTACAGGTCCAAAATAATAATTTAGTTTACAGACCCAAATCAAATAAACATTTCTAACACATGCGAAAATTCTAAGATTTAGCAAGTTTATACAAACATTAGTAATCGACCTGCGAGGGAGAAAGCAGGTTAACCTCAAAAATATCCTCCTGTGGCCTGGAAAAATTTTTAAACAGGAGTGAGCGTTCGACTCAGTGAGTAAAATATCAATTTTAACCATAATCTCTATAACTATCTAGAACTAATGCAACCTGTGGAGTGAAATGCAACATCAACAACATTTTCACATCATAACATCAAAAAGGTAATTTGGAGCACTCACGCACCCTGTAACATCAATCATAATATATGGGAGCTGATCTCCTATACAGCTCTCTTAAATCTAACCTGGTGCCAGCGAAGAACTCAGCTCGGACTTCCACTTAATAACCAAATCGGGGTCCCAGCGAAGAACTCAAGCTGTGTCTACCCCGAAGGACCGGGTCCCAGTGAAGAACTCAAGCCGTGTCTACACGTCCTATCCATAGTCCACACCACATCACACGCACGCCAACGCACGCACACTGCTCCAAATTACCACAACAACATCCATGGCACGCTAACAGTTATGAATGCAACATAAATCGTGCCTAGAGTTTATCTACATAGATATATGCATATAAGTGATGCATGGGCATGCTTGATCATATAATAATATCGAAATTACAATTAAAATTAATATTTTACTCACAGACTTAACAACGGTCACTGTGGCGGCTGGGCGGAGGAAGAAGGCTGTCCCGGCTCACCTGACAATTACATTATATTTATTTAATACAAATGACTCAATACAAATTAAGAAAAGACCAATTACGTCCTAAGTCGTGCCGAAAATCCGGCAGAGTCTCCCCTATACCTAGGACCTACCCAACCTGCAAAAGGGCTCAAAACACACTTCTATACTCACAATCCATATATCCACAACTCAATCACATCACACAGCCCCTCTTGGGCCCATCAAATCAGTCATCCATCACAATATGTAAAATTTCAATTTAGTCCTTATAATTGATCATTTTTGCAAAAACTGCCCAAACAAGTTCTAAAAATTCTAAAACTTTGCCCCGCGGTCCTTAGCAATATTACTAGGCTATTGCAAAAAGAATCATAATTTTCTAAGCTACCACGAATGTTTTATGGATTTTTAATCCTATTTAAGCACTAGAAAATTATGAAAAAGCAAGGTTCGGGTTTACCTTTGCCGATTTCGACTTCGGGGACGCGCTCGGGACGTCTGACAATGGGGGGTAGCCAAAACCTCGATCCAATTCGGGGACTTTTCCGGTAACGGGTCTATCTGGCCGGAAATTCACAGACCCGGACAACTGTCGAATTTCCGCGAATTGAGGATACCTACATGAAGCCCATAACACGGGGGTTAGTACATAAATTTTTTAGAATTTTCTAAGCTCATTAAATGCTCGGAAAAACACTGCGAAGTTTCGTGGGACCCACCGAAAAACGGTGTTGGAAAAATTCAAAATTTATGTCGCCGCGAAGCTCTCGACGAGTGGAGCGTGCTGGTACCCTCAGTTTTCTCGTGGGATTCACGGTTTTCGAGAAATCTAGCCCAAAAGTCGAAATGGGCTAAAAACTTCCCGAGCAAAAATCGGACAAACCGCTCATTGGATTTCGGTGTTCTTGGTGTCTATAGAAAGCTCTCGTCGAGTAGATGATTTTAGACACAAGACCCGGTCCAATTGGTGGCCGGATCGGCCGGATTTTGGCCGGGGAAGTCGAAATGTCGCGCGCGCAGGGGAGGGCGTTTCGCGTGCGTTTTCCGGCCGTTTGGGGCGGCGGCCAGCTGGCTGGGGAGGCTGGGGGTCCGATTCGATTCGATTTGACCGGTCCGATCCGATTCGACCGGTCTGATTCAGTCCGGTTCGATCCGGTCCGGTTCGATTCGGCCGGTCCGATTTAAGATACAAAATTTTGAATTTTTACTCTGCATCGGGACCGAAAACGAGGTCCAAAAATTCCGAAAAAATTTCAGAAAACTCAGAAAAATACGTAGACTCCAAATATATTTTTAGTTTTGCCACGTGGTCTTTAAATTAATTTTTAAAAATCATCAAAGTTTATATTTTCGGAAAATCGAACCCGATTTTTAAAATCCGAAAAATCTCAAAAAAATTCCTAAAATTTAAATAAAATTAAAATACCAAAAATGCTCATAAAATTTAAAATTTTGGGGTGTTACATTCTTCCCCCCTTACAGAAAATTCGTCCTCAAATTTTTACACAAGGCAGAATAAAGCACATGATTATACATTGAACAAATAAGGGTACTTGCTACGCATGTCCCATTCTGACTCCCAGGTGCACTCTTCCACTGACTGACTCCTCCACAAAACCTTAACCATAGGGATCTGTTTGGATCTTAGCTGTCTCACTTGGTAGTCCACTATGGCTACAGGTTGCTCCTCAAATGTCAAGTTCTCTTTTAGCTCTATTACATCCGGCTGTAGTACATGAGAAGGATCTGGAATGTATTTCCTGAGCATGGAGATGTGAAACACAGGATGAACGTGAGAAAGGTTGGGTGGTAGCTCCAACCGGTAGGCAACTGCTCCAACTCTATCAGTAACCTCAAAAGGTCCGATATACCGAGGTGCCAACTTGCCCTTCTTTCCAAATCTCATGACTCTCTTCATTGGAGAAATCTTCAGGAATACATAGTCGCCTACTGCAAACTCCACATCCCTCCGTCTAGGGTCTGCATAACTCTTCTGCCTCTTGAAAGTTTGTTTTGCGTTCCTGATTAAAGGAACTACCTCTGAAGTGTACTGTACTAGGTCTACATCATGCACCTTCGCTTCCCCCATTTCCGTCCAACACAGAGGAGACCTACACTTTCTTCCATATAGTGCCTCATAGGGTGCCATCCCTATGCTGGAGTGATAACTGTTGTTGTAGGCAAACTCCACCAAAGCTAACTGCTCATCCCATTGACCTCCAAAATCCAAGACACTCATGCGAAGCATGTCTTCTAGTGTTTGGATTGTCCTTTCGTCACCGTCCATGCGAGGTGGAAAGCCGTACTGAAGTTCAACTGTGTGCCAAGTGCCTCCTGCAATTTTCTCCAAAACTGAGAAGTGAACTGGGGCCCTCTGTCAGATATTATGGAAGCCGGAACTCCATGCAATCTGACTATTTCTCGAATGTAGAGCCGGGCATACTGTGCCACAGAGTATGTAGTCTTTACAGGCAAGAAGTGAGCTGATTTGGTTAGACGGTCTACAATTTCCCATATCGAGTCATATCCTCGCGTGGTACGAGGCAACCCAGTCACAAAATCCATAGTAATCATTTCCCACTTCCATTCTAGGATAGGGAGCTCTTGTAGCTTCCCTGACGATATCTGGTGTTCAAACTTCACCTTCTGACAAGTCAAGCACTTGGACACAAAGTCTGCTATGTCTCTCTTCATACCATTCCACCAGTAGCTATCTTTCACATCATGGTACATTTTGGTGGAACCTGGGTGGACATTGTACAGTGTATAGTGTGCCTCTTGCATGATTTCATTTCTGAGATTGTCCACATCGGGCACACATATCCTCGAACCATGCACTAGGGTGCCATCATTGGCAAATCCAAACTCACCACCTTCACCTTGCTGTACACTTTCTATGATCTTCATCAATTGTTGGTCTGTGTGCTGGGAAACTCTGACTCTGTCTCTCAAGTCTGGCCTCACTGAAAAGTTAGCCAACAATACCCCCTCATCTGACAGATCTAGGATTAAACCTTGATCCATCAACTCATGTACCTCCTGAATCAACGGTCTCTTCTCTACTGAAATGTGCGCCAAACTACCAGAAGATTTTCTGCTCAAAGCATCTGCTACAACATTGGCCTTCCCAGGGTGGTACTGGATGGTGCAATCATAGTCTTTCAGAAGCTCCATCCATCTCCTCTGTCTCAAGTTTAAATCCCTCTGTTGGAAGATGTACTTCAAACTCTTATGGTCGGTGTATATCTCGCACACTTCACCATACAGGTAGTGTCTCCAGATTTTTAGTGCAAAGATTACAGCCGCCATTTCCAAGTCATGGGTGGGGTAGTTCTGCTCATGCCTCTTCAGCTGTCTTGAAGCATAAGCCACTACTTTTCCATTCTACATCAAGACACACCCTAGGCCAACTCTGGAGGCATCACAGTACACGGTGTATCCTTCACCACTCATAGGTAGTGTCAACACAGAGGCAGTGGTTAGACACTCCTTAAGCTTTTGGAAACTCTCCTCACAGTCATCTGTCCAAATGAATGGAACATTCTTCCGGGTTAACTTAGTTAGGGGAGCTGCTATCCTGGAAAAATCCTGTACAAAACGCCTATAGTAGCCAGCTAGACCCAGAAAACTTCGCACCTCAGTGACTGTTGTAGGCCTAAGCCAATCAGTTACAGCTTCAATTTTCTTGGGATCCACTTGAATACCTTCACTAGAAACCACGTGTCCCAAAAATGAGATGCTTTCTAGCCAAAATTCACATTTTGAAAATTTGGCATATAGTTGGTGCTCCCTCAAAGTTTGCAACACCATCCTCAAGTGCCACACATGCTCTTCCTCGGTCCGAGAGTATACCAAAATGTCATCTATGAATACGATGACAAAACGGTCCAAAAGTGGCTTGAACACCCTGTTCATCAAGTCCATGAAGGCTGCTGGTGCATTAGTGAGTCCAAAAGGCATCACCAAGAACTCATAATGACCATATCTTGTCCTGAATGCCGTTTTGGACACGTCCTCATCCCTGATTCTCAACTGATGGTAGCCTGATCGCAAGTCTATCTTGGAAAAGAATCTAGCCCCTTGGAACTGATCAAACAGGTCATCGATCCGAGGAAGTGGATACTTTTTCTTCACAGTCACCTTGTTCAGCTGTCTGTAGTCAATACACAACCTCAATGATCCATCTTTCTTTCTCACAAATAGCACAGGAGCGCCCCAGGGTGAAGTGCTCGGCCGTATGAAACCCTTGTCCAAAAGCTCTTGTAGTTGCTCCTTTAGCTCTTTCAATTCTGCTGGTGCCATCCTGTAAGGTGGCATTGATATGGGGTTTGTACCCGGCACAACATCAATGCAAAACTCTATTTCCCTTCCTGGTGGCAACCCTGGAAGCTCCTCTGGGAAGACATCCATAAATTCTCTGACAACAGGAACATTTTCCATGCTGACACCTTCTATAGATGTATCTCTCACCAATGCCAAATACCCTTGGCATCCACGCCTCAACATTTTTCTAGCACTAATTGCTGACACCAAGTTATATGGAGCCACGCTCCTGTCACCATCAAAGCTAAACTCTTCCACACCAGGTATGTGGAAATACACCTTTTTGTTCCTGCAGTCTAAAGTGGCATAGTGAGTTGCCAACCAATCCATCCCCAAAATTACATCAAAATCCATTACTGGTAGAGGAACCAAGTCTGCTGGGAGGATCTTTCCATCCACTACCACTGGGCTACCCGGAAAAACCATATCTACATCTATGTTGTCACTAAGTGGGGTAGCTACCTACAAAGGGCATTCTAAAGTTGTAGGGTTTCTACCCAACCTCATGGCAAACACAGGGAAGACAAATGAGTGTGTAGCACCCGGATCTATCAAAACACTAGCCTCATAGGAACAGATCAGAAGAATACCTGCCACAACTGCATTTGAAGCCTGAGCGTCCTGATGGGTCAGGGTGAAAACCCGAGCTTGACCCCTACCCTGAGTGGCGTAACTCGACATCGACTTCTACCTCTGACCGCCTCCAAATCCACGTCCCCCTTGTCCTCTCGCCTGGCCATCGAATCGATCGCCGCCATGCCGAAGCACCAGGATACAATCGCCGAGGAACATTTGCAATGTAACCTTGTGACCCCATCCGTGGCTCATTGAACACGGGCATTCCCTAGCAAAGTGACTGGTTGGCCACACACAAGCATACTCCAACCCATCATACAAGGTCCTGAATGTCCTCTTCCACACTTTACACAAGGTGCCAAGGAGGATCTGAACTGGACCAATCGCTGCACTGAATCATACCACTGTTGGATCCGTACCCTGGTCTGAATCCTCGGGATTTGTGTCTGAAACCACTTCTCTTATTCCTGCTTCTTCCTCTGTAATTAGTTTGGCCACCACTGTCTGTAGTAGCCATGTGGGGAACACCTGAAGAACCCTCTGCTCTGTTTTTCTTTGCCCTTCCGCTGTCATCCACAGCATAGCTAATCTCTATCTGTCTGGCTCGATCAACCACCACGTCAAAAGACTGATCAGACATCATGGCCAGGTTTGCATACCTTCTGTCAAGCCCCTTTAGGAATCTCTTCACCTTCATAGTTTCTGTAGCTACTGCTGTAGGGGCATATCTGCTCAATTCTAGAAATTCTGTAGCATATTCATCTACAGACCTGCCATTCTGTCTTAAGGCTTCAAAGGCCCACTGCTTTTGATCTCTGAAACTTTCTGGCACAAACCGATTGATGAACAGTTCCACAAACTGAGCCCATGACAAACCCTCCATCCGAGGTAACACGTAGTCATTCATCCATTGTCTAGGCATAGGCCCCATGACATGCTGTATACACTCTATTAGCCTTCTATCGACCAATCAGCACTGCTTCCTGCCTGTCTGCAGGAATCCAAAAACTGATATGCATCATCTGACACATCATAAGTACCAGGCACCAACTTCTTGAAATTGATGATCTGTTTGTAAGGTTCCCCTCTTGGTGCGGTGGACTGCTGCTGCTATGGAGGGTGGACCATATACTGCGCCATCATATCGATGGTTCTCTGCGCATCAGAGTAGCTGCCATTGGGTCCATGGGACCTGTGCCATAAAAGATCGATCTCAGATCGTGGCACCGCTCTACTACTTGAGCAACTCTAGGCCTCCTACCCCGCCTCCTCGGGCGGCGCCTCATCTGTCTTGACACCTCGTCAGGTATATCTGGTTCTGGTGCAGTGGCAGCTCTCCTGCTTCTACGCATTTTCCTGAAATTCAGCAGCATTAGCCCACAAAATTCAAAACTGCACATTACACAGCTCTATAGACTCATATTTATACATAATATATAGAGCAGAGACTAGAAGCAAAGATGACAATGCAAGACGAATGTGGACCCTACTTTCCGCATGTGACTCCTAGTAGACTCTTCCCAACACTTTAGACAATTATTCCCTATGAATCTGGAGCCTAAGCTCTGATACCACATTTGTCACGACCCAACCTATGGCCGGACCCAAGACTAGGACACAGGCCACCTAAAGCCCCCGAGGCCCGTAGTAAGCCTAACTGTTCATTAATCCCAACTCTAAGGCCCATTTGGGCCCAAATTCAAGAAACCAAACAGACAGAGTCCGGCCATAAAATGGACTTTCCAACGGGGAGTTTTCGACTCACCCGACCTGTAAACACAATAAATACTCAATTGGGGAGCTCAGCTCACCCTCCACATACTCATCAGCATAAAAATAAATGGGAGCTCAGCTCCCTCATCCAATCCATCATACATGCATAGAATATTAAGTTTACAGGTCCAAAATAATAATTTAGTTTACAGACCCAAATCAAATAAATATTTCTAACACATGTGAAAATTCTAAGATTTAGCAAGTTTATACAAACATTAGTAATCGACCTGCGAGGGAGAAAGTAGGTTAACCTCAAAAATATCCTCCTGTGGCCTGGAAAAATTTTTGAACAGGAGTGAGCGTTCGACTCAGAGAGTAAAATATCAATTTTAACCATAATCTCTATAACTATCTAGAACTAATGCAACCTGTGGAGTGAAATGCAACATCAACAACATTTTCACATCATAACATCAAAAAGGTAATTTGGAGCACTCACGCACCCTGTAACATCAATCATAATATATGGGAGCTGATCCCCTATACAGCTCTCTTAAATCCAACCTGGTGCCAGCGAAGAACTCAGCTCGGACTTCCACTTAATAACCAAATCGGGGTCCCAGCGAAGAACTCAAGCCGTGTCTACCCCGAAGGACCGGGTCCCAGCGAAGAACTCAAGCCGTGTCTACACGTCCTATCCATAGTCCACACCACATCACACGCACGCCAACGCACGCACACTGCTCCAAATTACCACAACAACATCCATGGCACGCTAACAGTTATGAATGCAACATAAATCGTGCCTAGAGTTTATCTACATAGATATATGCATATAAGTGATGCATGGGCATGCTTGAACATATAATAATATCGAAATTACAATTAAAATTAATATTTTACTCACAGACTTAACAACGGTCACTGTGGCGGCTGGGTGGAGGAAGAAGGCTGTCCCGGCTCACCTGACAATTACTTTACATTTATTTAATACAAATGACTCAATACAAATTAAGAAAAGACCAATTACGTCCTAAGTCGTGCCGAAAATCCGGCAGAGTCTCCCCTATACCTAGGACCTACCTAACCTGCAAAAGGGCTCAAAACACACTTCTATACTCACAATCCATATATCCTCAACTCAATCACATCACACAGCCCCTCCTGGGCCTATCAAATCAGTCATCCATCACAATATGTAAAATTTCAATTTAGTCCTTATAATTGATCATTTTTGCAAAAACTGCCCAAACAAGTTCTAAAAATTCTAAAACTTTGCCCCGCGGTCCTTAGCAATATTACTAGGCTATTGCAAAAAGAATCATAATTTTCTAAGCTACCACGAATATTTTATGGATTTTTAATCCTATTTAAGCACTAGAAAATTACGAAAAAGCAAGGTTCGGGTTTACCTTTGCCGATTCCGACTTCGGGGACGCGCTCGGGACGTTTGACAATGGGGGGTAGCCAAAACCTCGATCCAATTCGGGGACTTTTCCGTGCAGTGCATGCGTAGGAAATTCACAGACCCGGACAACTGTCGAATTTCCGCGAATTGAGGATACCTACATGAAGCCCATAACACGGGGGTTAGTACATAAATTTTTCAGAATTTTCTAAGCTCATTAAATGCTCGGAAAAACACTGCGAAGTTCCGTGGGACCCACCGAAAAACGGTGTCGAAAAAATTCGAAATTTATGTCGCCGCGAAGCTCTCAATGATTGGAGCGTGCTGGTACCCTCGGTTTTCTCTTGGGATTCACGGTTTTCGAGAAATCTAGCCCAAAAATCGAAATGGGCTAAAAACTTCCCGAGCAAAAATCGGACAAACCGCTCAATGGATTTCGGTGTTCTTGGTGTCTATGGAAAGCTCTCGTCAAGTAGATGATTTTAGACACAAGACCCGGTCTAATTGGTGGCCGGATCGGCCGGATTTTGGCCGAGGAAGTCGAAACGTCGCGCGCGCAGGGGAGGGCGTTTCGCGAGCGTTTTCCGGCCGTTTGGGGCGGCCGGGAGGCTGGGGTCGGCCGGCGAGGTGGGGAGGCAGGGGGAGGTGGCTGGCCTGCGGCAGGGGCAGGAGGAGAGAGAAAAGAGAGAGAGAAGGGAGAGAGGTCGACGCGCGCGGGGAAGGGAAGAAGAAAAAGAAAAAGGCCGGTCCGATTCGACCGGTCCGATCCGGTCCGGTTCGATTCGGCCGGTCCGATTCAAGATACAAAATTTTGAATTTTTACTCTGCCTCGGGACCGAAAACGAGGTCCAAAAATTTCGAAAAAATTTCAGAAAACTCAGAAAAATACGTAGACTCTAAATATATTTTTAGTTTTGCCTCGTGGTCTTTAAATTAATTTTTAAAAATTATCAAAGTTTATATTTTCAGAAAATCGAACCCGATTTTTAAAATCCGAAAAATCTCAAAAAAATTCTTAAA
The DNA here is from genome assembly GCF_030052815.1 of Hevea brasiliensis. Taxonomy (NCBI): domain Eukaryota; kingdom Viridiplantae; phylum Streptophyta; class Magnoliopsida; order Malpighiales; family Euphorbiaceae; genus Hevea; species Hevea brasiliensis. The sequence goes on along the minus strand of NC_079497.1, from coordinate 5,492,008 downwards.
ATTTAAATAAAATTAAAATACAAAAAATGTTCATAAAATTTAAAATTTTGGGGTGTTACAATATATATTATGTGCAATTAAGATTTTTATATATAACTTAATTTGTTATTAATTATAAGTGTATATATATAACCTAATATTAACTTTTATTATTTTTAATTATAAATGCATTAAATTACTTTATAATCATTAATTATCTTATTAAATCACCTTTTAATCTTGTAGTATACTTTCTTATTAAAAATTATATAATTGAAAAATATCTATAAGATAGTAAAATATCTTTATTAAAATATATGTTATGAAGTGACATAATTTATGTATGTATTGTTTTATGGGATTGAATTATGACCCACTTAAAATATCAGTAATGCGATCCAAATAAAATATTTTATAAGGGCCGTGGTTATAGTAGAGAGTATGGGTCAAAATAATATTTAAAACTCACTGTTAATAATTAAATTCACTAAATTTAATATTGAATTAGCTATTTTATTTTTAATTTGAAAAAGTTTTAATTATAACCTACAGAATTTTATAAACAATATCTATTGTATTAAAATTAAATTTATTTTTAATACTTATTATTGTGAATCAAAATTTAAATTAGTAAAAATTGTATATCGTCCAACAAAATTTTAACTTTAAAGAGTTGAATGAAAATATAATAAAAAATTTCTCTAATGCCAAAAATTGCATAATTTTGTGCTCTTAACTTAAGTTACATTAATTCTAACTCATTTTTATAATTTAGATGGAAATATTTTATAACTTATTATGTATAGAATCGACTGCTTACTACTGTACTAAAAGAGTGAGTTTTTAACAAGGGCGTAACTCTAACACTTTATAGCGTAGTAGCCCAAGCGTTATGGGTATATGGGATCTAGATAGAATACTGTCTCTTTGAGCTATCCCCACTCAGTGCTAGCAATCCGTCTCCAGCACCTACCCAAGATTTAAACCCATAACCTCGCCTCTGATATTAATTGTAGGATCGAGCGCTTATCACTGTACTAAAATTTTTAGAAGAGGCACAACTCTAACCCCCTAATAGAATAACAACCTAAGCGCCATGGGCTAAAAGACATAATAACCTATTGAGCTATCCCACTCAATGCTAACATTATGGATGTTTGGTGTTATCTTATATTTTTATGTGAAAATTATTAGTTGATTTTAGTATTTTTGTTAAGTAAGTTATTATATTTATGTTACTTTATTGATATTTTATTTAAAATTGGTATTATTATTTTAATATTAGTACTATTATTTTTATTTATAGTTTGATATTAGAAATATATAATTATTTTTATTCTTTTAAAATGAATACAATAATACTGCAATTTCAAGTGTAGAATTATGAACTAAACCGAATTAGAATCAAAACTGGAATTGAAACTAGAACTAAAAGCACTTAGAACCGAACCAAAACGGAAAGAACTTATAATCGAACCAAAATCGAGACTAAAATTTGATTCCTCTTTTGATTTCAAAAAATAAAAAAATCGAAATTTGATTTTAATTCTACTCTTACAAACAATAGAATCAAAACTAGAACCGAAAAGCCCTAGTGCTACACGCTGCTTACGCTAAAAGCATATGAAATTTTCTCTAGTTAGCGTGTTGTATAATTTAATATATTAACATTTTTTTTTTCTAATTGTTATGATTTTAAGTAATTTCTATTATAATAATTAAATATTATTTTTTTAAAAAAAGTATTTATATGTTAAAATTTTAACTAAATTTATTTTAATAATTACTTATAAAATATATAAAAATATTAATTATAATATAGTATTATTATTAAATTTATAATATTTATTTAATAAAATCAATAAAATCCCACTTCAATTCCAGTTAAATTTTAAACTTTCACATAATATGTGGTTTAATTATGTAGCAATTTTGAAAATTTATTATTTGGTATGATACAATTTAAAATACATAATTTAATTGAATCTCATATAATTTATATTTGATACAATTTTAAAACTGCAATTTATTTTTCTTTATCTTCTAAACAGTTTTAAAAGTAAAATTAAAAATTATAACTTCCTATAAAAAAAAATTATGTGTAATAAATTTATAATAATTAATAAACATATGAATCAATTGCTGAGGCTTTGAAAATCTTGGGTATAATCCAACCAGCATCTCCTTCCTTCCTGCTTGCATCCCCCATCCAGCTCCCTCGCATCGCATCGCCATTTCCCCTCTCTCAGAGTTTCTTCTCTCAATCTCTGTGCCCGATGCTAATAACCCCTTCAAATAACTTTGTTTTTCAATCTGATTCGGTTATTTTTATAAAAAAATAAAAAATAAATTGAATCGAAGGAGACAGATTTTTTAATTAAACTTTAAAATATAATCATAATTATTAAAACTGGATTCAACCAACTGGTTCGACTAGTTTAATTAGGAATTAGACCATGATTTAATTTGGTTCAATTATTAGACTCTGATTTATGGAAAATCAGTGTCAATTGGAATAAACTGGTCAGGTAATCGATAAATGGATAATTTAGCTGTGTTTGAAACTACTTTCTAGAGCCGCTCAATTAAAAAATATATAGAATAATTGGATAATCGACGAACGAGTAACCGAACTGGGTTTGAAACGATATTTCAGAGTTACCCAATTAAAAAAAATGTGGAATAAAGATTAGGAGTGCTAGGTTTCAAACCTACTATCACTAGTCACTCTTTGCAACAAAAAACCATTTGTGCTGCTCTGCTAAAAGTATATAAAATTTTCTTTATTTAGTGTGCTATGTAATTTAATATATTAATATTTATTATGAATAATTAAACATTATAATTTAAAATTTTAATTAAAAAACTAAATTATTTTTAAAAATACATATATATTAAAATTTTACTAAATTTATTTTAATAATTATTTTTAAAATATATAAAAATATTAATAATAATAAAACTCAACTCAACTCAACTCAACTAAGCCTTTATCCCAAAAATTTGGAGTCGGCTATATGGATTCGCTTTCTCCACTCTGAACGATTTTGGGTTAAATCCTCAGAAATGTGTAATGCTTATAGGTCATGTTGTACTACTCTCCTCCAAGTCAATTTAGGTCTACCCCTTTTTTTCTTTCTATCCTCTAGCCTAATGTGCTCTACTTGTCTAACTGGAGCCTCCGTATGTCTATGCTTCACATGACCAAACCAACTCAATCTCCCTTCTCTCAATTTATCTTCAATTGACACCACTCCTACCTTTTCTCTAATACTCTCATTATGGATTTTATCTAATCTAGTATGGCCACTCATCCACCTTAACATTCTCATCTCTGCAACTCTTATCTTAGATGCATACGACTCTTTCAGTGCCCAACACTCACTACCATATAATATAGCCGGTCGTATGGCTGTACGGTAAAATTTTCCTTTTAATTTATTAGGAATCTTACGATTACATAAAACTCCCGTGGCACGTCTCCACTTCAACCATCCGGCTTTAATTCTATGACTAATATCCTCCTCACATCTCCCATCTACTTGAAGGACTGAGCCTAGATATTTAAAGTGATTACTTTGGGACAGTATCACTGTATTCAAACTAACTCCTTCCCTATCACCAGTTTGGCCTTCACTGAACTTGCAATGCATGTATTCTGTCTTCGTTCTACTTAATTAATCATAATAAAATATTATTATTAAATTTATAATTCTTTTTATTTTTAAAAAAATTATTAAATTTATAATATTTATTTAACAGTGTACCGATTGAATCACTGTTGAATTAGACTTTAAAATCTTATGAGGTGTTTGGTAAATCTTTAAAACAATAATTGATAAGACAATTGGTGGATCCTCTAGAATTAGAGTTGTTTGTAAGCTGGAATGTTATTTTTTATTATTTAACAAAAATAACCTTAATCCTAATTCAATTTGCACACCAAAAATAATTCAGCTATTTCATATTAGCTTAGAATTCAATATTATTGGTTCTTTCTTTTTCATTTTACAATGGTATCACGTTTGGATTTTGTAACTTTATTAAATTTCTCTTTAATTTTTAATAATGAAATAAAATACAAATTATTTATTTATTATAAAAATCACTTTCTTTTATCTGTAAAAATATAAAATTATAAGTTTTTTTTTTTTGCTAATAATAATGACTATATTATTTTATAATTACATTTTAAATTATTTAATTTTTATTTTTTTTATTTCAATAATAAAATAAATAAATAATATAATAAATCAATAATAACATATTTATTTTAATAATAAAATAAATGATGTATATAATAAATCAATAAATATATTTATTTTAATAATAAATAAATAATATGTCATAATAAATTAATTATTATATATTTTATTTTAATAATAAAATAAATTATATAATTATAATTTTTTAATTATTTTATATATAATAACAATTGTTATACGTTATTTTATTAAACATTTAACAAAAATTAATTATTACTGACTACCTGTTAATTTTTATCATGCATTCAACAGTTAAATTAAACATTTTGCCTTATTGGTTCAAAAAAAGCAAGGACATACTAGAACCCAAACTCTCATTCCTGCCTGCCTGCCTGCATCCCCCACCAGCCCCCTCGCATTGCATTGCCATTCCCCCCTTCTGAGAGTTTCTTCTCTCAATCTCTGTGCCGACGCCGACAGTCCCTTCTCAGCTCTCTGAATTTCTTCTTCTCTCTTTGCGCGACTGTTGCGCCTCCCCAGGACCACAGGTCCTCTGATCTGCTCTTCCTCTCCTCTTCTGGTCGATTCAAGGTTAGGAAATTTTGTACTTTGTTTATATTGGTGAAGGAGGAACAGAAGGAGCAATGACCCTAAAAGAGATAAGTGAACGAGAAAAATGGAAGAAAAGAAGAGCGAGGTGGAATGCCTGATTGGCTGATTGCTGAGTTGTCGTCGCGAACTTGCAAATGTCGAAACGCAAATCTACTAAAAAAATAGCTATATATTATATAAAATATTAAGTAGAAAAGGAATTCCCTCGTATTAAGCAATATAGGGCATGTTTGGTTTAACTGTTGAATACAATCGATACTGTTAATTTTATAAATATATCATAATGATAATCGATAATCGATAATGATGATAGCTGTTTTATGTTAAGGGTTTGGTAAAATTATATTTAACTGTTGTTGTTGATACGTGAAATAACTAATAAGGGTATATATCATATAATTTATTTTATTATTTAAATAAATATAAATTTATTACATTATATTATTTATTTTATTATTAAATTAAATATATAATTATTAAATTAATATATTATATTATTTAAATAAATATATAATTATTAATCTTTTATATTATATCATTTATTTTATTATTGAAATAATAAAATAATTATTATTGTTAATAAAAAAATTATAATTAATTTTAATTTTTTAGATATAAATAAATATTTTATATTTTACGTTATTAATAAAATATATTTTAACAAAATTGAAATACCTTAATTAAAATATTAAAATTATAAATAAAAAAATAAAAATATTAATAATATTAATTTTCAAGTTAAATAAAAAAGGATAATATGGTCAAAATAAAAAATAAAACCAAATCAGCTATCAGCTGATGAGAAACAGCTCTAAAAATAGAGCTGATACAAACTGCAGCTGATGGGTATCATATCAGTTGCCCATTAGCTATCAGTACCAAATACTATAATTTATCTGTTTAGGTGTCTATCAGTTATCAGCTGCACCCAACAGGTAAACCAAACACCCCCATAATAATGTAATTAAAATTGTAATATAATATAATACAATGATATATTACTATACGTTCAATAGTAAAATAAAGATATATCTATTTTAAATTTAATTTATTTATAATGTTAATAATAAGTGATAATAATTATAATGATTAGTTATCAAGTACTACTGATAACTAAGTGATAGTAATGACAACAATAATGCTTAGATTGTATTAGCAAGGTAAAGATAGCAATGGTAATAGTGGCTAGGCTGTGATAATAGTTAAGTGGTGTAGTGGTACTTAAATGGTAATGGTGGTGATAACGATGGTGGCAACAACAGTGATAAGATAAGGATGGTGATGACCATAATAGTGATTGTAGGGTGATGACAGTAATAGTAATATTGATAATAAGTAAAAAAAATCAAAATAAATACTCATAATTATATTTATTTATATATATAATAATTATTTACTTTTAATGAAAAGTGCGTAGTCAAATATATAATCACATTATATTATAATTTTCATTATGTCATATTAAATGTGATCTCAATATACATGTACCATCTCTCATTTTCTTTAAATTAAATAAAAACTGATATTTTATATTTAATAGAGGCAGCATTACAATTTTCATTACATCATATCTAATATGATCTCTGTGTACACGTGTCATCTCTTTAAATACATGGATGTCATTTTCTTGCAAAAATTGATTTTCTTTAAAATTCATTTTCATAAAACTAATTTCAATAAAATTCCATTTTAAATTAAATTTTCATTGAATTTGTTTGAAAATACATATTAAGGCTAATAAATATTATATGCACCGGAAACGTCTGCCTCCCTTAGATACGAAAAAAATCAGCTTTTGGTTAATTCAAAGAAAGTAAGATCCGTATATTATATCTCGAGGACATAGATATAATTTACCCTAATAAAAACTTCCTCCGTTGCAGTCAGGGATAATAATATATACAGAAATTAAATAAAAATGTAAAATAATTTTAAATATTTATATTATTTGTAATTAAAAAATATTTTGTATATATTTAAAATATATTATAAAATATTTTTATATAAAATTATTACACTTTAAAAATAATAATAAAATCATCACATTATTAACTTAACTTATTTTATTAATAAATTTTTTAAGTACTAGTTAAACATATTTAAAATAAAATAAAAATAATTAAAATTAAATGTTTGTATTTTAAATTAAAATTATTATGAATAAAAGTTTAATTAATTTAAAATAGTAAAAAAAGACTTATTTGTAATTTATACTGGCTACTTAGATTCATAATTACTAGTAAATAGATTTTTATATTAAATATAATTTAAAAAAATTAATTGAAAAATGTAAGGGAGTCCCTCATTGTTTGCGAGAACTCCGCCATATTCATAGAGATAAGCTCATTTCTTTTTCTTTAGATTATATTTTATTAAATAAGAATTAATTTATAAGATTTGTAATATATTTTTATTTAATATGTATTAAAAATCAATAATTCATTATTTTTAAAAATAATTTATTAACATAAGATATATAATTATTAATAAAATAATATAAGTATAGAGTAAATTAAGAAAATGTTAAGCAAAATTTATTACTTAAATTTAAAATGGAAATATGTTTATTTTTTGTAAAACGAAGAGTATATATTTATTGGTGCTAAATTTAAAATCTCATAATTTTATTAAATTTATTTTGCCAATTTGTTATTTTTCAACACATGCAAGGCACAATATAATTTGATTTTAAGCATAAGCAGAATATATAAGTTGACTTTTAAATTTTACCACAAAAACTTTATTGCATCTTACACTTTTAAAACGCTGCTCACATATTTCAACTTAGGTAAACATCTCATGATATATTTCAATTTTTATAAAATATAATTAATATATTCTTTAATCTACTAACATGGTAATCTATTAATGAAAATCTAAATGGTATATTAATTCCATTTTGTAAAAGTTAAGATATATTATGGGTGGGACGTTTACAGGAATTGAGATATCTTATAAAATGTTATCGATAGATGCTACGATTTTCTTTGAGTTAGGGTAATTTTATTATGAATAGATAAATTATTGTGGTTTAAGTTATAAAAAAGTTGATTATATATAGACAATTCGTATATAATATATTACTGGAATTTTTCTCATAATAAAAAATTTTAATGATTTCATAAACATAAATATTTTATCAAATTACCTAAAATTTATATTATTTTAATTTTTATTTATTATATATATATGCGTGTGTGATATTATAATTTAATACTTATGAATTTCATAATATCATATTGGAAATCAATGTTTACAAGGAATTCATTTAAATATTTTATAATGACTTGCTGATTAAATTTAATGTATATCAGCAAGTGCAAAAATTCTAGATATTCCTATTAAATTAAAATTCAAGATGGATGGAGTCAAAATAAGAAAAGGAAGGGAAAATATGCTTAGGCATATGTTTTTATTTTATTTACCACCATAAATGTTTATTGGATAGGTGTTATTGTTTAATTTAACTAAAATTTTTAAATAAGTATAAAAATAAATATTTTATAATATTTTAATTTGATTAATTTTGTGCTTGTAATCAAATAATATAATTTAAATAAACATTTGTTATTCGGATCTTAAATCACACATTATAATATAAAGTTAGAGTCGATGGCATGTTTATGTTTTATAATTTACTTTTTAAAAATATTTTATATTTTACCATATATATAATGTACTTATGCTATGCCTATTCCCTCTTTATAGGTACTCTCTGGTTGTGTCATTTTGTACATTATACGTATGATAACGGGACTGTCGCACCTAATATCATAACAAAGATATTTTTAATACACAGGATCCTCTTATGAGGCAAATGTAGAGCATACGTATCTCTGATTATAAGAGTATGATACACGTTCAAAGGTTTTTGGGGAAAAAGAGAAGTGTTTAGAAAGCCATAAAAGAGAAACTCAGAGAATATTATTGAAAGGAAAAGTTGAGTCTTTACAATGGAAGAGAATCCGGCTTTCAAATCAAACTTTGAAAAGATATGGGCCTCATGTAGTTGTGTGAATAAGGCCTTAGGCTTTGGTAGAGGGAACTTATTATCTTGAAGGAAATGATTGAGAGTTTTGTAATCAATGACAAGTCTCTTTTTTCCCCTTGAGTGTTCTGATCTCTTTTCTACATAAAAGGCTTGGCAAGCCCACTGAGAAGATGTGGGTTCTATGAGACCTTGCTGGAGAAGCTGTTTTCATTCTTCTTGGGCTAGAGCCAAGTCTGTAGGGTTCATCCCCAGGTGTGATGCTTTCATTGGGTTGATATCTTCATTGAGCTTGAATGGAAGGTTGACAAAGAATTTTGGGTTCTTCCACAGAGGGTGGTGATGGTGAAAATGTGCATGGGAATCAGCACAGGATCTTAGGAGGAGGTCCTTGTGCTCTGAGAACCCTGCTGAGGCATCAGCTAAAAAGTATAGCCTTGGGATAAGGGTGAATGGTTGGAAGCTCCTTTTATACTTCAATCCTGTTGGTAGGATCTTTAAATGCTTCGTTTGTTGATACAAGTCAAAGCCTATTAGTAAATCCTTGTCAGGAAGATCCGATCCTATGACATTGCTCCAAAGGATACAAGTGGGAAAGAATTGGATTCCAATGGGGTATTTGGTGATGAGGCTAGTTTTAAAAACATTCCCGTTGGCTGCCTTGAAATATTCTGTATGAGGGACCTAGTATTCTGGAGGCAAGATAGCTGGGTTCATCATACTTTTGTGAGCCCCGGTGTCAAGAAATCCAATGATACTGATGGGTCGTTCATATTTTCTAGGAAGAATGTGAAGCGGAATGAGGGGGATAGGAATAGTGTCTGGGCTGTGAGCTGGTTGTGAGGATTGGATTTGTTGGGCCAGGTAAAAAGGGTAATGGGCTTCAGTATCTGATTCTGATTTGTTTGAGCAGAGAGAGTGATCCGGGCCTGAATTAGTGTTTGCTCCAAGGGCAAAGACTATCTATTCATCTGGTTCATCCTATTCAGAGAACAAAGATTCAACATCATCATGCTCCAGTGAGACGTGAGAAGCTTGTTGAATGTGTTGTAGAAGCTTGACAGCCTTGTTAGGGTTTTTGGGGCAGTTTTTGGCATAATGACCCCGACTGCCACAAATGTAGTATCGATCAGACTTTTGTGTACCCGTTCTTTTCTTTTGAAAATACCTGATTGGCCTTCTTCCCTTCTTCTGTTTATCAGGGGGTTTGAATCTAGAAGAGTATTTCTTATAGTGTCCCTTCTTCTTCGGTCTGCATTCATAATTCTTCTCCTTGCATTTAATAGCAAGGTGAGACTTTTGACAAACATTCTTCAAGGCCTTGCTATTGTCAATGATGCCTCTGAATAGCTTCTGTTGTTCACACATCTTGTCTAGACAAGCCAAAGTCATCTGATGGATTTCTCCAATAGTAATGGCATTCATTGCTCTTCTGGTAGCAGCAATGCTTCTGTGGAGCTCTGGTTGTAATGCTTTTGGCAGGGAGGTAATGTAAGTATGTCTGAGGTTGACATCATTGTAATCATTAAGCAGATAATAGCGTTGGACTATGCGCTGGTAGTGTTTTTCAATATATGTTCTTTTTAGTGAACAGCAGTGCATATCAGAGAATTCTTGCCTTAACTGCTTGCTATATAAGGATGCATCTCCGAGGAATTCAGTGAAAAGTGCATTGACAGCTTGTAGAATATTCAAGTGACAAAACTGAGCTTTCTAATACTCTCCAATAGAGACAAACCAGTCTTGTAAAGTGCCAACAGTTCGAGATATGAATTCTCTAAGGACAGAGTGAGAATCAGCACCTTCCCGAAGCATTTAGACGTCAAGCCAAGCCTTGAATTCTGCGAGGCAATCTCTCCATTTTGATGGTAGAACATCATCTAATGTGAACCACGGGCCTGAGCTGGGCCTGGCCTATTGTGAGGCTCCAGGTAAGCCAAAATCCAGAATCGGTTCATCATCTGGTATTTCTACATATGGGTCTTGAGAAGGCCCAGTGGGAGGGCCTGTAGTATCACTGGTGGAGTCTGTGGTTGGCGAAGGACCTGTTTGGGAAGCCGTTGGCTGTGGATCAGCCATGAGTAAGGTGGTGATATCCATCTGTCCATCCTTACTATTTTTATCGGTTGAATCATCTGATAAACTATCTTCTGGTTCAGAAGGTATGGATACCATGTGTTGAGGAGGAGGATCAGGATACATCTTGTCCTTACCTTTATCAATCTTCCTTTTTGGGGGATGGGATTCTTCCGAAGAAGATGGGCTCTTTAGTTCATATCTGGTAGGTGGTGGAGCTGGTCTAAACAGAGGAGATGGATGGTATGTGGTCGAAAATGGCTCATATGAGTAGTTAAAAGGTCCGAAAGGAGAGTAAGTAGGTTCAGGAGTAGGAAGGAAAGGGTTATGGGTCATTTGTGTAGAGAAAGGGCTGTAAGAGACAGGAGCCTCTGTTGGTTTATGTAGGTCTGCTTCAACTTGGGCTAGCTGTTTTCTCAGCCTTCTGATTTCCTGTTCCTTTTGGTTGAACTCTGCACCAAACCTCCGTTGTTGGATTGAAGTCTTCAAATCCCTATCAAGCTGTACAATCTTTCCTTGTAAATCTTTGTACATCTTCTGGGCAAAAGCAGTGAAGGAATCGACCTTCTGTTCAACGTGTTGAGTCCTAGTAAGGACCTAGTCAATCTTGGAGTCAATCCACTGTAGTGTTTTATTTTGGACATCAGCATTCTTCGTCTGCTAATTCAGGACTTCTTCAGCTTGAGTGATCGGGGTTATCTGACCTTCTGAATCAACCTTAGTTGAGTGAATAAAAGGTCTCGTGGAGATTTTGGTCTGCTGGTTAGTCTGCTGAGCCAGTGGGGGAAAATCTGCTTCATAAGAGGCAGGTGAGAACATCATGCAGGGTTGTACCAATGGTACAGCAGGAGGAGGAGAAAAGATCGGCTTAGGAGGAGGGGGAAGCTATCTCTTTCCTTCCTTTTTGATGATTTCAAGAGCAAGCTCATAAATAGGAAGAGGTTTCTTCTGTTTAGTCTCTTCATGAATGCCAATCTATGGACTATTATCTGGATAATCTCTTCTGAGAACCTGCTGCGGTCTGCAAGAAGCTTTCTTTGTCTTCTTGGTAAGCTTTTTCCAGTTTTTATCAGACAAAGGATGGTCATATTCATTTTCCCAGTAGTTATCGCAACAATCACAATCTTCATCACATTCCCCAGTTCCTGGGAGATCCCGGGGACTGTGACCATCAATCTTCTTGGGATAGATATAATGGTTGTCTGGGGTTACTACTCCAATGGGAAAATTTTCTTGTTTCTTTTCTAATGGCTGGACCATCATGGTTTGGAACACAGGCAAAGATCCTGTAGAATGCCGAGGTGGCTGAAACGTAGTCTGCAATGTTCCATCAGGGTTTCTTCTGAAAGAAGATTCTGTGATCTGGATTGGTTGAGAGATTGAATGAAGCCTTTCATAATTGGTTAACCAATCCTTGGGGATGAGCTGTTCGAGCTCACTTCTAGGCAGTTGCCTAGGTATTTGGACTATCGTCGGGGTAGTCTCAGTGTCAGCCAGGACAAGTAAAGCATCATTAGATAGATGGCTGTGATAAGTCCACTGTATGATCTTGCAGTCTGTAGATGATCTGATGGTGTAAAGTAGCCATCATGGATGAAGTTACTTGTGCTGCACCAGTGAGTTGAACTTGGACTTTTAGAGCGGTGCTAAGATGTGGATCTCTTAGAGAGATTATAGTTTGGAAAGAACGTCAACACCACACTCCCAGCATGCAAGGTGGTGAGGCAGGTTCCTATTACCACAGGTTCATATTGCAAGAACCGAGTGTCAAGAAGAGATACTCTAGCTGCAACTGGAAGGCCTCATCTTCCATGTAGACTGAGGATAAGTCTGACAGCTCCAAAGTGAAGATGAGAAAATCCTTCTTGTCACCCCCTAAGGATCAACTGAGGTGGGATTTCCAGGGTCACATACTGTTCAGTTGATGAGCTTTGAAGAGAGCACTGGTCCATTCTGGAAGCTTGAACATATTCTTTTGACAAAGATCTTCTAGAAGAAATGAGAGATCTAATAGATCTGGTCAAAGATCTAGATCGTCTGTAGATGTTGTAAGGACTTAGAAGAGGTAAGAGAGATTCTCCAACCTGTGCATCTTCTGGAAGAGTAGATATCTTAATGAGATTATCGATTTGGGAAGACAGAGTTCTTCTCAAGGGTGAAGAGAAAGAGAGAGAGAAGAGGTGAGATTTACAATTTCAGAGGATGAAGGAGACTGCAGAATAGTCTCAGAAGCAGGGTTAGGTGTTTGACAAGCCATGCTTGGTACGTGGCGTTGTGTCTAGAGGTCGCTCTACCTTCTAGGAAGGATTCAAGCAGTTACTAGTTTCCAGCCTATATACCAGTAGATGAAAGAAGATGGCAGAAAACAGGGAATTATGGATAAGAGAAATATCAAAGGTTGAACATTCTTCCCTACCCACCAGTGAAGTATGTATAATACAAGCATAATCAGGCTCTGATACCAAGATAAGCCGGGAGCCCTTACCATACATATAATGTACTCATGCTATGCCTGTTCTCTCTCCATAGGTACTATATGGCTGTACCCTTTTGTACATTATACGTATGATAACGGGACCGTCGCTAATAAAAAATAATAAAATAAAAAATATAATCAATTTTCTTCTCAATATAAAAATAAAATTATAATTTTATAATATATTAATTTTCACTTTTTTTATAATTTTTCCTATTAAATAGGAGTTGAAAAAAAGCACTATTTCCTTTTTTTTTCTTTTTTCATATAATTAAATTACAATTTATCCGAAGGTAAAATTCACGATTTAATTCTTATATTTTTAAAATTAAGTAATTTAATTTTTTGAATTTTATAAAATATATAATTTAGATTTTTTTAATTTATTATTAATTATAATAAAAATATCAAAATGCCTATAACTATATATATTTTGTAACTTCAATAATTTAGTCTTTAAAGATTTTATTATAAATAAAATAATTTAATTAATGAACTATTTTATTTGTAAAATATAAATTAATGAACTATTTTATTTATAATATAAAATTTTAAATACTAAATTATTTTAATTAAAAAATATATAGAGGTAAGAGGATGATATTTTCATTATAAGTAACGGTTAATTAGACAAAAAAATTATACAGAATAATTAATAATTTTTGTTAAAATTTTAAAAAATAAATAAATTATTTTTAAAAATATAAAAACTATATTATAATTGATCTGTTCTTTTATTTTCTCACATGAACCTGAGTTAGTAAAAAAAAAAAAAAAAAATAATAATAATAAAAGCGGCAGCCACCAGGAAGAAAATTAAACACGAGTTACTAGGAGTGGCAATTTTGGACACGATCCGCGAACACGACATGAAAATATAGAATTTGGATTAGATTTATCCGTATTCGTGTCGAATTCATGTCGACCCATTTATGATACGGTTATAATCGTGTTGTGTCACGGGTTAACTTACTAACTCGACTTGACATATTTATGACGCGATTTAATATTCATGTCACGTATTGACCCGTGACCCACTAATCCATTTGACTCGCTATGACCCATGAACCCACTTATGTAGCGTGTTAAATGAGTTAAGTCATGTCAAACCGTATTAAATAGATTATTTTGTATTAAATGGATCGTATGGTGTTGAAAACACCTAATACAATTTAATATTAATCGTATCGTGTCGTGTAACCCATATAATAGAAGAGTTGTGTTCGTATTTAAATTTTTTACACAATTTATTAATCATGTCGTGTTCGTGTACCTTAATCATTTTCATATTGCATATTGACACTATACCAACACGATTTATCAATTCGAATTGCCACTCCAACTAGTCACGTTACTAAGCGACGCGGGATTGAAATGGACGTGCCACGCAAGCTGAGCGTGATTTGTCATGGTCAAAGAGGACAATCGAATAAGAATATAATGTGTACGTCACTGGCTAGTCAAAGTACAAAGCAAATGACAAAAGAACTGGTCAATCCTCCATGAAATAGCAAAAGATAGCTAATCACGTTTTTGAACTTTATTTACAATATTAACATTGTGATAGTTGATTGGAATGAGAGGCCATCCATGTAAATATCTTATAAATAAAGTCTATTTTTTTATATTTATAGTAAATATTTTTCAATTAAATTATGTACATAAAAAATTATATATCTTCCATGAATTGATTCACATTGACCGAATGCTATTTCTATTCCACACAAACGCATGCCTTCGTTTTGAGAAATGCTCTCGTTTTGGCAACCATATGTCTTATTCGCGAATCATATATAAACGACTTGACGTTGGGCTGCTATCCGAAACGATCCAGTGGTAAACCTCCTTCCCATTTTGAAATCCGCGCAACAAAATCATCGAGGGCTCACTTTCTGTCTCTCTGTCTCTCTCTCTGCACAATGGCGAGATATTGTAGAATCGAGGTCCCTTTATTTTTTCCTCTGTAATTATCTCTTTCCTTGACCACTTACTGATCCATTGCTCAAAGTTCTGTCTTGTTTTGGTTTCTCTTTTCATTTGTAGAATTTTAGCTTCCATTCGAAGCTCATCATCATGTGGTTAGAGGCGATTTAACTTTGGATAAAATGGCTACAATATTTCTCTTCATTTTCAGATCTGGCATTTTGAGTTTTACTTCGTTTAGGTAATAGTTTCTGAAACAATATTACTTACAGATCTTTTGAATATTTTAGTAGCTCATGATTGCATGTTGTGAATTGAACTCTAGGTTTTGCAGTTTTTGTGCTTTGCTTGAAACTGTAAATATATTTATAAGTTGGGGTTGTTATGTTTCTGTTAGTTACTAACAGCTTCGGCTCAGCATCTAGGGATTAGATTTTTACTTTGCTTTGTGTATAGGTACTTCAATGTATTGAATCAAATACGACTACTGAAGATTATTCTTCAATTGCAGTTTTTATTCCTTGCTTAAGTGTGTTCATGGTATCAGAGCACATCTAAGATGTGCTTGTTTTCGCCTGGGGTTTAGAATTTGTTGATAACTGAGTTTACAGTTGCAGAGATTAGCTGCTTCTGGAAATGGAGTCTATTGAGGCGGATTGAGATCGTGAAGTGTGATCTGGAAATCGGGCACAAAGATTTAGGAACGTAGATCATGATCAAAAAGTAATAGATGCTGATTCTTTGGTTTTGCAAAATTCAGATCATCCAAGCATGATCTTAGTAAGTGCACTTCTCACTGGTTCTAATTACTCAGCTTGGAGCAAATCTACGATTATAGCTCTAAGAGCTTAGTACAAACTAGGTTTTATTTATGGTAAATGTATAATTCCTGATGTGAATTCTCCGATGTTGACAAGTGGCAATGGGTTGATAATATGGTGATAATTTCATGGATTTTGATCTCAATTTCAAAAGAATTGGTTGAAGCTTTCTTGTATGTTACCACAGCTAGAGAACTGTGGGAAGAACTAGAGCAAAGGTTAGAGAAAAGAAATTTTAGCAAAAGGAAGGAGTTTGTAAAGAAAAAAGATCTTTATTGTGACAATTCTAATGCCTCTGGTCATACAAGAGACGCTTCAAAACTCATGGTTATCCTGATTGGTACAAAGAGTTGAAATAGAAGAAAGGGAATAGTCAAGTTTATGTGGCAGCTAATGTAGCAAATATGGTTGTGAAGCTTATGTCAGAATAAGTATGAGGATTGGTCTGTGAATCTCACCAATGTCATACGACAGTAGATACTGCAATAAATGAAAGTTGCGCTGGTATGCAAGCTCACTAAGTCCTTGTATGGACTTAAGCAAGCAAGCAAGTAGGCAATGGAATAAGGACTTTACTAAGAATTTGCAGAATTATGGTTTCAATCAATCTTCATCTAAGTTGTGAAAGGTCTGCTGATAGTTTCATTGCTTTGTTGGTATATGTTGATGACGTTTTGATTACAGGGGTCAATGCAAAAGATATAATTGCCACCAAGCAATTTTTGGATAAACAATTTATAACACCTTCACTGTAGTAATTCCGTACATTCTACCATTCCGGTGATCAGTGTTGGTCCGGACAGCTAGAATGTCTGAAAAAATATTTAGACTAGAGTGAGAAATCATAAATAACTCAAATATTAATAAGAAAAATTTAGGAAAAATTTTAGAAATAAAATACAATCAAGTTAAATGAGCCAGTGCCCTAGCAATAGGTAACTCAGTGGGAAGTTGCGGTCTTCGCAACTAGAAGCCCTAAAGTCGGGAGAAAATTCGTGAAATAATTTTTAAGACTCTAGAGAAGAGTCATTGAGGTTTCTATGGCATTAGAATGCCAAGAAAATGTTTAGAAAATTTTTTTGATCGGTACAGATGATTTTGGCTTAATAAGTCAAACGGGGGGCATTTTGGTCATTTCGTCTTCGGAGATGATTTTTGACCGACTTGTCCGGTTAAGTAAATAATTATTATAACATAAAATATGAACAAATATTGCTACAAATTAAATTGAAATTGAGTAAAAAAGAAAAGTAAAGAAAAATGAAGAAAATTGAAATTTTGACATCACATGATGTCATTTAAAAAACTCCACCCAATCACCATTTGACAAGCAAATTAAAAGGGATAAAAATGACATAAAAATGAGATAAAAATGAAATAATTCCAGCAGCCATCTCCTTCATTCAGCCAAACCAAGAGAAGAGAGAAAGAAAGAGAGAGAGAGTTCTCCATTAAAGCTTTGAGTGAGCTTGATTTCCATCCACCAAACTACCTCAAAACCTTAGCTTCCCTTCACAAAAACTTCTTCTCACACCTAGGGCAAGACTTGGACAGCAAAAAGGAAGAGAAAAAGTGGAGTTTTCAAGCCCTGGGAATTGGCTAAGTCAAGGTTAGTGCTACTTCTTCCATAAATCCATGAGTTTACCTTGTGTAGATTATGAATTGAGTGTTAGTTTTGGAAGAAAGAAAATAAATTATGTAAGTATGAAAAACCTTTAATTTTGACAGCCTAGGGTATTTTAGAGTTTCAATTATTCAAGTGAATTATAGTTGTGAATTGATGCAATTGAACATAAAATTGATGATTAGAACATTTGATAGCACGATGTTTGAGTAAATTGGAATTTTGGAGTTAGGGTTTAGAGCAAATATAGGGTTTTGCTCATGTGTTGGTGAATTAAAGTTTTAATGGTCAATTAGTGACTATTTGGCTGAGTATAAAGAGGAATTGAAGTGAATTGTAGCTTTGGATCTGAGGTTGGGTGTGCTGTCCAATGTGCCCTGTAGGTTTAGATGTGAGTCCAGCATGTTTGGGCCCCAATAACTTGGGTTGTGTAAGTTCAATTGGTGTAAGGCCAATTGGACATGAAACTAGACACATAATGTCACAACTTTGATGGGGAAACCTTGCCTAGAAAACAAACATAGAATACCCTAAAAATTGATTGAATCCGGGTAACTAACCTGCTGATCCTGGAAAATGACTAAATGAACAGTGTTCATTCATTTTGTCATAACTCAGTGTAGAAAGGTCCAATTGACCTGAAATTTATATCAATAGAAAGCTTAGACAATTTAAGACAACTTTCATGAAGGACACAATTTCAAATTTTGACCAGAACTTAATAAAATTGCCCACCAAACTCAGGACACCAAAATTGCCAGAATGGATTCTGCCCAGAAATTCTGGGTACTGCCCTATCCGGCCAGTTATGGTATTTAGGCCATAACTTGAGCTACAAAACTCCAATTGGAGTGATTCAGAAAGGAAATTAAGAAGACACATAAAGGAACAACTTTGATGAAGAACATTTTGCCAAATTTTCACTGTGACAATGACCAATGGAACAGTAAACTTAGGGTATGAAATCTGAAAATTTTGAATAACATAAAATAAGCTTTGTAAAGGTATTAGAAATCAATACCAACAACAATAAAATGCAAAATGTAGTATCTTGGTGAACTTAGATTTTTTTAAATTTATTATGTATTAAAAAGTCAACAATTTGAGTGAATAGTAATACAAAGACACAAAGTGTAAGAACTAAATTGGTAGAGGAAATTAAGGCATGAAATTTGAAATCCATGAAATGTTCATGGATTACTTGGAATAGGTAATTGAGATTTATGCTTCCAACACCAGTGGAATTCATAATATATTAGCAATACAACTTCAAGTACGAAATGTACTTTACATGAATAGATTGTTGAATATATAAATGAGATAAAAGTGTCATTTGGGATTTAGGTTCCCATCAAGAGAGAAAGGAAAGATGTTGAATGTAAATGGTACGTGAAACTAAATGAATGTGAATTGAAATTAGTATGAATATTATGATGAACGTATAAATTATGGAATTTGTCATGAAATAATGAAATTATAGAACACAATATATTAATATTTAATGATATTATGTGCCATTGTATTGCTTAGACACGTGTGTCAAATTGGATAGATTGGCATGCCAATAGGGTATTATTTTAACAGTACTGCGAAAGGCTTTATGCTTGTATTCATGGCTTTATGTCCGCACTTATAGCTTTTATGCCTGATTATGTGATATCATGGCTTTTTAGCCATACTGACTACATACGTGGTTGACGTTCTGCGTCCCATGGTATGACGGCCCGAGGCACCGCGGTGTCCAGTGCCAATGACCCGTTATCCAGTTTAGTCAGCCTGTCATAGGTTACTTGGGTAGTCTAATTTATTAAAATAAGTTACAAATATTAGCAATTAAAAATGTTAGAAAGCAAATAAATGAGTAAGAAACTCTGAAATAAATTATATCAGCTCCAAAAATTTGTTTCTTAGAATGCTCTGAAGTAAATTAAATTAGTTCCAAAAAAAAAATTTAAATATTACGAAATGATTATAAACAACTTAGAAAGTATCGATAAAGTGATAAAAAGACTAGTAGAAGAATTATAACTTAAATAACAGTACAAATGTGACTTATATAAGAATATAAGTATAAGTTCAAATTTTAGATTATTCGTATTTAGTACATTATTAATGCAAATTTCTGAACTAAGCACCTCCAAAGAAGAACATGGCAGGATAGAGGACAGTTAATATTAGAAACTAAATTAATTATGAATCTAAATTATTAGAACTATGGTTTATTTCTACCTTTGTTTGTATATTATTTTCTTACTATATTATTGCACCACTAAGCAGCAATACTTAGCGCGATGGATTTGTTTACTCGCGCAGGTACTGAAGTTAAAGCCCAACGAATATTAAACAGAGATTTTGGAGTCCAGATCTGTAGAGTGTCAAAGGTTGTCATCTCCTTAGCAATGCATGTAGATAGAACTTACATTAGTCATATTATGTAATTTGTGCATTATAATTATTTATTATATTGTAATGAAAATTAGGAAATTGTATGTAATATGCACCTGATGTAAATTATGAATTTATGCAATTAGTTTGCAAATTATGTAAACTAATGAAATTGAGAATTTTGATATATGTAATAAGCATGAATGAATTTGTAGAAATGAGTATGGATTTGAATTACACAATGATTTTTGAAATTATGATACGAGTATGGATGAATTATTGTATGAAAAATATTGCCTGAGATTTTTAAACAGGGAAATATTGAAATACGACAAACGATAATAAAATAGGGGAAGCTCCGCTGGTTTCTCCTTAGAAAAAATAATTGATATTAAATTAAATGAATTCAAAACTTTTAAAGAAATAAAGTAAGATAAGTTAGGGGTGCTCTGGCACCGAATGTAGCACGCCTTGCTCGGTTACCCTGTAGTCGGGTGATGAGTGTTATACAATTCACGGTGTTACACAATTCACCATTTAAGGATCTTGGCTATGGCAAGTACTTTTTTGGTCTTGGAATTGCACGGTCTACAAATGGGATGTATCTCAGTCAAAGAAATATGTTTTTAGATGTCCTTGATGATGCAGGATTGTCTTCAGCTAAACCAACATCTACACTTATGCTTTGGGGATTAAAGCTGGAGACTGATGTGGGAGAATTGCTCCAAGAACCTAAAAGATATTGCAGGCTGATTGGAAGGTTATCATAACTTGGATTTACACTTCCAGATGTCACATACTCTATCCAACAGTTGAGTCAATTCATGTAAACTCTGCAGAAGCCTCATTGAGAAGCTGCTGTTTATGTGCTGAAAAGGATTATTTTTTCCTACTAACTCTACATTTCAATTGGCCACCTTTTGTGATGTCGAATGGGCTTCATGTTCCGTGTCTAGAAAATCTGTGTCAGGCTTTTGTATCTTTTTGGGGTCTGCACTTGTTTCTTGAAAATCGAAGAAGCAGTCCGATGTTAGCCGTTCTTCAGCTGAGGCTGAGTATAGGGTTATGGCATCTATTGTTTGCGAGCTTCTGTGGTTTACTTCAAGAATTTCAGATTTCAGTCTGTTTACATATTCCTCTTCATTGTGATAGTCAAGCAGGGATGTATGTGGCTGCCAATCCCCTTTTTCATGTTCGGACAAAGCATTTAGAAATGGATTGTCATGTGTTGAGGAGTCGGCTTGCTAAGGGTTTCATCCAAACAGTTTATGTTTCTTCTAGCCAGCAACCTGCAGACTTGTTCACTAAGTCCTTGTCTTCAGTTTCATTTGATTTTCTCTTGGCCGAGATGGGACTCCTCCTCGTCTCCATCTTGAGGGGGATGTAAAATATATTTATTAGTTAGCTTAAAGTGATTTAGTTTGTGATGTTACTGTTCGTTAGTTAGTTACTAACAGCCCCAGCTCAGCATGTAGGGATTAGTTTTTTACTTTGCTTCATGTATACATGCTAAATGTATTGAATCAAATTATACCTCTACTGAAGATTATTCTTCAACTACAATTTTTCTTTCTTGCTTGAGTGTGTTCAGAAACCCTGAACTGATGCTAAACCAAAGGAAGGGAAATAGTTGCAACTAACAGAACTTGATTTTAACTAATCCATCTCAACTAGACTCATGTGACTCCTCACAAATAGTTAATGTTTTTTCTCAATAAGTTTGAGTACAATAGCTATGTTTTATTATGTTCTATCTGTGGACAACAACTTCTGCAACTTAGGATTTGAAAGAAAATAAATGACATGTAACAATTTCATACAAAAAAGTTGTAAAGATGTAAAATTCATTGCGAAAAAGTGTAATGGAAAGGAAAAAGGAAAAAAAAAAAAAAAGCAGAAATCAAATCCTACCTAAATAATTTCTTATAGAACATTATGTTAAAGTAGCTTAGGAGTGGGGACACCGTAAATTAATTAAATCACATGATTGCTTCTGGTTAAAGCACTGCAATGCTAAGGTAGTTCCCTTTTTTTTGTTTTTTCTTTTTTCTCTTCCTCCTCCAAGGCTATAATGGGGTAATGACCCAGCTTAGTAATGGTTTTTCACAAGATAATGATAGTTAAAACATAGTGGATTTTCCTGTGTAGAACAAAGATTCTGGGTAGGCAGGCTTTATAGGTAGCCAATTTTTGTTGATTGCACTTTTTTTTAAAGCAATAACAGAGTGTGAAATGAAAAGAAACAAATGTTGAAGAAATATATCAAGAGATTAGAGGTTTTGTCTGTGCAGTATTGTGATTCCTTGCAAGAGATATATCAAGTCCAAGAAGAAATCAATGCTGAAGAAACAAATGTTGTAGCTGTAAGTCCAGTAAGAAATCAATGCTGAAGAAACAAATGCTGTAGCTGTTTTTGAGTTGAGAGAATTGCATATTCAAAAATTGCACAACTTGAAGCATATATGGAATAAGGATCCACAACAAGGTGTCGCCTTTCCCCATTTGCGATCGGTAAAGGTTTCAAATTGTAAGGTCCTGAAAGATCTCTTTCCAGCCTCCATAGCCTGCAAGGGTCTTTTGCAACTCCAAGACATAAATATAACAAATTGTTATATGATGGAAGAGATCATCAAATTGGAAGTAGCAGAGGAAGCAACATCCAATCTGATCAGCTTCCCTTCGTTGATCTCAATAGATCTGCTAAAGTTGCCTACTTTGTCAAGTTTTTATTCAGGAAGCTATAATCTGGAATGCCCATCTTTGAAGAGGATCAAGATCGATGATACTCCAAAAATTAATTTATCCAATGCACATATATTTGGTCTTAAGGTTAGTTTGTTTTGTTGCATATTTATTTTATTCCCGGAATTTGATTTGGCCACTTCTGTTCTTCTATGTCATCCTCACCATTCACACATCTCTAACTCTGTCTCCGTGGGTATTAGTATGAGAGGCCCATGAATCTCTGGATTCAATCATATAAAATTATAAAATGGAACTTTTAAGAGATTAGGGGCATTCAATTAAAATAAGCGGCAGCCATAAATCTTGAAAAATTTATGCTTGACCATTTGTTTCCCTAGTTGAAAATACAAGTACAAAATCTCTCCTTGGTCTTCCCAAATATGGAGAATTTAAATTTTCTTTATTGTTTTTCACTGCTAATTTAGTGTTTGTGATTCGCCTGTTCTTTTATTGGTTTTTAGGTGTTCCCCAATTTGAACAAGTTGTCATTAGATGGCAAGGCCACAAAGATGATGATGCAATTGCCATCAGGGTTCCTTCTGCCAGTAAAATTCCTTGATGTTCACCATTTTAGGGGCAAATCTGAAATGTCTCTATCTGCTTTCCTTCGAGGATTACTGAATCTGGAAACGCTACATTTAAGCAAGTCTTCTTTGAAAAAACAGTTATTCCGAGATGAGGGACTCGGTGATCATGTGAAAGATTACTTGCCACTTCCACGTACAAGTAACATGCTAATAAGTAAGGTTGATGGTTTGAAACATGTTTTGAAGGAACACTCCCAACTGTACCCAATTCTGCAATATGTTGAGACTCTGCATGTTTATTCTTGTGATGATTTGATTAGTCTAGCAGTCCCTTCTGCATCTTTCCAGAATCTCACAACTCTGAATGTAAGTTTTTGCAATGGATTGATTAACTTGATGACATCATCAGTAGCCATAAGTATGGTGCAACTTGTGACAATGAGAGTAACAAATTGCCATAAGTTAACGGAATTAGTGGCTGGTGAACAAGATGGAACAACTGAATAGATCAATTTCAACAAACTGAAAACTTTAAAGCTCTTCAACTTGGTTAGCCTCACAAGCTTCTGTATGGGAATTTGCACCTTTGAATTCCCATCTTTGGAACAAGTAATAGTGGGAAATTGCCCCAAAATGATGATATTCTCTCCTGGAGTTTTGAGCACACCAAATCTAAAGGGAGTAAAGTTGTCAAAAAGTTCTTTTAAATCAGATTTACCTTGGGCGGGGAATCTAAATGACACCATAGAAGAGATGCACATGGAAATGATATGCCTTGTTTTAATATGCAACTCAATCGTATATCCAAAGAATTCATGGTTTTTGTAGATGAACTTTGGTGGATGAATTTTCTTTTTCTTTTATGTGAAATTATTTTATTATTATAATTATACTCCACTGAAAGCTTTCTTTTGCATAAATTTAACTGTTATTTTTAATGATGTAATTTGTTGGGTTTTGTAGGTTGGAATTCACCAACTTTTCCCTTTGAAACTCTCTGAATTTCCGCGGCTGAAAGAAAATTGGCATAGTCCACCAAATATTAAATTCCTTGGTGATTTAATAGAATTGATGGTGGACAACTGCGAACTTTTCTCATGTGCTATATCATCGAAAATACTAAAGTTCTTGAAGAAACTGCAAACTTTGACTGTGGAAAAATGCAATCAATAGAAGAGGTATTTAATTTGGAAGGCCAAAACGCTGGAGAAGGGAATGTCGAGCTAACGGTGAAGTTGCGAGATTTGAATTTAATTGATCTAACAAGGTTGAGGCATGTATGGTATAGAGATGCTCAAAGAATTTTGGGCTTTCGAAACCTAGCATCATTAAGAGTTCATAACTGTAGCAACTTGACAAATATATTTACTCTTTCCATGGCTTTGGGTAGGGGTGAGCAATCGGTTCAAACCGAACCGAATTAAATCGAATCGAATTAAATTATAAAAATTGAATCGTTAATATTAGAAATCGAACCGAAATTGATGAAAAATTGAATCGAACCGAAATTGATGAAAAACCGAATCGAACCGCTTTATTTCGATTCGGTTCGGTTTAAATCGATCGGTTTGATTTTTGATTGATTTTTTAATTTAGACTTGATTTTCAAGTTATTTGGTCTAATTTTAACTTTGGTTTGAACCTAATAACAATTAATCAATGAAATTAAACAATTAATATATATATAATTAAATATAATTCATAAATTTTCCATAAAAATAAATTAATTCAAAAATCAATTCGGTTCAATTTAGTTCGATTTGACTATATAAATCACTATTTGGTTCGGTTCGGTTCGGTTTAACCGATTTTTTTCTCTTCAAAATCGAACCGAACCGAACCGAAATAACTGAAATTTTTATAAATTAAAACCGAATCAAACTGATTAAAATTTGAAACCGAGCTAATTAAACCGAATCGGTTCGATTTTTCGGTTTGAATCGAATTCTGCTCAGGCCTAGCTTTGGGGCTTGAACGACTAAGGAAGATGAAGATGGAAATAAAGGGGTGTGCTTTGGTGGAAGAAATCATCACAAAAGAAGAGCAAGGAGAAGGCTGGGTTAAAACTGTATTCCCTTCTTTATTTTCCATTGATCTTGAGTGTTTGCCTAGCCTAAAATGTTTTTATTCGGGAAGTGACGTTCTTAAATGCTCGTCCTTGAAAGAGTATCTGCAGTTGAGTGTCCAAAGATGAAGATATTTGCTTCCACATTTTCAAGCTTATTTTTTAAGGAAAACAAAGAAAGAATTTGGGAAGGAGGTTCTGATTTGCCTGGAGCACACTTTTTCGATGACAAGGTCAGTTTTGAATGTCTTTTGTACTTAAAAAAAAAAATTAAAAATTATTTATAATAATTTTATTGGCTGTTAATTGTAGTTGATTCCACATAAATCTTATTATAATCAACGATTATAATAAAAACGTTAGATGTACATCGATTTCATCAAATAAAAATGTATCGTTTGTTTCTTTCTTATATATGTAATCACCAATTTTTCTTTATTGCTCTGTTCATGCCATTTTATTACCCATTCAATATTTTAATCTATGTTTTGACATCTGCACTTTTATTTTTTTCTATTTTATTTTAGCCTCCAAATATGAATTTCTAATTCCGTCCTAAATCCATACTTTCATTAATGAACTTCCCACATTTTTTTCTATGTCTTCCAAGGGAAAATGTTTCTCATTGAAAATTTGAGCCTTTTATATTATAGAATCCAATAAATTTTACCAATTTGGCAAAATTAATCAAAATTTTTATTTAAAT
The DNA here is from genome assembly GCF_030052815.1 of Hevea brasiliensis. Lineage (NCBI taxonomy): Eukaryota > Viridiplantae > Streptophyta > Magnoliopsida > Malpighiales > Euphorbiaceae > Hevea > Hevea brasiliensis. The sequence continues at coordinate 5,465,876 of NC_079497.1, read as the reverse complement.
CAATAATTACATCATTGATTACATCGTTTAAGAGCTGGCTTGGTACATGGCAAGGCTTTTTGTGTATTTTTTTTTCATTTTTATCATTTTTTTAAAATAAAATTCTAATATTTCAAAATACTAAATTCCATTATGTATATAGAGTTTTTTTTTTCAAATAAAGTACTTTTTGTGAAATTTTTTTAATCAAATATTTCTTCTGTACTCTTCAATTTTAAATCAATAAAAAGAAAGAAATAATTTCAACATCTTAATCAAAGCTAAAATAATTATATTGTTGCTTCCCTCTCCATTTTCTTTTTTTTTTTCTTAAAAAAATATAAAATTTTTTTCCAGCTCAAATTAGTTAAAACTAGCATACCCTTTGTCTATATAGAGGGAAACTTAATTAGTTTATTTGGTTTAATATACAGGTTGCAGTCCAAAGCTTACAAATACTGAGGGTGGAATGGAGCGAGTTGAAGGAGATATGGCATCACAAATTTCAGTCTGAGTTCTTTCATGGGCTTAAAGTTATTGAGCTGTGCTTTGCTAGCAAAAGTGCAATTTTGCCATCTGATTTTTTTCAAAGGTTACCCAATTTGAAGGAACTTGTTATTTCTGGTTCTTTTATTGAAGAAATATTCCTACACCAGGTGAGAATTGATGAGGATAGACATCCAGTGTCACTACCAAAGCTCAAGCACTTGGCGGAGAATGACAACTCGCAAACAATCTCAGCCTTTCTTTCTTTGAAATTATTAGAATGTGACAGAATGAAAGGTTTAGTCCCATCCTCAATATCTTTCCAAAATCTGACAACTCTAAAAATATCAAAATGTCATGGATTAGTAAATCTGATGCCTCTGTCAACAGCTACAAGCCTGGGGCAACTCCAAAGAATGAGCGTAAACGAATGCAAAATGCTACAACAAATAGTAGCAAGTGAGGGAGATGGAGTAGAAGATGAGATTTGTTTCAGCAAACTAGAATATTTGAAGCTTGATCGTTTACCATGCCTTGCAAGCTTCTGCTCAGGTAATCATGCCTTCAATTTCCCATCTTTGGAAACAATAATTGTTACAGAATGCCCCAAGATGAAGTTTTTTGCTCAAGGAGTGTTAAGCACACCAAAGCTTCTAAGAGTACGAACAAAATGGTGTCATTTGGAGGATAATTGGCGTTGGGAAGGCAACCTTAATGACACAATACAAGAGTTATTCATGGAAATGGTACGTAATGATTAACAAAATGTAATAATCTCACTATATATATATATAGTTTGCAAGCTATGATCTTAGCAGTCATGTCAATCAACTCTTATTTTGAACAAATTAAAAATTTGCTTGGAAAGAGAATAGATGGAGTCAAAATCGTTAAACCATCTATAACAATCAGTTCAATTGACTATTTGGTCTAACATATTTGTTTTCATTGCAAATGCAAAATGCACAGGGTGATGAATAAAAATGAGGGCAATCTTTCTTTTGCACAAATTGGATTGGAATGAGGCTGATGCTGCAGTTAGATGCCTTTCGTTCGTGCAATTGTTTCATGGATTTGAGATTTAAATAGCAAGAGGGCCTTATGTTCCTGAATTTCTACAGCCATGTATATTTTTCCAAACTGTTGTGTTCCCATTTTCAGAGTGTAACGTTTGGATCTGTGAGGGATTCTATAGCGTAAATAATTGAGCAAGACGACTGAATAATCTGAAATATAGTCACCATGTGAATCTTTGTATGTAATGCATAAGGGTAAATACTAGATATGGAGTGCTTGATTCAAATTCTAGTAGTTTGATTAAACCATTTTCATACGTTCATATTGGGAATTAAAAATGCCAAATTTATAGGCAAAATTGTTTAATTTTAATATTATTTTAATGAATTCACTTTTGCCAAATTTATATAGAAATTCAATCAGAAGTCTTATAATGTATTTAAAATGTAGAACTAGATATTATTATACTTTAAAACAAGGCTAAAATTCAACATAATATAACAATAGTGATTTCATTGAAATTGAAATTGGAATGCAACTAAAACTGAGTAATTTGGCTGATAATATATCCAATTTATATCCAACAGAGTGAGAATAATATATCCAATTCGTATCTACGAAGGAAAGCTCTGGAACTCTCACCATGCCAAGACAGTGAGAAGGAAGCAAATTTCCAATTTTACATTGTCTCGCCTCCCAATCCAAGTTATAGTAGAGCCACCCTAACTGCAAATCCTATTGGTTCCATAGAAGGAAACGACTAGTCCTGAATCAAAACCGACAAGTCCTTCAGCCTCTCAATTCACATAAACCACAGCAATGGCAACAGCCAAAACTTCATATTTCCCAATGCCCTTTCCATCTCCAGCAATCAGTCCAACCCTACATCACTCCATCCGCTGTCCTCAATTCCAGCAGGTAAGCCTCAATATATGCTCATTTTATTATATTTATGAAGATTATTACCTCTTAGCTCATACTCTGCAATTAAGGAAAAAAAGATTGGCTTGCAGCACTTATCCCTTCAGGTGAAAGTAACGCCTTCCCGCCGGTACCATTCAATGGCTGAAGTCAGTGGCAGATCCAAAAAATTTTTTCCCTGGGGTCAATGAATAAAAACTAAATAATAACCTATTATTAAAAATGTCAAAATTTTAATATTAATATCTTATAATTAAACTGACGAGAAAAATATTAAGTATTACAACATTATTAATGCTATTAAATACATATGTCTCTATTATACTCTTTTTTAATTCCAAATTTTATCAAAAAGAGGGTTCAATAACTAAATTTTTGAAGGGTAAATTTATGCATATATAAACATATGTAAGGATGATTTTAGCAAAAAGAGGGGTCAATTGACCTCTCATTTTCCTATATACATTCACCACTGGCTCAAGTGCGAGAAATCCTTAATGTATTGACTATGACCAAACAATCTCATGAAGACAATTATGCATCTTAAAATGAAAACAAGTATTTCATGGTGATCATCAAACAAGCAATAGTGATCAACTACAAAGTCCAACGACATCAACGATCAAACCCAGGATGATGGCTTCAATAATACCAGTATTAGTTAAATCTAACCTATTGCCACAAGAAAGATACAGGTAAATGAATTAATTCAATTAGACAATATTCTAATTTTTTTACCCACATGTTAAAAACATCTCACTTAACAACAGAAATTATATACTATCTGAATAGCACATACCATGAGTAGAGTGGTCGAGGTATCTAATAAGATATCATGCGCCTCCCAGCTCCATGTCTCCTCATCAGTTTGATAACTTCGCACATCAAGGTGGATAATAGGGTAAGAGTGCCAAAGGTACTGAATAACGAGACAAAAGGTTTCCATGTTTAAAACATACAAGCCATAGTACTTGCTAAATATGCAGCAACTGTTTTGTATACTTAGGAAGGAATGAAAGGTGCTAAAACAAGAATATGAAGACTCTGAATGACCTTGTGGATTTCATGAGTTGGTCAAACACAAGGGGAGTTGTCACAGTAGTCATTGATGATAATGCTCGGCAGCCATCAAGCATCTCACTGGATACAATGAGAATGATTTTGAGGCTTCGCAGGTAGTATAACAACTAAGTGCAAAAAGACAGTAACATATAGTGTAACACCCCTATTTACATAGCCTAGTATATTTTACTGTTCTGGCGACAGATATCGGTCCGGACAATTAAAGAATTAGAACTACATCTAAGACACCTAAATAAGCCCTGAATACAAATAATTAGTAATTGCCAAATAGTTAAGTATAAAGAAGAAAAACAAAGCATAAAAAGTTAAATGAGCCGGGAGTCACAGCGATTGGTGACCTTCATGGGAAATGACTGCGAGGTCAATCGTAACCCGAATTCTGAACTGGAAAATGTGACGCTGTGGTCCTTAGGACTATTGCGAACACAGTGAAAAAGAGAAAATCACGAAAAAGAGTTGTTAAGCAGGTCAAATAATTAGGTCAGCGATCCGGAAGAAATATCGAATAATTTGCAAACCGGATTAAACCAGCGAGGGGCAATTTGATCAATTCACTCCTAGAACTAACTCCTGGCCTAACTGTCTAATAAAATTGGAGAAAAGAAAATTTCGGAATCGGGAATTAAATTTAAGAACTAATGAAAAAATAAAGAAAAAGAAAATGAAAATAATAAAATGACATCATCATGCATGACATAATGCATGACATAATAAAACTATAATTTTAAATTTGAAAATTTTGGATAACTACTTATAAAGTGACCAATTAAAATTAAAAGAAAAAAAAATCAATTTTTAGTCTTCTTCTTCTTCACATGCCGCCCTTCCTCTCTCCTCTCTCTCATTTTTCTCTTCCTTTCTTCCATTAAAGCTCTCTTTGAGCTCTTGAAACCCTAAAATTAACTCAAAATTATTTTGATTTCTCCACAAAAAAACTCTTAAGTAGACCTAGAAAAGAAGATTGAAGAAGGAATTGGGAAGGAAAGCGGAGAGATTTGAAGATTTGAAATTCAAAGTAGTGATTTTCCTTCAAATTCTTTCTATTTTTATGACTTAGATGCATGAATTAAGTTGAAATTGATGAACTTATGGATAGAAAAATGAAACAAAATCAAGCATGTTAAAACCCTAATGAAATTCGGCTGCCATGGTGGTAGTGTGAATTGATGTATTTTGGTTTGATAAAATATGTATACAAGTTCAATTAAGTGTGTAGAGAATGTTTAGATACCTTAATTGCATAAATTGAAACACTTGGAAAAATTAGGGTTCTTGACTTAGGGCTACTTGTTAGAAAAAATATAAATATGCCCTTATCTCATTTTAGAAAAGGAATAAGAGGAGACAAAAGAGAGCAGCAGCAGGGGAAGAGTTAGAAAACAGAGCAAACACGTCACCTCTCCATTTCTAAACCAGATTTGGAGTTTTCTTCCTTTCTTCCCTATTTCCTACCTTTCTTGTATTGGGTTTCTTAGTTCTTAGCATAGACTCAAGTTTTATTTCCATATTTACTTAGAATTTATTGTAAATATTATGGATAGTGAGTAGTTTTCATTAGATTCTGGAGTTGAGATGTAATATTTAAGATATTTTATGGATTTTGATTGGGTAATCCATATTTTGTGATTTTAATGAATTTTATTCATTTCTTGTGTGCTCAATGACATGCTTAGTGTAGGATCCCATTAAGTATTATTCTTAATCTATGGTTGAAGCACCGAAAGGAGAAAACCTTGTGATAGATAATCAAGAAATTGGACTTAATTAACTTAGATCTAGAAATAGACTAAGGATTAAGAGGATTTACAGATTAATTAAGGAACTTAATGGGTCTTGATTAATTTTAACTCCATGAAAGTAGGATTAGATTGATTAAGGCACTCTTTGTCCCACTCGAAAGAGTATTCAAAGGATTTAAGAATTAATCTCCTTAAAATCCATAAATTCCATAAGATTGGGTAACCAATTAAAAAATCCCAAAATAACTTGAATATGAACTCCCGTACTCCGAAATCGCCTCTTTTATCATTGTTAATCTCTAATCGAATTTAATTACTTGCCATTTTAAATCTTGCCATATTTCAATTTGCTTATTTTAATTTGCCGCAAATTTAGTTGAATCTCTACTTTGTTGATTAAATTATTAATTTTGCATATATAGATTTCACATTTCAATTTCTATCAATATATGATGTGACTTATCCGCAAGTATACGGGTCGTCTCAAGTAATAAAGTGATGAATCAAGTATCGTTCCCACGAGGATTTGCTGTTTGATTACTAAACTATGAATGAAGCGATTATTTGGGCTAATGATTAATGAATAAATGGTAAATGTAAATGAGCAAGGTAAATTGATTAATCTAATTGAAATGGGTAAAGAGCAAACAAATAAATTCTAATTCTAGTTCGCAATTAAACTAAAATTAACAATGGGTAATTTAAACGAAAGTCTAATTATGGTAAAAGTTGATTCCAGAGTTGGGGATTTATGCATAAATTAATTGGGATTTGTCTTGGGCATTCCAATTTTTAGGGAAAAATAGAGTTTGAAGGAAATTGATTCTAAATTCCTTTGATATCTTTTTCAAGCAAATCAAAGTGTATTCTAAAATAACCAAACCTAATTTCTTATGTATTTGATTACTTTAAAACCCATTAAGTTTTGTAACCAATAATTAATTCCTCTTAAAGTCCTAGTTTATTTCTAAATCTAGGTGATTTTAAGTTCCAATACATGATTACCCATCAATGACTTTCACCTTTCGGTCCTTCAATCAAAGATTAACACAATACCCAATGGGTACCAACATTAGGCAAGTAAATCAAGCACACAAGGAAGGAATCAAAACTCATATTCATATAAAATAAGGAAATACCCAATCCAAATCCACAAATTAATCTAAGACATATTTCCCAACTCTGAAATCTAAAGAAATTACTCACTCATGATGGTATTTACAAGAAATATTGATGGAAAAGTAAAGGAAAACATGATAAGAGGACTGAAATAGAAAAACCCAGGTGGAAGAACCAAAGTCTCTGGATTCTGGAGCTCCAAAACTGGTGCAGTAGCTCCTTCCCAAAAGAAAATGGCGTCTTCTCTCTCTCTTTCTATTAAATTTTCTTTTCTTTTTGTTTTTCCTCCCTTCCTCCTATGGCAAAAATAAGGAAATGATGAATTTATATGGTCCCAAAAAGCTGCCCTAAAAGTAAATAACAGCTAAGGAGTGGATAGGAAATGAGGTGTAAAATTATCCAAGTCAGCAGCATTTTTCACGTTAGGCGATGCAGCTTAGGGTTGGCTTAACCCTAGCGACTTCTTAGCAAATTTCAGCTTACAGTGCGCATGCGCTTAAGGTTAGCGGACCTTCAAGCAAATCTCGGCAGACTTAGAGTAAAATGGACTTTTACTGCTCATGCTTGACTTGTCTTTGCACCTTAAGCCGCTTTACCCTAAGCATGACCTTAAGCAAAGTCTCAAGCAAATTTCGGCTAGTTTGCTCTTTCAAGACTTGATTTCTTCAACTTTCCTCCATGCTTAAAGAACTTCAAATCTCTTCAAATTATTTCCTATTGCACTCATTGATCTTCTATTTGCCACAAAATCCTATCAAAAACAACAAAATTACTAAAATCAAATATAAAGTATCTAAAGTTAATAAATAAGCTAAAATAAAGCTAAAAACATAAAATTTACTAAAATATAAGGGCAAAATGGATGCAAAACTATCCTAAAATGCCTATATGAAATGAGTATAACAAATTCCCCCAAACTCAAATCTTTGCTTGTCCTCAAGCAAATTAAAAACAATTAATGCAATTTGGGGTACCTTATCTTAAATTTATGAAAATTACTTATCCAAACTCTCAAACTTACTTTTAGCCACCAACAAACCATATACCCACTTTCAAGATGCAAAGAATTCAATCCTTACAAAAGTTATCACCGCTTAGCCTTGGGTCAATTATCCATATCATCAAACCCAAACCAATCAATCACAAAGAATAATCATGCCTAAATAGACTATAGGGTAATCCATAAACTAAATTGTCCCAAATAATGATGAAAGTAAATGAATATATTAGTGATATCACAATCCCATAGGCAATTCTCCTATTCCAATCTCCACTAATGTAGCAAAACACCATCAAAAGATCAAAAGGACTTTCAAGGGTCGTAATGGGGCTAAGGGGGTGATAATGTGGCTAACAAGAAAAGGATAAAGGTAACAAAATATGAGAATAATCAAATTATTAAAAGATCAAGATACATAAAATATATATATATATATATATATATATATTTTTTTGAATCAATTGGGAGAAGGAACTTTACAACTTTTCACCAATGCTAGCATATAATTTTGAAGCTTTTAGAGGGACTACATAAATAACATTAACTTGAATTATAATTGTCCCTTTCAATTCACCTCCAAACTCATTTCTTTGTGTACTTGGGTGGTAAATTACTTTACATACCATAATTGGATTTGCTAGCCTTTTTACTTTAGCCACTTCTCCCAACTAATTATTATTTATTTTTTTTTATTTTTATATATATATTTTTACGTGTATCTATCACTCAAAGAATTATTCTCATGGAGGGTAGGTAAGTGTTTGGGTTATGGCTAGGCATTAATGTGGGTTCCAAAGAAATAAGAGGGATAAATGTAGGCTCAAATTGGTTTCAAAGGAAATTTTGAAGTGAGGTTGGCTAAGGCTAAAATGTGGGTTTAAAATTCAAAGAATGCCTAGATCATTTCTTTTTCAAGTGCATGCTATGATTTCGCCTTGAAAGGTTTAGAAAGATTGTTCTAGGATTGGTGAGACATCAATTAGCTACTTCTCACCTTAGAGTTTTCTCTAGGCACTCAAAGTCAATGCAATTGATTGGGTGGCCCTTGGCTAAGAAGATATTAACTAAGGCAAGAATCTAATAACTTTGCACCTATCTAGAACTTTCAATCCATCAAACCCTTCTAAAAGTAAGCTCAATTGTTCTTCAAAGCAATTCTCAATCCTCTAAGGACAAGGTAAAAAAAAAAAAATTATTTTTTTATGATATGCATGATCCTAAAATGAATGCATAAATCAAATTAAAACTAAGTGTAATCTATATGAAAACTATATGCAAATGTATGTGTATGAGTATAGACATGTGTGTGGTTTATGTATAAGTGTATGGATTATCCATATATGGATGAATGAAATGCAATAAATGAATGAATGAAAATTTTAAAAATTTTGCAGAAATTTTGCCCTCACCCCCAAACTCAAATGAAACATTGTCCTCAATGTCTAAAATGAATGCAAAGATGGGCAAAATTGTGTGAACTAATCAATTAATGAAATATATACAATTGGGGATTAAATCAATATAAGCTCAAGTATTTCAAAATTAGCTCAAACTGATATTAACAATGAAGCTTTAGAGAGAAAAATGTGAAAAAGTATCCCAAATGTATGAATTTACACTGCTTAAGATGTTGCTTAACCTGCTGCGTAGGGTAAAGCGAAAGCATAAGCATTGGCAACATACCATAAGCTTAAATGGTGTAAGGGTAAACTGTTACCTCCAACTGATGTGGAACAGGTGTGGCTCAAAGAAAATTTGTGCAACGCATCAATGTCAACAAAATTGGGATTGAAGAAAAGATAAAGTGCAAAAATAATGTGCAAGAATATGAAAAAGTGTAAAGAAATAAAATGTAACAGTTAAATCAAAAATTAAACTAAAAAAAAAAAAAAATTCACAGAGTAACTATGTTCATAGCAGAAAATAAAATAGAGTAAACTAAAAGAAGGAAGTGCAGGTATAATCATAAAAACTAATTACCAAAGTATTACAACCATGACCAAAGTTTGAAAATTAAAATAAACAGATTACAAAAATAAACCTAAAACAGAAATTAGAACTATTGCTACTGATCAAGCTTTGCTGTCAAGGCTTTGCTGCTAAACCAGGTGTGCTTCATGTTCTGATAGGTTCATTGTGATCCAAGCTTGAGCGGTTTCAAGTTTTCTGTTAAGTCTTTCATTTCTTGAAACATGGCTTGGCCCCAATGATATAAATTGTTGTAGGATTGGGCGGTTTGTTGTAAAGCTCCAGATTTGAAGTTGATGTTGATTCTGTTTCTTTTTATGAGATATAAGTCTATTTTTAAGTTTCTTTTCTAGGTTTTTCTTTTTGTTAACTCGCTCCTGACCCATGGTTTCAATTTTGATTTCTAAGCTCTTCAAGGTAGCAAGAATTTCTGTGGTGTCAGGTGAGGGAACAGATGGTTGGACAGTGAAATTTGTTATTCTGGATTCCAAGGATCTTAAGATGGATAAAATGTCTGCTGGCGTGGGGTAGAGGTTGGTTGTGGTTACTGTGGTGCAAAAGTGGTGGGGTCTGCAGCAGTGAGTATCGTGGATCTTCTTGTAGCAGTATAGGTATGGCCTACTTTCTCACAAACATCCATATGCAAGAACATCGTCTTTGTCTATATATGATTCCCCAATCGGCAGCAATTTATATAGACTAGCATCAAAGCTAAATGAGTTTGCTATAGCGATTATATACCCCCAAAAACAATACTACCTCTAGTATGCTTTGTGACAATTTGGTGCCAATGAGTAGCTATGAAATGGTGTGCTTACTTGTTTTCTCTCCTTCATGCACCACAAGAGAAACAAATCCCCAGCACCCACAATACTGTTACTGTGTCCCCTTCCTAAAACAGTGTAAGTAATGAACCTATGGAGGTATTTCAATACATGGTCAACTATCCTAGAGGCTTGCAGTCCTCTGTCTATAATGACATCCAAAAGCTGAAATAACCTACCAGAATTGAACATGGACATAAACAGTATTCTGCCACTCTATGTTATTATATCCTGAAAACTGAAAACCAAAAATTGCATTCATAGCAGCCATGTCTAATTCCCTATCAATTCCAGCACATCGAAAATATATCATATCTTTATGTTCAGGCACTATTGGTTTGAAACTCAACCTTAGGGAACTCAAAAATTCGAGGGTTAGATCCTTGTACACTGGTTCCCTAATTTTAGCAAAGTCGATCCATTAACAAACATTCAAATAGGCAAATACAGAGTCATAAATGCCTAATTCTTTCAAAATCTGCTCATCCATATACTTGTTTGCCAAAATAGTTTTAGAAACTAATTTCTCATAGACATTTTTCATATCCATATCCCTAAAAGCCCAAGGTAATGGAGAAATTACCTCCTCTATAGTATCTGCAGATGACGCAGGTGCTGGAGAGTGTAATGGAGACTGAGTTATTGGTGTTTGGGTCACTGGTGCTGGAGTTTGTGAGGAAGACCTGGTCCTTTTGCTAACTGGTTCAGAGGACGGCTGAGGTGGAGAATTCAGGTCGAAAGGAACAGAGGGTACTCATTTCCGTTTTCCGACAGGGGTTTTCTTATGTTTACTTGCAGCCTTTTTTGTTTTGCCTTGGGTTTTCGTTTGAGTAGGCACAGGTTCAGGCGCTGGTTCTGGGGAATGGGAGTCGGGAATTGGTGTTTCATTTTGTGGCTCGGATTGCGGCGAGAGGGGAGTCGGCGGAATGAGAGGTGGTATTTGGCTTGGGGGTGGTGGCGGTGACTGAGGTGGTGGTGATTGTGGTAATGTTGGAGTTTGTGGTGGCGGTGACTGAGGTAGTGGTGGACTGGGGCTGGGGTTAGGGTTTGCGGGCAATGAAGATGGAGTACCCATTTTAGGTCGAAATTTGCTGAGTTTGGGTTTGTGGGAAGACCACATTTTAGTTCTTACCATTTTAATGAAAGGAAAGAAACTGTTCGGCTTCCTATAAAGATTGTCGGAAGAAATGGCGTGGGAAAATAAGTTGATGAGGTTTATCGGGAGTGTGGACGAAGCTTTTGGGAAATTGGCGGAAGTGCTGGGCCTTTTAAAATGTGGGGTAGACATGTGGTATTCTGGGCCATGCTTAGGGTTAGGCATAAGGTTCAGCAGAATTTGCCTAAGACTCTGCTTGATAAGCAATGTCATCAGCAAGTTTCGGCAGGTTTTGAGAAAAATTGTGGTTTTGCTTACCAAAAACAGTCCAAAAGCTATGGAATGCTATCATGACCCTCAGCAATTACCAAATACACACAAACACCATAAAATTTAGGGATTTAAGTTCATCATCTCTTAGCACTCATCAAACACCATATATTTTCATTTACCTCATGCAAGCATTTTTTTTTTTTTTTCAATTTAGGCATCTATTTTCACTACCTTCGTACACATTTAATGAAATGGTCTCCTTTCTTTACTTATACCAAAAGCACATTTTCAGTAGCATTTTGGACAAGTTCCAATCAACCAAGAATTGCAGAAAAGATGTAGAAATTAACCTTTTTAACAGCATGAACAGTAGTATATACAGTAACCAAAATCTGCAGAATTCAAAAATTAGCAGCAATTCCAAACAAAAGCATGCAAATTCCTATCAGACTACAAAATTATATATACACTAAAAGGTGAAACTTAACAAACATTATTTTTGCACTTCAATAAAGCTCTCATCAGTCCTAAATATCAAAATTGATCCTCATTCAAGTTGCATTTCACAGAATTTACACAAAACACAAAATCAAACATGTGCTATCAAGTAGATTGCAATATCAGCAATTTAGCACAAGTTTAAAGGTGTTACTGTTCACAGGCACTGCATAAATTGCATAATTTTGCTTATACTTGCTTCTCTTCAATTCTTTGTTTTTGCCACAAGTGTAAACTTGCCCCATCTTCATGAATGACCTACAAAAGATAAACAAATGTCACTTTTGAGATTAATGGGGGTGAAAACTGAAATGAAATTAAATGGAAATTAATTAACTATAAAAGGATACGCTTGGGTTGCCTCCCAAGAAGCGCTTGTTTAAGGTCTTAAGCTTGACCTTCCACTCCAATTCTCCTAAGTATCCCTGACTGGAGAACCAAGCCATGAAACCTCTACAAACTTTTGCGTGGGTTCTCCAACAATATAATGTTTTAATCTCTGCCCATTAACTTTGAAAGTCCCTGAGGTCTCATTGCCTATCTCAACAGCTCCATAGGGGTATACTTTTATAACAGTGTAGGGCCCTGACCATCTTGACTTCAATTTTCCTGGAAATAACCTTAACCTAGAGTTATATAGGAGAACAACATCACCTTCTTGAAATTCTTTCCTCCTAATATGCTTATCATGCCATCTCTTAGTTCTTTCCTTGTAAAGCTTGGCATTTTCATAAGCATCCAATCTAAGCTCCTCAAGTTCATTTAGTTGCAGCATTCTTTTTCTCTCCGCAGTTTTTAAGTCAAAGTTCAGTGTCCTTATGGCCCAATATGCTCTATGCTCCAACTCCAAAGGTAAATGACAAGCCTTCCCATAAACCAATCTAAATGGGGTAGTTCCGATAGGAGTTTTAAAGGCTGTTCTATAGGCCCAAAGAGCATCATCTAACTTTAGTGACCAATCTTTCCTCGAACAATTCACTGTTTTCTCAAGAATTCTTTTCAGCTCTCTATTGGAGATCTCCACTTGACCACTAGTTTGTGGATGGTAGGGTGTTGCAACCTTATGCTTCACACCATATTTTTGCAATAATCTTTCAAATTGATGGTTGCAAAAATGAGAACCTCCATCACTTATAATGGCACGTGGAGTTTCAAATCTTGTAAAAATAAACTTTTTAAGGAATTTAATCACAACTCTTACATCATTAGTTGGAGATGGTATAGCTTCAACCCATTTGCTTACATAATCTACTCCAACTAAAATGTATTTGTGTCCCAAGGACGATGGAAAAGGTCCCATGAAATCAATGCCCCACACATCAAATAGTTCCACTTCCAATATATTTTGGAGGGGCATTTCATCTCTCTTTGAGATATTACCCATCCTTTGACACCTATCACATGCATTTACAAACTTCCTCACATCCTTAAACATGTGTGGCCAAAAGAACCCTGCTTGAAGAACTTTTTCTGCAGTCTTTGTCACACTCATATGACCCCCATAAAGTGAAGAATGGCAATCTTTGATAACATTCCCTATCTCCTCATCAGCTAAACATCTTCTAATCAGCCCATCTCCACATCTCTTGAACAAAAATGGTTCCTCCCAATCATAATCCTTCACATCAAAAAGAAATTTCTTCTTTTGCTGCCATGTTAAATCAGGTGGAAGGATTCCACACACTAGATAGTTCACAAAATCTGCATACCAAGGTTTTTTTGCATTCATGATTACTAACAGCTGCTCATCAGGAAAATAATCATCTATTGGGGGTTCTTTTCCCAAATTGTCTCCTTGTTCTTGCCTCAATCTAGATAGATGATCCGCTACCACATTTTCTACTCCTTTCTTATCTTTAATTTCCAAGTCAAACTCTTGAAGGAGTAACACCCACCTTATCAATCTAGGTTTAGCCTCTTTTTTCTGAAGGAGATACTTGATAGCTGCATGATCTGTGTATACTATGACCTTAGATCCCACAAGATAGGACCTGAATTTATCTACTGCAAATACTACTGCCAAAAACTCTTTCTCTGTAGTAGAGTAATTTATTTGAGCATCATCTAAGGTCCTACTTGCATAATATATTGCATACACCTTCTTATCTCTCCTTTGTCTCAAAACAGCCCCAATGGCATAATCACTAGCATCGCACATTAACTCAAAAGGTAATGACCAATCGGGTGGTTGCATAATAGGAGCAGATATCAAAGCTTCCTTTATCCTGCAAAAAGCATTCATACAATTAGTATCAAAATTAAATTCCACATCTTTACTCAATAAATTGGTAAGAGGTTTAGAAATCTTAGAGAAATCCTTGATGAATCTCCTATAAAATCCAGCATGCCCCAAGAAACTCCTCACTCCCTTCACAGATGTTGGGGGTGGCATTTTCTCAATAATTTCTATCTTTGATTTATCCACCTCAATACCCCTGTTTGACACAAGATGTCCCAAAACAATTCCTTCTTGTACCATAAAATGGCACTTTTCCCAATTCAAAACTAAATTGAACTCTTCACATCTCTGCAAAACCTTAGACAAGTTAGATAAGCATTCATCAAAAGATTTACCATACACAGAAAAATCATCCATGAACACTTCCATAATTTCCTCAATCATGTCAGAAAATATGGACATCATACATCGTTGAAATGTAGCAGAGGCATTACATAGTCCAAATGGCATCCTTCGATATGCAAAGGTACCATAAGGACATGTGAAGGTAGTTTTATCCTGATCATCTGGGTGAATAGGGATCTGAAAGAACCCTGAATAGCCATCCAAATAGCAAAAATAAGAATGATGAGCTAGTCTCTCAAGCATTTGATCTATAAATGGTAATGGAAAATGGTCCTTTCTAGTTGCCTTATTCAATTTCCTATAGTCTATACACATTCTCCATCCAGTTACAGTTCTTGTAGGTATTAGTTCATCATTTTCATTTTTCACCACTGTGATGCCCCCTTTCTTAGGTACAACATGAACTGGACTTACCCAATTACTGTCAGAAACAGGGTAAATGATACCTGCATCAAGCAATTTCAAGATCTCCTTTTTCACAACCTCTTTCATGTTTGGATTCAATCTCCTTTGTGATTCTCGAGAGGCTTTATGGTCATTTTCCAACAAAATTCTATGCATGCACACAGAAGGATGTATTCCTTTAATATCATCAATGGTATAACCAATTATCCTTCTATGCTTCCTAAGAACTCTCAATAATTTTTCAACCTCACAATCAGTCAATTTAGCATTAACAATCACAGGATATGTAGAATTTTGTCCTAGAAAAGCATACCTGAGATTTGTTGGAAGAGTTTTCAACTCTACCTTAGGTGCTTCACTTTTCTCAAGCTTTGATGATGAAGTTGTTTCTTGCTTCAAGTCCCCAATTTTTTCAATATCAACCATAGGCAATGGTGGATTTCCTTCCAAAATTGTAGCATATTCTGCAGCTTCTTCAATTTCATCCCTTTTTTTGATGTTATGAACCAAACAAGCTTCTAAGGGATCTTTAGGATGTTGCTTTTTAAGCACTTCTCTAACCTCTTCATCTATCACATCAACTCTCAAGCATGAGTTTGAATCATCTTTCTTTTTCATTGCTTGAAACAAATTAAATTCAACTTTCTCTTCCCCAACTTCTAATGTAAGCCTCCCATTTTTTACATCAATCACTCCAAAGAAGAGCAAGGAAAGGTCTACCAAGAATAATGGGAATGTGTACATCCTCCTCCATCTCCAATACCACAAAATCCACTGGTATGAAAAATTTCCCAACTTTCAGAGGAACATTCTCAACTATTCCAATTGGAAATTTAATAGATCTATCTGCTAACTGTAGTGATATGGTAGTAGGCTTCATTTCTCCAATCTTCACTTTCTCATAGATAGACAATGGCATCAGACTAACACTGGCTCCAAGATCGCATAAAGCCTTATCTATACTGATATCCCCAATGTGACATGGTATGGAGAAACTCCCAGGATCTTTCAGTTTGGTTGGAAGCTTATTTTGCAAAATAGCACTGCTTTCTTCCGTGAGAGCTACAGTCTCAAATTCCTCCAATTTCTTCTTGTTAGATAAAATCTCCTTCAAAAATTTGGCATAAGAAGGCATTTGTGCTAAAGCATCAGTGAAAGGAATAGTCACATGCAAAGACTTCAATACCTCCAAAAACTTCCCAAATTGTTTATCTAATTTTGCTTTCTGAAACCTTTGTGGGAATGGTAAAGGTGGCATGTAGGCTTTAGGTGCAACATATTTAGGTTCTTCCTCTTTGCTCTCCCTCTCCTTACTTCCTTTTTCTTCCATTGAATTTTCTTTCTCAGCTTCAATTCTAACTTCAGCTTCAGTTTGTTCATCTCCTTCTCTGCTTTTCTTTTCTTCAACTTCCTCTTCAATCTTTTTATCTCCATTCTTCAATATTTTTCCACTTCTCAATGTAATAGCCTTGCAATGCTCCCTTGAATTTTCTGGTTGGCTAGGAAGCTTCCCAAATGCTTTGTTACTTGAAGAGCTAGCTTGTTGAGCTATTTGATTCTCTAACATCTTGTTGTGTGTTGCCATTTGATCCACTTTAGATGATAATTGAGAAATCATTTCTTGTTGACTTTGATGGCTCACAAGTAGAGTTTCAATCATAGATTCCAATCTAGCTGTCTTGTCTAGTTGTGCTTGTTGTGGTAGAGGTGGAGCAGGTGCATTTTGAGGTTTAGAAATTCCAGGAGGAGGACCTCTATTCTGCTGAAAGTTCTGATGTTGTTGATATCCAGAAGGTTGCTGAAAATTCTGATTCTGTCCTTGTCTACCTCCCCAAGAGAAATTTGGGTGGTTTCTCCATGCTGGATCATAAGTTGCAGAAAATGGGTTACCACCTGGTCTTTGATTGTAGTTCCCCACATAATCCACTTGCTCACTTGAAAAATCTTGATTAAGTGCAGAAAAATCTGCTGCACAATTGACATTTGCACTCAATTTCTAGTGAATTACTAGAACCTCCTATGAAGAATCTACTTTCATACTTAACTTGTCCATCTTCCTTGTCAAAGCATCAAACTTAGCATTAATCATATTCATGGCATCAAGCTCAAACATACCAGCTGGTTTCTTGATCTCATTCCTCTCACAACTCCATTGATAGTTGTTATAAGCAATTTTATCAAGAGCGGAAAAAGCTTCATCTTCAGATTTCTCCATAAGGTCACCTCCAGAAGATGCATCAATTGTACTCCTAATAGCTGGTGAAACTCCATTGTAAAAGTGTTGAACAAGCATCCACTTAGGAATCCCATGATGTGGACATCTCCTTTGCAAATCCTTGTACCTCTCCCATGCTTCATACAAGCTCTCATCATCTCTAGGTTTAAAAGAAGTCAGCTCATTTCTTAGCTTAGCTGTCTTGCTTGGTGGAAAATATTGAGCCAAAAATGCTTGAGAAAGTTCATCCCATGTTGTGATAGAACCCGGTGGCAAAGAATGTAACCACTCTCTAGCTCGGTCCTTCAGAGAAAAAGGAAATAATCTGAGTCGAATTGCATCATCAGAAACTCCATTTATCTTCAACATATCACTGATCTCAAGAAAGTGTGCCAGATGCACATGTGGACTTTCACTTGGATTTCCTCCAAATTGTGCTTGTTGTACCATTTGACAGAGTGCAGCTTTGATTCAAAATTATTAGCTTCTACCCTTGGTCTTGTGATACTTGGCATGAAATCTCCAATGTTAGGATAGGCATGATCTTTCACAGAGCGGTTGTTATTGTTGTTGTTGTTGTTGTCAGCTTGTAATTGCTCTTGCTCTTGTGCTCTTTCTTGTTGTTGTTGAGCTTTAATTTTAGCTTTTCTCCTCTTAGATTCTGCTCTTAAAGCCTTTGCTGTCTTCTCTATTTCTGGGTCAAAGAATAGATTGATTTCTTCACTTTTTGTCCTTCTCATAAAATAAAGCACCTGAAAAACAAAAATAAACAAATTCTCAAAGTAAAATGGTAAAAAGAAATAAAATAAAATGCCCAAATTAACCAAACAAACAATTGTTCAATATCAAACAAAAATCAAATCCCAGGCAACGGCACCAAAAACTTGATGTGACTTATCCGCAAGTATACGGGTCGTCTCAAGTAATAAAGTGATGAATCAAGTATCGTTCCCACGAGGATTTGCTGTTTGATTACTAAACTATGAATGAAGCGATTATTTGGGCTAATGATTAATGAATAAATGGTAAATGTAAATGAGCAAGGTATATTGATTAATCTAATTGAAATGGGTAAAGAGCAAACAAATAAATTCTAATTCTAGTTCGCAATTAAACTAAAATTAACAATGGGTAATTTAAACGAAAGTCTAATTATGGTAAAAGTTGATTCCAGAGTTGGGGATTTATGCATAAATTAATTGGAATTTGTCTTGGGCATTCCAATTTTTAGGGAAAAATAGAGTTTGAAGGAAATTGATTCTAAATTCCTTTGATATCTTTTTCAAGCAAATCAAAGTGTATTCTAAAATAACCAAACCTACTTTCGTATGTATTTGATTACTTTAAAACCCATTAAGTTTTGTAACCTATAATTAATTCCTCTTAAAGTCCTAGTTTATTTCTAAATCTAGGTGATTTTAAGTTCCAATCCATGATTACCCATCAATGACTTTCACCTTTCGGTCCTTCAATCAAAGATTAACACAATACCCAATGGGTACCAACATTAGGCAAGTAAATCAAGCACACAAGGAAGGAATCAAAACTCATATTCATATAAAATAAGGAAATACCCAATCCAAATCCATAAATTAATCTAAGACATATTTCCCAACTCTGAAATCTAAAGAAATTACTCACTCATGATGGTATTTACAAGAAATATTGATGGAAAAGTAAAGGAAAACATGATAAGAGGACTGAAATAGAAAACCTGTGGAAGAACCAAAGTCTCTGGATTCTGGAGCTCCAAAACTGGTGCAGTAGCTCCTCCCCAAAAGAAAATGGCGTCTTCTCTCTCTCTTTCTATTAAATTTTCTTTTCTTTTTGTTTTTCCTCCCTTCCTCCTATGGCAAAAATAAGGAAATGATGAATTTATATGGTCCCAAAAAGCTGCCCTAAAAGTAAATAACAGCTAAGGAGTGGATAGGAAATGAGGTGTAAAATTATCCAAGTCAGCAGCATTTTTCACGTTCTGGGCAGTCTGCTTAGGGTTCGGCTTAACCCTAAGCAGCTTCTTAGCAAATTTCAGCTTCTGGTCGCACTGTCTGCTTAAGGTTAAGCAGACCTTCAGCAAATCTCGGCAGACTTAGAGTAAAATGGACTTTTCTGTTCATGCTTGACTTGTGCTGCACCTTAAGCACTGCCGCTTTACCCTAAGCATGACCTTAAGCAAAGTCTCAAGCAAATTTCGGCTAGTTTGCTCTTTCAAGGCTTGATTTCTTCAACTTTCCTCCATGCTTAAAGAACTTCAAATCTCTTCAAATTATTTCCTATTGCACTCATTGATCTTCGATTTGCCACAAAATCCTATCAAAAACAACAAAATTACTAAAATCAAATATAAAGTATCTAAAGTTAACAAATAAGCTAAAATAAAGCTAAAAACATAAAATTTACTAAAATATAAGGGCAAAATGGATGCAAAACTATCCTAAAATGCCTATATGAAATGAGTGTAACAATATACTACTCTAATTTCAAAAATAGTTCAAATTAGTCAATTTTTATATCAAAAATTTAATCATTAACACAACTCCTCGTGGAAACGATATCTTTTTTATATTACTTGTATGACCCGTGCACTTGCGGTTGGGCCACATCAATAGGGATTTGTTAATAAACAGACATGTCTATTTTATACAAATAGTCATAACTATTTGTATAGGTGTCTGTTAATAAACAGACATGTTTTTGCACAAACAGTTGTATCTATTGAATATAGATAGGTGTGTCTATCTAGAAAATGTGCTATAACTTTTCATTCTTTATAAATATGGATGACTTTTTCAGTCCAGATATATACTACTTATACTTCTTCTTCTTTTCTTCTAGTCTCTCTAAATTCGGTTCGAATAAAGAGTTCTTAAGGGAAATCTTCAGGAGTTGCTGTTTGCAGATTTCAGGCTTTGTTGTATCCTAGAGGTATATTGTCACAACCTTGCAGCAATTTAGTGGGGACAATTAATACCTTAAAATAGTGATTCATCACGCCTCAAAGCCTATTCTACACCCACTGCCTCAATAATTCAAGGTATTAATTGCAATAGAGTCTAAGGCTGTCTCTGTGATGAATCAAGAGTTCGCGAAACTTAATCGTTTTAAGGAACAAATTATGTTCACTGAGAAGGTGAAAGTAGATCAGAAAAAGAAGATGAATTGCCATGCAGAGGTCATATTCTCAACAACTCATCAGATAGGCTCTAAGATTTGTTTACCTCTATTACGTCTCCAAAAGAAATTTAAAATTCGTTAGAATTCGAATACAATACAGAAAAAAAAGGTATGGATAAATTTCTCATTATAAAATATTTTGAATTCTAAATACTTGATAATATACCTATTATGGATAAATCCATGAGTTGAATATCATTGTTTCAAAGTTTAAGGATTTGAAAGTGGTAATTCCTAAATCACTGCAACTAGGAAGAATAATAGCACATCATACTTCTAGTTTGAATGATTATAGGAAAAAATTATTGTATGCCACATACGACTTTTCTCTTAAACAGATTCAGAAACACTTACATATTAAAAAGTTTTTTATGTGATAATTTGTTTTTATGTTGATGATATGCTTATAATTAGAAAAAATATAAGGTTATATTATGATGCTAAAGCTCATGGTGAATGTGTTAAAGAAGGTAATAAGATTTATGTGCATAAGTTGAAAGACACCTTTTGTATGCATAAATCTTAATTCGTGTTGATTGAGTTTATCACTAACAAAGTCGAGGATATTGTTAGAAATAGTTAGTGATAGGAAAAGTTGTCTAATAATTGAAAAAGTTATATCTATTCATTAAAAGACATCAAAATAAACTGATTAGTACCGATAATTAAATATCTTCTAAGAGGTATAAGTGAACAAATATAATTGTTTTAAGAGATACAGAGTGAATGGTTGTATCTATTTTAAGAGGTATAAGTGAATAGTTGTATATGTTCTAAGAGGTATAAGTGAACAGATGTAATTGTTCTAAGATATACAAAGTGAACGATTGTATCTGTTGTAAAATGTATAAGTGAACAGATGTAATTATTCTAATAGATACAAAGTGAACTGTTGTATATACTCGAAGAGCTGCAAATATTTTATAAATAGCAATTTGGAACAAAAATTTATTAACTTTTCTTTTTTGTCTCCTCTTCATTTTTACCTACAATCAACATTATTATTTTTAATTTATTCTTGGGAGAATTTTAAAACTACTGCATAGATTTATATTTTGGTTATTATCCATGAGGGATCTGCCTAAACTACTTAGCCATAATATAGTGAGGGTTTTACTCTTTGTTAATTTCATTATATCGAGGGAAGCAAATACTCCATATAATATTTATTGCAAATTGATTGAAAATTTTGGTAGAATAATTGCTCAAATTGAGTGTGCTAGTGCTATTGGTAGCTTAATGTATGCTATGTATTGCACTACTCTTGATATTGCTTTTGCAATATGTACATTGTCAAGACATACTAATAATCCTAGTCTGGAATATTGAAAAGAAATTTCAAGGGATTTTGGATATTTAAAAAAAAAAATTATAAACTATAGATTATTCTACGATAAATTTCTAATTTTGTTAAAACTATATAAAGAGTTGTATCCATTCAAAGAGTTGTGTCACTTGGCCAAAAGATGTAATCAAATGAAAAGATGTCATTCTTCTTAATCGTTATATGCATGAAGAGATGAATTTATTGGTCAAAAGGTTTGTATATTTTGAGTAGTAAATATAAGAGCCTTACAGGTCATTTGTAAGAAGTGATAAAAAGACAAATGAGTATGCATTTGTGTGTGTTTGTGAGTTTAGCTTGGTTCTTTATTTTTGGATGCTCTCATTTTAAACAAGTTATTGAGCAATTTATTTCTGCAAATAAGGTACATATCTAGACTGTGAATTATTTTATGTAATTCATGTGATTGCATGGTAGACTAGTGAAACAATTATAGTGGAGATCGTAGGGTTATACAAATGCCAGTTGGGTAACTAGTGCTAAGGATAATAAGTCAACCTTTGGTTGAGTATCCACTTTAGGTGGAGGTGCAGTTTCTTGGGCATCAAAGAAACAAACTTGTATAACTCTTTCTACAGTGGAATCTAAATTTATAACTTTGGCAAATGTTGATAAAGAATATTAAGTTGTGGCCACAACCTGTGCCATCTATTTCTTTATATTGTGATAGTCAAATTATGATGGCTAAAGCTAACAGTAAAATATACAATTGAAAGTATATAAATATAAGCTTAAGACATGAAAATGTAAGACAATTAGTCTCTAATGGTGTTTACTCCAAAATCTTTGTTTACACGACCCGGTGTTGAATTTACATGCCTCATGTGGATTCCTGTTGGCTGACTATTATCTTCACACGACCCTCAACATGGAGCATGTTGAAGCCCTTGAAAATCTTGGCTGGTCTTCTTCTTTAAGCGAATTTTCTTCATTTTTCATACTACTTTAAACTTCCAAATCACTTTGAATTTTTTCTATAAGGACCTTTTTGCCTTTAAACCTTATTAAAACCTATCAAAAATATTAAAATTCAAAAATAAAATATAATAAAACTAAAATTAACTAAAATAAGCATTAAAAACATAAAATTACTAAACTAAAAAGGACAAAATGAATGCAAAACTACCTTAAAATATCTATATAAAATGGGTTTATTAAAGGGCTCTCGAGAGTTATGATCATAAGTACATGTGCAGATTATGATTTAGAATATTCCATTAAATTTACTACTGATGGGAACCCTACTTTATAGTATTATTACTAAATAAAGTTTAAACCGTAACAACAAGTCATTAGTAAATATTGTAATTAAGTACTAAGTGTACTAAGTTAATGGAATAAGAATGAGTATTTATACTCTTAATAAAGTTTAATATTAATACAAAAGAAATTTCACATATATGAACATAAGAAGTGGTGCCGCTTCAACAAAAGTGAGAATAACTTTTGTAAATGTTCATGAAAACATGAGGTAGCACAATGTCATATTCGTGCTAAAATTTTGATGAATTTTTTAAGTCGAACTAATTTATTCATGTGTGTAGTATTTTTGATTCTATTTTACAGGAATCTAGGTTTAAGCTAAGGCCACCATGATTTTTTTAGAACTTTAAAATACTTACATTAAGAAAAAGTTTAAATCAAAATATACTTTCCATTATGCATAAAACAATGGGATCTAACAATACAAGCTAAGTGGGGGATTGTTATAAATAGCTTGTATGTTAGATAGTATATAGAGAAAGAATTCATATATTGTTAAAATATAAGAAAGTGAAGGAATGACGAGAGTGAAATGTGTATAGAATTATATATATAAATAAATATATATTATTCTATTATGGCACTTAGCACGTATATGTGTGAAATAAAATAATTATCTTATTGTAATTTTCATAAATAAATTACGAACATATGTGTTTATTAATAAGTAGATATGTCTATTAATAAACAGACATGTCAATTCTATAAAAATAGTCACAATTATTTGTATAAGTGTCTGTTAATAAATAAATATATCTATTCTATACAAATAGTTACAACCATTTGTATAGGTGTCTGTTAATAAATAGACATATCTATTTATATAAAAAGTCACAACTGTTTATATAGGTATCTGTTAACAAACAGACATGTCTATTCTATACAAACAGTAACAACTTTTTGTATAGGTGTCTGTTAATAAACATACATATCTTTTACACAAACAGTTGTATCTATTGAAGATAGATATGTATGTCTATCTAGAAAATGTGCTATAACTTTTATTCTTTATAAATATGGATGATTTTTCAATCCAGATATATACTACTTCTACTTTTTCTTTTTTTCTTCTAGTCTCTCTAAATTCGATTCGTATAAAGAGTTTTTAAGGGAAATCTTCAAGAGTTGCTGTCGGCAGATTTCAAGCTTTGTTGTATCCTATAGGTATATTGCCATAAGCTTGCAGCAATCTCATGGGGACAATTAATACCTTAAAGATAGTGATTTATCACGCCTCAAAGCCTATTCTACACCCACTATCTCAATAATTTCCTCTTTGCTTTTCTTTTCTTTGATTGCAGGTTTTGTTCTGATTATGTAATTTCGTAGCTGGTTCTTGCATCCACTGGTTTTTGCCGTTGGTACCCTACACCTGCTGCCTTGCTAGTTGTTGGGGCTGCAAAGTTTCGGGGCTGCCCTTTTTATTTTGGAGTCAATTTTGTATGATGATGTTTACAATAAAATATAGGTAAGCTTATAATACAGTCTAATTACTTTCATTTTTCATTAAAAAAAAAAGAAAATATGAAAAATCTGGAAAAAAAAAAAATAAAAGGCTTTTCCACAAGATAATGATACTTAAACCATAGGGGATTAGCCTTTGTTGGAGAATGGTCAAAAGCAAAGCATGGCTTGTCATGAGAAACGAATAAAAGGCTTTCACCCTGTTTGGTTTAAGTTAACTAGCGATATAAAATTCATTTATAGTGAATTCTAATTACATAAATGAATTCTTATGTTTAGTATGATGTAATTTAAAATGTAAATTTAATTAAATTTTATATAATTTATATTTAATATAATTTTATAATTATAATTCATTTATCTTTATTCGCTAAAACATCCTCAATAAAAAAAAAAATTCACTTCTTAAACATTATGTTATGTTAGATAAAACTTATTATTATTTTAAAAACTTTGTTTTCTAGTTTTTTTTTTAATTTTTTTTAGAAAATTACTTAAATTTCCCACAAAGTGACAGACTTTAGTAATTTTGAGTACCACGGCTAAAGTTTTATTACGTTCTATCTTTGCGCAAGAACTTCTGCAACTTTGAAACTGAAAGAAAATAAAAACAAGTAACAATTTGATACACAAAAGTTGCAAAGAAGTGAAATCCATTGCAAAAAGCAGAAATCAAATCATACAATGAACATTATGCTAAAGCAGCTTAGGAGTGGGGACACTAATTAAATCACATGATTGCCTCTGGCTAAAGCATTGCAAATTTCTTTTATTTTTATATTTTTATTTTTATAAATTATATTTTTATTATTCAATATTCAATATTCATTTTTTTTTTATAAATTACATAATTTATTAATTTTAACAATTACACCTTCAATTGCATCATCTTATATTCAGAAAAGTTTTAGGAAAAATTTTTGTACTAATTAGAAAATGTCATCAATTATAAATGATATTTAAATTTCCTTTAAATTTAAAGTTGAATAAAGAATAAGCAATCATATCAAATGGTTACTGAACTTAATGTTTAATTCTTATTGAAAATGTGAACTCAATTTGAGTCAGTATTAAAGAAGATATGGCTCTTGCAGTGAAGCAGCATGGAATTTGATGCTGCCATGGTTTGGTACATAGTCTTCTGACATAATTGAACTTGGGGGGATTTTTCCTCATAGGGACCATGAGAGAACACGTGTAGGATTTTTTTTTTTTTATAATAATAACAGCACTAGTAGGTGGAGTGGCAGACATGTAGACCAACTAGTGCAACTTGCTGAAATTATTAAAGCTGTCGGTGGAAGCTTTACTTTTGTTTGGATCGAGGGAAACAAAAGAAAGGGAATTTAATTTTTTAAGAATTTTTTATTCAAATATCTAAGAAATTGAGAGAAAAAAAGGGTTATTTATATTAAAAATATTTAAATGTTGTCCTACCATACAATAGAGATAAGAAAAATGTGAGAATATAATAATTTAAAAAAAAATATATATATATATATATATATTTTTTTTTTTTATCTTTTAATAATCTTTAAATAATATAAAATAAATTAAATATATTTTTTTCTTTATTTAATTTTTCTCCATTTAACCTGCTCAGTTAAAAATGGTTAATTTTTTAGTCGCTGTATCTCAGCCTTTAATGGAGAGAAATATGTCCCACCTGTTAGGGTAAGTGCGATGCCCAACATGGTTAAATCATAAATAGTTTTATGATGTAGAGAAATAGATAATTGTAAAAGAAGGAGTAAGCATGCAGGACAGGAGAAGCACAAGCAATTCAACAAGTTGCTACTTTAGGTCAATTTTGATCCTTAATTTTCTTAGTTCATTTGTTTCTCAATGGCTATAATGGACATTAATATAATGTCTCAACGCATGCCTTGTCAATGGAAAAAGAATTAAAAGGTTTTATGATTACTCCTTAATAAGACTACACGCGTTTTCCCTTTCTCTTTATTGAGTTTCTGCTTTCTTTCTCTTCACCTCACTTGCTTTTAGCTCCTCATACAGAACTCATCTTCTTTCCCTTTTCTGCATATCAGCTTTCTCCTTGTGCAATTCCTTTTATCTACTATTTACTTTCCTTTCTTTCACCTACTCATCACTTCCAATTTACCTCCACTCTCTTGTGTATTATGACCTTTCTCACTTTGTTTTGCTCTTCACTCTCAAATTCACAGTTTCACACTAATTATCATTACTTCTGTGTCCTGTGTAGAATCCATTTGAAATGGCTCAGGATGCCATTCTAAAAATATTCACCGGCTTGGCTGTTGATCCCGTCAAAGAATACTTACTTGCCCCAATTAAACGACACATCGGTTACGCGTTCACCTTCAAGAGCAAGGTTAAAATACTCAAGGATCAGGTTGGGAAGCTGACCACTGAAAGAGAAGATTTGCAGCTGGATGTTGATCAAGCTATTGGTAGGGGAGACGAGATCAAGCCTGGTGTTAAAAAGTGGTTGACTGATGCGAAATTGGCCATTGAACAGGCTGAGAATATTATTACTACTGAAGATCAAGCAAGGGAGAAATATTGCTATGGATTTATTCCTAATTTGAAGAAGCGCTACCAGCTGGGGAAGAATGCAGAGAAGGTAGCTTCGGCTATTACTGAGCTCCAGAATGGAAGCAGGATTGATCCAATCTCCTATCGTCCACCTCTACAGCAGAAAATTGAACCGTCTGTCTACGGTCATGAGGGCTTAAATTCTAGATTGTTAATGTTGAAACAAGTTATGGATGCGATAATGAATCCTGACATTAGCATGATAGGGGTGTATGGGATGGCTGGTGTCGGTAAGACCACACTGGCCAAGGAGATCCATAGACAAGCAATTGAAGACAATTCGTTCGACGTGGTGGTTATGGCTACCGTGTCTCAATCACCAGATATCGATGAAATTCAGAAAACGATTGCTGATGTAATGGGGGTGAAACTGGAAGAAGGATCTCGATATGGCAAAGCATCGCGGCTACATCAGGTGTTGATGAAGAAGAATAAGATCCTTGTCATCTTGGATGATATTTGGGAAAAATTTTTTTTGAAGACAGTAGGAATTCCTTCTGCAACAGATCACAAGGGTTGCAAAATATTTCTAACTTCAAGGAATCGTGATGTATTATCCCGCGAGATGGGTACGGAAAAAGAATTCGAGCTTGAAGTCCTGAAGGAAGATGAGGCACAGAGTTTATTTCGAAAGGAGGTGGGTGAGATTGAAAATGATGAATTGCAATCTATGGCAACTGAAATTGCCAGAATGTGTGCTGGTTTGCCCCTCTCAATTGTCACAGTTGCAAAGCGTTTGGAAAAAACATGGTCAAATGAATGGAAGGTTGCCATGAAGAAATTCTCTAGGGGGGAAAATGCAGGACAAATTACAGCATACGAGGCCATAGAGTTGAGTTACAGTCGTTTGCAAGAAGAAGAAGTGAAGTCATTTTTCTTGCTCTGTGGATTGTTTCGACAATCTAATATTCCGATGGAAGACTTAGTGAGATACAGCCTAGCTCTGCGTTTATTCAATGGCATCGAGAGAGTGGAGGATGCAAGAAACATGGCATGTAAATCTATCCGTGAGCTCAAAGACTTTTGCTTGTTACAAGATGGTGATTGGGAAGGTTGTGTGAAAATGCATGACCTTGTTCGAGATACTGCTGTCTTAATTGCCTCTAGAACTCAACAAGTGTTGACGAGCTCTGATGGAGTTGAATTGAAGGAATGGCCAAAGGAGGATAGGCTTAAAAGCTGCACCAGAATTTATTTACCTGACTGCAATATTCAGGAGCTTCCTGAAAGGTTGGAATCCCCAGAGCTTGAGCTTCTTATGCTTGGCTCTACTGATGAATTTTTGCAAATACCTGATTTATTTTTCGAAGGGACTCGGAAACTCAAAGTATTGCATTTGAAGTATATCCATTTTAAATCACTGCCAAGGTCACTTGGTTCTTTAACAAACCTCCGCGCCTTGTGGTTTTTTTTTTGCATGTTAGATGATATGTCTATTATTGGAGAGTTGAAGCAATTAAGAGTACTTAGTTTTCAATGTTGTAGGGTGATTAAACTGTTGCCAAGAGAAATAGGGCAATTAACTCAGCTTCAGTTGCTAGATTTGAGAGGTTGTGGTCGTCTTGAAGTTATTCCATTAAATGTTATATCAGGATTGTCTCAATTAGAAGAACTGTATATGGGGAGCTTTAATAAGTGGGATGAGGAAGTGCTCAGCGGGGAAAGAAATGCAAGCATTGCTGAGTTGGAATGTTTGTCTCAATTGACTGCTTTGGAAATAAATGCCAAGATGTTTCCAAAAAACTTGCCCTGCAAAAATTTGAAAAGGTATAGGATACAAATTGGAGATTGGGAGTGGGGGAGTTGGTATGAGAACAATGAACTCTCAAGAATACTGAAGCTCAGGCTTGATAGAAGCAATCATTTGGAGAATTGGGTTAAAATATTGTTGAAGAAAACGGAAGATCTATCCTTAGTCATAGCAGAAGGGATTAGAAGTGTGTTCCATGATACAGTAAGGGAATCTCTTCCACATTTGAAGCATCTCTGTCTCTATTTAAACCCACGTGATGAAGAAAACTGCACTGAAATTGAACCACTTTTTGATGAAAAGGTGAGTTTGATATTTCTTACCTGCATATTAGTTGGTTTATTTTGGAATATCACTGCCTCATGCCTAATTTCATTTTCATGGGTTTTCTTTCTCCTCAAAAGAAAAAAAAAATATTTACCAAATTGTGGTCAAGTGAATATACTTATCAAAAAGATGTGAAATCCGACGAACTAAACAAAATAGTGGTAGACTAATATCAAAATAGTGTTGTCTCCCTCTATATATCAAACAAACTATGGCAGATGACCAAGCATTCGCTTGCCATCTGAGAACGTAAGTGTTTGGCCAATCTTTCTTTTTTTTATTTTTTTATTTTTTATTTTTATCATCCGTTAACCATATTAAGATAGGGATGCAAAAATAAACGGGAATATTTGTTAAAATAATGCTTAAAATTTTTATATTAATTTATTTAATGTGACTTTTTGATATAATATAATTATTTATATATTTTTGTACTATCGTTTACCTATATATTTGCGAATTATCAATTAATTATATAATGCAAAAATTTTATATTGTCTTAGGATACATCTCAAATTCCAAAATTTTGTTGCATGTGTTTAATTTTTAGTTATACATTTTTATTAAGATATATTAAATCAGCAATATGAGAAGAAAGTTGTATTACGGTGTTGTTAAAGAAACAGGTAAACAATTTCAAAATATGAAAATTTATCTAGACTTATTGTAAAATAATAATTAGCATAAATCAAAGAGTTTCACTGCCTTATATTGCATTTTCATGAACACAATAATATTACTATTAATACTACTATTATTAGCATACTGAGATTACCGTCACAGGTAATTGCCTTTCCAACCTTGGAAGAAATGGAAATCCTTGGAAGTTACCGTACAAAGAAGTTATGGCACAACCAAGTCACTCCGGGTTCCTTTGACGAACTTAAAAAATTGACTATTGCAAATTGTAAAGCTCTAGAGACTGTTTTTCCATATGGAGTCTGGAGCAATTTCAAGACATTAGAGGTTTTGTCTGTAGCTGATTGTGATTCCTTGCAAGAGATATATCAAGTCCAAGAAGAAAGCATAGTTGAAGAAACAAACCTTGTAGTTGATTTTGAGTTGCGAGAATTGCATAGAGAAGGTTTGCACAGCCACCAAGGTGTAGCCTTTCACCATCTGCGTTCAGTAAAGGTTTCAAATTGTAAGGTCCTGAAAGATCTCATTCCAGCCTCCATAGCCTGCAAGGGTCTTTTGCAACTCCGAGAAATAAATGTAGAATATTGTTATATGATGGAAGAGATCATCAAATTGGAAGCAGCAGAGGAAGCAACATCCAATCTAATCAGCTTCCCTTCATTGATCTCCATTGATCTGCTAAAGTTGCCTACTTTGTCAAGTTTTTATTCAGGAAGCTATAATCTGGAATGTCCATCTTTGAAAAGGATCAAGATCGATGGCTGTCCCAAAATTGATTTATCCAATAATGCGCCTTTCTTTGATCAAAAGGTTAGTTCCCTTTGTTGCAAAGTTATTTTATTTCCTAAATTTGCCCACTGCTGATCTTCTATGTCATTCTCATCATTCGCGCATCTGTGACTTTGTCTCTATGGGTGTTAGTATGAGAGGCCCATGAATCTCTGGATTCAATCATAGTCTGCTCATTTGGAAATTAAAATTTTACAGAATTCAATTCAATTGATTTTTTTTTTTGTCAATACTCATATTTAAAATGAAAAAAATTCAATTCATTTTAATTTAAAAATTTTTTATTTTAAAATAAATATAAATTAAATATAATTATATGAAAATTTAATTAAATTTTTTTCTCAAGTATGAATATTTATTTTAAAGGAAACCTGTAAAATTATAAAATCAACTTTTAAATGGAAAGACTATAAGAGACTAGGGGCATTCAACTAAAATAAGCGGCGAACATAAATCTTGAAAGATGTATTACACAGGAATAATTCTTACAAATGCTTTTTGCTAATATTGTACGCTGGTAACATTTGATTCTTCATTTTCTTTATCTCTTATTGGAATAATGTTGGATTTATTTTATGTGTAACCAAATTTAGTTCATTAGCATTTCACTTATACAAAATAGTTAGATTTTAATGCTTTTATCAACATTCTGGTAAGAAATCCTATCAAATGATTTTATAAAACAAAATTCCTATCAAATGCAAGGTTAAGTTAACCCAAAAAAAAATAGTGGAATTTATCCTATTAAGGATTACTTTCTTGTTAAATATTTTCCCCCTCAGCATTATGAACGAAAACAGGAGAAAAAAAAGAAGTGTCATACAGAAACTTTATTTATTAATAAAATTTTATGCTTGACCATTTTTTTCCTATTTGAAAATATAAGTTTACAAAATCTCTCCTTGGGTATTTAGGTCTTCCCAAATTTGGAGAATTTAATTTTTTCTTTCTTTTTTTCACAACTAATTAAGTGTTCGTGATTTACCCATTCTTTTATTGGTTTTTAGGAGCTCTCCAATTTGGAGTTGTCATTAGATGGCAAGGCCACAAAGATGATGATGCAATTACCATCAGCCTTCCTTTCGCGAGTAAAATTTCTTGATATTCACAGTTTTAGGGGCAAATCAGAAATGTCTCTATCTGCTTTCCTTCGAGGATTTCTGAATATGGAAACGCTACATTTAAGCGACTCTTCTCTCAAAAACCAACTATTCCGAGATGAGGGACTTGGTGATCATGTGGAAGATGCCTTGCCACTTCCACGTGCAAAAAACGTGCTAATAAGTAGGGTTGATGGTTTGAAGCATATTTTGAAGGAACACTCTCAACTGTACCCAATTCTGCAATATGTTGAGACTTTGCAAGTTTCTTCTTGTCATGATTTGATTAGTCTAGCAGTCCCTTCTGCATCTTTCCCGAATCTCACAACCCTGGATGTAAGTTTTTGCAGTGGATTGATTAACTTGATGGCATCATCAGTAGCCATAAGTATGGTGCAACTTGTGACAATGACTGTAAGTGATTGCCTTGAGTTGACGGAAGTAGTGGCTGATGAACAAGATGGAACAACTGAAGAGATCAGTTTCAGCAAACTGAAAACTTTAAAACTCGTCGACTTGCGTAGCCTCGCAAGCTTCTGTATAGGAAATTGCATCTTTCAATTCCCATCTTTGGAACAAGTAATTGTGGAAAATTGCCCCAATATGATGATATTCTCTCCTGGAAGTTTGAGCACACCAAATCTAAAGGGAGTACAGTTGTCAAAAAGTTCTTCTGAATCAGATTTACGTTGGGCGGAGAATCTAAATGACACCATAGAACAGATGTACATGGAAATGGTATGCCTTGTTTTAATGTGCAACTCATTCCTATATGCAAAGAATTAATGGTTTTTCCAGATGAATTTTCTTCTTCTTTTATGTGAATTTATTTTGTTATTATAATTATACTCCATTTAAAACCATTATACAGTGCCAATAGCATAGCACTTTCTTTGCATTATAAATCAAAATTTCCGCAGCTTCGATTTTATTTAATGCCATCACTTTGCATAAATTTAACTGTTATTTTAGTGATGTAATTGGCTGGGTTATGTAGGTTGGATTTCAAAGATTTTTTGAGTTGAACCTCTCTGAATTTCCACGGCTGAAAGAAAATTGGCATAGGCATAGCCCACTTCCATTTGATCATTTAGAAAAATTGATGGTGGAAAACTGCG
The DNA here is from genome assembly GCF_030052815.1 of Hevea brasiliensis. Taxonomy (NCBI): domain Eukaryota; kingdom Viridiplantae; phylum Streptophyta; class Magnoliopsida; order Malpighiales; family Euphorbiaceae; genus Hevea; species Hevea brasiliensis. Next base: position 5,433,123 of record NC_079497.1, on the reverse strand, counting down.
AACTTTTCTCATGTGCTATATCATCGAATGTAGTGAAGTTTCTGAACAAATTGACAGACTTGATTGTCAAAAAATGCGACTCAATAGAAGAAGTATTTGACTTGGAAGGCCAAAACGCTGAAGATGGGAAAGTCGGGCTGATGTCGCAGTTACAGACATTGCATTTAATTGATCTACCAAGGTTGAGGCATTTATGGAGCATAGATGCCCAAAGAATTTTGTGGTTTCAAAATCTAAAGTCATTAGAAATTAATAACTGTGGCAACTTGACAAATATATTTACTCTTTCAATGGCTATGGGGCTTGTAAGTCTAGGAGGGATGAAAATAAAGGGGTGTGCTTTGGTAGAAGAAATCATCACAAAAGAAGAAGAGCAGGAAGAAGGCTGGAATAAAACTATCTTCCCTTCTTTATACTTCATTGATCTTGAGCATTTGCCTAGCCTACAATGTTTTTATTCAGGAAGTGACGTTTTGGAATGTCCGTCCTTGGAAGATATATCTGCAGTTGACTGTCCAAAGATGAAGATACTTGCTTCCACATTTTCAAGAGAACAAGATTCAAGCATGAATGTAGAGGAAAACAAAGAAAGAATTTGCGAAGGAGATTCTGATTTGCCTGCAGCTCACGTTTTCAATGGCAAGGTCAGTTTTGAAGGTCTTTTGCACTGCACGTTTCTTTCTTATATATATCATCACCATTTTTTCCTTTTATCACTCGTTCATGTCATTTATATTAAATATTAAAAATAATCCATACTTTCATTCGTGAACTTCCCACATTTTTTCTGTGTTCCAAATGAAACGTTTCTCATTGAAAATTTGAACCTTTTGATATTATAGAATTCAATTAATTTTACCAATTTGGCAAAATTAATCAAAATTTTTATTTAAATCAATCATTACATCATTGACTACATCGTTTAAGAGCTGCGTTGGTAGATGGCATGCAGGGCTTTTTATACTTTTTTTTTTCATTTTTATTGTTTTTTAAAATTAAAAACTAACATTTCAAAATATTAAATTCACATAAATTACTCGTTAATTTTAAATCCATAAAAAGAAAGAAAATAATTTTAACATCTTAATCAAAGCTAAAATAATTATATTGTTACTTTCCTGATCTCCATATTCCTTTTTTTCAAAAAAAAAAAAAAAAAATTTCAATACAAATTAGTTAAAATCTTTTCAATACTTATGATAAATTGGAATTAACTAAAATGTGTTAACAATAAATAATAAAATGGTATTTCCTACTTGTACCAGTAATTGGTATCTTCATAAGTATTTCAAATTAATTTGGTTTAATATACAGGTTGCAGTCCAAAGATTACGCATATTGAGGGTGGCATGGAGCGAGTTGATGGAGATATGGTGTCACAAATTTCAATCTAAGTCCTTTCATAAGCTTAGTAGCATTGAGCTGACGTGCTTTCCTGGCGAAAGTGCAATTTTATCACCTGATTTTTTTCAAAGGTTACCCAATCTAAGGGAACTTGCTCTTTCTGATTCTTTAATTGAAGAAATATTCCTGCACCAAGTGAGAACTGATGAGCAGGAATATCTTGCGTCCCTAGAGCTTTCTAAACTACCAAAGCTCAAGCACTTGGCGAAGAATGACTACTCGCAAACAATCTCAGCATTTCAATTTTTGGAAAGTTTACAAGTAGTAGAATGTGGCAGGCTGAAAGTTTTAGTCCCATCCTCAATATCTTTCCCAAATCTGACAACTCTAACAATATCAAAATGTCATGGATTAGTAAATTTGATGCCTCTGTCAACAGCTAGAAGTCTGGGGCAACTCCAAACAATGAGTGTAGACGAATGCGAAATGCTACAACAAATAGTAGCAAGTGAGGGAGATGGAGTAGAAGATGAGATTTGTTTCAGCGAACTAGACGATTTGACGCTTGATCGTTTACCATGCCTCGCAAGCTTCTGCTCTGGTAATCATGCCTTCAATTTCCCATCTTTGGAAACAATGATTGTTAACGAATGCCCCAAGATGAAGTTTTTTGCTCAAGGAGTGTTAAGCACACCAAAGCTTCTAGGAGTACGAAAAAAATGGGGGTGATTTGAAGGATAATTGGCGTTGGGAAGGCAACCTTAACGACACAATACAAGAGCTATTCATGGAAATGGTACGTAATGACTAACAAAATGTAATAATCTCACTATATATATATAGTTTGCAAGCTATGATCTTAGCAGTCATGTCAATCAACTCTTATTTTGGACAAATTAAAAATTTGCTTGGAGAGAGAATAGATGGAGTCAAAATCGTTAAACTATCTATAACAATCAGTTCAATTGACTATTTGGTCTAACATATTTGTTTTCATTGCAAATGCAAAATGCACAGAGTGATGAATAAAAATGAGGGCAAGCTTTCTTTTGCACAAATTGGATTGGAATGAGGCTGATGCTGCAGTTAGATGCCTTTCGTTCGTGCAATTGTTTCATGGATTTGAGATTTAAATAGCTAGAGGGCCATATGTTCATGAATTTCTATAGCCATGTTTATTTTTCCAAACTGTTGTGTTCCCACTTTCAGAGTGTAATGTTTGGATCTGTGAGGGATTCTATAGCGTAAATAATTGAGCAAGACGATTGAATAATCTGAATATAGTCACCATGTGAATCTTTGTATGTAATGCATAAGGGTAAATACTAGATATGGAGTGCTTGATTCAAATTCTAGTAGTTTGATTAAACCATTTTCATACGTTCATATTGGGAATTAAAAATGCCAAATTTATAGGAAAAATTGTTTAATTTTAATATTATTTTAATGAATTCACTTTTGCCAAATTTATATAGAAATTCAATCAGAAGTCTTATAATGTATTTAAATTGTAGAACTAGATATTATTATACTTTAAAACAAGGCTAAAATTCAACATAATATAACAATAGTGATTTCATTGAAATTGAAATTGGAATGCAACTAAAGCTGAGTAATTTGGCTGATAATATATTCAATTTATATCCAACAGAGTCGAGAATAATATATCCAATTCGTATCTACCAAGGAAAGCTCTGGAACTCTCACCATGCCAAGACAGTGAGAAGGAAGCAAATTTCCAATTTTACATTGTCTCGCCTCCCAATCCAAGTTATAGTAGAGCCACCCTAACTGCAAATCCTATTGGTTCCATAGAAGGAAATGACTAGTCCTGAATCAAAATCTACAAGTCCTTCAGCCTCTCAATTCACATACACCACAGCAATGGCAACAGCCAAAACTTCATATTTCCCAATGCCCTTTCATCTCCAGCAATCAGTCCAAACCTACATCACTCCATCTGCTGTCCTCAATTCCAGCAGGTAAGCCTCAATATATGCTCATTTTATTATATTTATGCAGATTATTACCTCTTAGCTCATACTCTGCAATTAAGGAAAAAAGATTGGCTTGCAGCACTTATCCCTTCAGGTGAAAGTATCGCCTTCCCGCCGGTACCATTCATTGGCTGAAGTCAGTGGCAGATCCAAAAATTTTTTTTCTGGGGTCAATGAATAAAAACTAAATAATAAACTATTATTAAAAATGTCAAAATTTTAATATTAATATCTTATAATTGAACTGACGAGAAAAATATTAAGTATTACAATATTATTAATGCTATCAAATACATATGTCTCTATTATACTCTTTTTTAATTCCAAATTCTATCAAAAAGAGGGTTCAATAACTAAATTTTTGAAGGGTTAATTTATACATATATAAGGATGATTTTAGCAAAAAGAGGGGTCAATTGACCTCTCATTTTCCTATAGACATCCACCACTGGCTCAAGTGCGAGAAATCCTTAATGTATTGACTATGACCAAACAATCTCATGAAGACAATTATGCATCTTAAAATGAAAACAAGTATGTCATAATGATCATCAAACAAGCAATAGTGATCAACTACAAAGTCCAACGACATCAAAGATCAAACCCAGGACGATGGCTTCAATAATACCAGTATTAGTTAAATCTAACCTATTGCCACAAGAAAGATACAGGTAAATGAATTAATTCAATTAGACAATATTCTAATTTTTTTACCCACATGTTAAAAACATCTCACTTAACAACAGAAATTATATACTATCTGAATAGCACATACCATGAGTAGAGTGGTCGAGGTATCTAATAAGATATCATGCGCCTCCCAGCTCCATGTCTCCTCATCAGTTTGATAACTTCGCACATCAAGGTGGATAATAGGGTAAGAGTGCCAAAGGTACTGAATAACGAGACAAAAGGTTTCCATGTTTAAAACATAGCTATAGTACTTGCTAAATATGCAGCAACTGTTTTGTATACTTAGGAAGGAATGAAAGGTGCTAAAACAAGAATATGAAGACTCTGAATGACCTTATGGATTTCATGAGTTGGTCAAACACAAGGGGAGTTGTCACAGTAGCCATTGATGATAATGCTCGGCAGCCATCAAGCATCTCACTGAATACAATGAGAATGATTTTGAGGCTTCGCTGGTAGTATAACAACTAAGTGCAAAAAGACAGTAACATATAGGGACTCAACCTTTCACTCTTCCCACATTCAATTGCTTGCAAAACAGCATCAGGAGGATCAATCCACCGTCACATCCCAGAATGCAGTTGTAGCAAATGATTTTCTTGTATTTATCCATTATCCAGATAATTGAACATTGACGCACTGATACTGTGACTAAAAATTAAACAACAAAAATTTTGAATGCATAAATAATTTCATTTATCGGGATTACCAAGTGTTAATGCATTGGGATCACATCCAACCACCAAATACTTCATTTTTTTTTAATTTATTTATTTGGCGATTGGAGGAAGAAAAGAGGACAGAAGAGGGGCCGGGGAGGAAGGGGAGAAGTGGAGAAGCTCAAAGAATGAATCAACAAAAATTTTGAATGCATAAATAATTTCATTTATCGGGATTACCAAGTGTTAATGCATTGGGATCACATCCAACCACCAAATACTTCATTTTTTTTTAATTTATTTATTTGGCGATTGGAGGAAGAAAAGAGGACAGAAGAGGGGAGTGGGGGGGGGGGGGGGGGGAAGGGGAGAAGTGGAGAAGCTCAAAGAATGAATAACAAATTTTCTCAATGTTGGCTCAAAGTAAGTTGGTAATAACAATTTGCTATTAACTGAATTGAAACACTATTCCAACTCATCATGAAATTTTGTACAGTGAACTAATCCGGTTGGTTGTGCAATTCCATTATTTTGTTTTCAAAACTTAACAAATTATCAAAATTTTTTTGTAAATCAATTTTTAACCTTATTGCACAGTGCAAACATCATTAGAGCTAATTCAAACATGGAAATCTATTTTTGTGTCTGGCAGGCAGAAAATATATTCAAAATTCAGTGTTAAAATGAAACTGCTCCATCTCAACATGCATGTGTATGGTATCGAAAAGAAACTATTTTTAAACTTACGAGTTAAGACTACCATTGCCTTGGTCCTTGGCTCAACAGATTTCGAGAACCATATTTTTTAACTCATGCTTCTAATTTTTTATCCATAGAACTAGAGCAACAATTCTTGGGTAGGAACAGCAATTAATTAACCAGATGCAGGTAGCTTCAACTCATTCCCAAATCCAGCCCATTTATTACATTAGCAACTCTTGTTGACTAACAGAACAAAATAAGCATTAAACAAATCATTGTCATCAGATAATAAATTGTTTGAGACACAAGATAAGTATAGAAAAAGAAAAACTTGCAAGAAAAAAATGTGGTTCCTGTCAAGGATAAGAATTGCACAATAAGCTTCAAGGAAAGACTGCAATAGGACAATCAAGCCAGTAACCTCCACAAGAAAACTTCCCTCACGGTGCTGCGTATAAGCCCAGTAGCCATCCAACGTGGCCACTTGAAATTAAAACATCACACCATGCAGGACCAGGCTATGATATGTGGACCTCAAAATCCAAACTATATACATCCATTGTTTCCAGAATCATGTAAAAAAATAAAAAAATAAAAAACTACGTGATTAAAACTGGCCAATTGCTGTTCAAACATTGTTTTGGATATCTCTAGAAGAATGTGAATTTGTGAAAGTGAAGCAAAATCAGATTACTATAACCCACTCTGATGACACAAACACACACTTATCACTCCTTATGAATGACTTGACATGGTATTGTCATTTTGATTCAATATACATACACAATCTTAAAAGGAAATTTATTACCGGCACCAATGTACACTCAGACCTCTTTTACCACGAGTTGAAGAACTGTCTGCTCTAACCTCAAGTGAAAAACATCTACACCACTTTTTGCCAGAAGTATTGTACCGAAATCCCAGTTCAAGATTTGAAACATGAGACACAATGCAGCAGTGTAAACCGTTACCACAGGCTCAGTATCAGGTTCAGTTATACTCTTTGTGACACCTACAGCAGCATCCCGCGCCCAGCAGCAGAATATCTATAAGTCAAATGGAAGCAATAATTATAAGACTAAAAGTACAGGCACAAAAGGCATTCCATTCATAAACAATATCTAGTACGCCAACCACCAAATTTAATAAATGGAAACATATCATAGAATGTTCATGTAAGTATTTAAAGTGTAGAAGTACCTTGTCAAGCATTTCTTGTCATCACCTGCACCATTCCTTCATAACAGCATCTCGAATTGCTGAAGCCGCTGGAAACCTCGCATTTGCTACTTGAGAATTCTCTAATAGACGAAAATCACTTTTAGCATGAATCAATAGTTTTACTCACTTTGGAATCCAAAACAAAATTATTTATATCTATCAAAATGGGCAACTCAATGACTACTTCCATGCATTAAGAACTTACAAGTGCAATCAACTTACGTACCAAGAATGAACTGGCATGCGTGTGGAGAAGCTCAAAGAATGAATCAACAAAAATTTTGAATGCATAAATAATTTCATTTATCGGGATTACCAAGTGTTAATGCATTGGGATCACATCCAACCACCAAATACTTCATTTTTTTTTAATTTATTTATTTGGCGATTGGAGGAAGAAAAGAGGACAGAAGAGGGAGGGGGGGGGTGGTGGTTGGTTGGCTGGTGAGAAACTCAAAGAATGAATAACAAATTTTCTCAATGTTGGCTCAAAGTAAGTTGGTAATAACAATTTGCTATTAACTGAATTGAAACACTATTCCAACTCATCATGAAATTTTGTACAGTGAACTAATCCGGTTGGTTGTGCAATTCCATTATTTTGTTTTCAAAACTTAACAAATTATCAAAATTTTTTTGTAAATCAATTTTTAACCTTATTGCACAGTGCAAACATCATTAGAGCTAATTCAAACATGGAAATCTATTTTTGTGTCTGGCAGGCAGAAAATATATTCAAAATTCAGTGTTAAAATGAAACTGCTCCATCTCAACATGCATGTGTATGGTATCGAAAAGAAACTATTTTTAAACTTACGAGTTAAGACTACCATTGCCTTGGTCCTTGGCTCAACAGATTTCGAGAACCATATTTTTTAACTCATGCTTCTAATTTTTTATCCATAGAACTAGAGCAACAATTCTTGGGTAGGAACAGCAATTAATTAACCAGATGCAGGTAGCTTCAACTCATTCCCAAATCCAGCCCATTTATTACATTAGCAACTCTTGTTGACTAACAGAACAAAATAAGCATTAAACAAATCATTGTCATCAGATAATAAATTGTTTGAGACACAAGATAAGTATAGAAAAAGAAAAACTTGCAAGAAAAAAATGTGGTTCCTGTCAAGGATAAGAATTGCACAATAAGCTTCAAGGAAAGACTGCAATAGGACAATCAAGCCAGTAACCTCCACAAGAAAACTTCCCTCACGGTGCTGCGTATAAGCCCAGTAGCCATCCAACGTGGCCACTTGAAATTAAAACATCACACCATGCAGGACCAGGCTATGATATGTGGACCTCAAAATCCAAACTATATACATCCATTGTTTCCAGAATCATGTAAAAAAATAAAAAAATAAAAAACTACGTGATTAAAACTGGCCAATTGCTGTTCAAACATTGTTTTGGATATCTCTAGAAGAATGTGAATTTGTGAAAGTGAAGCAAAATCAGATTACTATAACCCACTCTGATGACACAAACACACACTTATCACTCCTTATGAATGACTTGACATGGTATTGTCATTTTGATTCAATATACATACACAATCTTAAAAGGGAAATTTATTACCGGCACCAATGTACACTCAGACCTCTTTTACCACGAGTTGAAGAACTGTCTGCTCTAACCTCAAGTGAAAAAACATCTACACCACTTTTTTGCCAGAAGTATTGTACCGGAAATCCCAGTTCAAGATTTGAAACATGAGACACAATGCAGCAGTGTAAACCGTTACCACAGGCTCAGTATCAGGTTCAGTTATACTCTTTGTGACACCTACAGCAGCATCCCGCGCCCAGCAGCAGAATATCTATAAGTCAAATGGAAGCAATAATTATAAGACTAAAAGTACAGGCACAAAAGGCATTCCATTCATAAACAATATCTAGTACGCCAACCACCAAATTTAATAAATGGAAACATATCATAGAATGTTCATGTAAGTATTTAAAGTGTAGAAGTACCTTGTCAAGCATTTCTTGTCATCACCTGCACCATTCCTTCATAACAGCATCTCGAATTGCTGAAGCCGCTGGAAACCTCGCATTTGCTACTTGAGAATTCTCTAATAGACGAAAATCACTTTTAGCATGAATCAATAGTTTTACTCACTTTGGAATCCAAAACAAAATTATTTATATCTATCAAAATGGGCAACTCAATGACTACTTCCATGCATTAAGAACTTACAAGTGCAATCAACTTACGTACCAAGAATGAACTGGCATGCGTTGTACGGCTGAGGCGACTGATTTAGCGACAGGATAGTTGCCAGAGCGGCTGCCGATTCAAATGCATCAGCCATTTAATCAACAACTCATTAAGTCGCACAAAATTCAATATAATTCAGTACAATCTTTCTTGAAGTAAACAAGCAGAAAAAATAAAAGAAAGAAAGAGAGAAAAATTAGGACACCTGGAAGGAAGAGCAAGCGAGATGGCCTGCATGATGGACTGGAGCTGGGCCAAATCGGCGGAGCTGCCTTGCTGCTGCATCATCTTTGGCTGTTGGGTAATAGATGATTCAACAGTCTAGAGAGAGAGAGAGAGAGAGAGAGAGAGAGAGAGATGAAATGGGTTATCGAAAAAATTAATGGCGACCCAGAGTTCGATTAGAATGGTAGTTTTGATTGCGTTAACTGGGCTGTGGTGGTGAAGAGGGATCTGGAGAAAGCAGGAGAGGAATTGTAAACAGAGGAAGAGTAAATGGAAGGGAAAGCACCAACTGAGGCTGAAAGCAGACAGCAGATCCTCAGGAAAGAGGCACTTTCACCAACCAAAGCGGTATTGTACATTAGTCCCTGCATTCTTCTAATTTTATATTCAAAGGACAGACATTATTAAGGGCTAAATAATTTTTTTTTTAGAAATTAAAGAATTAATGTTTAAAAAATTAAAGAGGTTAAAGAATAAATAGAAAAAATGCATAAATTAATTAATATAATTCTTAATAAAATAAGTGAAATAAATAATTAATTTTATTAAAAAAGTTAAATAATAATTTTTAAAATAATTTATGATAAAGATATTGTTAATTTTCGATGATTATTCTATATTCTAAGGGTTAAGTTGAAAATTATTTGTAATTCAAGGACCTATTTGAAATTTCCGTTAACTTAAACCCTAGTTATGAACGTCAAATCGTTGAACCACCATCATCAACAGAACGAGGCCTATTGTTTTCCTTTACCAGCAGAAGGCACACGGAGGTATTTTCGTTGCTTCATCACTACGAATTAATAATCCATTTATATATTTTCTTCTCCTCTTCGTTTCTACCATTCTTTATTTCTCTTTGACGGCTTTGCTATCTTCTTCTCCAATTCAATATATGTTAAGTGAAGTTTACAATATGAACTTAGATAAGCACAATGATGTTGGTGTTACATCCGTGCTAATATTCTCAACTGGGTTCTTGAATTTGTTGCGTTTTGGTAGCTGTGTCCTTCTCTTTCCTTCACTCCGTAGATATTGTTTGCTAAATTTTAGTCCTCCTGTGTAAACACATATTTTGGCCCGTGAGAGCTGAATAATTGTAATTGTCCCCCCTTTTTTCCTTATAAAAGAAATTTCGACATGGCCTTTACTTCAATTTTATTTGTAATGGATTTTGATTCTGGGTTGAATTTCGCGAACTGGTTTAGAATTTTACAAAGTCCAAGGAGTTTAGAGGATTTTGAATTCACTTATGTTGTGGAAATTAAAATTATCTACACTTGAATTTGCGAAGTGAAGTTTTTCACATTTTTATGGTTATGTGGTGACAAATGGTTCTTATGTGCTTAGTTATATATGTGTACACACACAAACACGCGCGCCCGCGCACCACTTTGCTTTGCTTATGTTTTCAACTGTGAGTTGAGTCAATTTCTTTTTCCCATATATTGGTTAATCTATTTATATATGAAATTGATGGTCATAGTTGCAGCCTTGTGAGGTGACTTTCTAATGTTTGGTTACAGGAGTAGAATAACTTTTGTTCTGCCATCATTGTGGTTCCCGTGTAGTTTTTCTTTATGAGGTAGTTGGACTATATCTCATGGGCCAAAGTTGTTTTTTATTCTTCACCTTTTGTCTTTCTTCCTTTTATTTATTTATTTATTTTTAAAATTATTGACTTGATGTTATTAGTGCTAATTTTTGCAGTGGTATTGGTTTACATGGAGAAAATCAGAGAAGGTTGAAGAAAATTTCTGTTGGAGGTGATGTAGAGAAACTAGCAAATTATTCTTTTCTGCAAGAGACCAATCCTCTTCCTGTTTAATGGTCATGTAAAAGGAAGGAGCTACTTATTGAACTTATGGTTATTATATCCTTCTAAGATATTATTATATTTTAGTAGGCAGGACAACATGACTTTTACAGTTTCCCCTCAGAAATCTATAGTAGAAATTCATTGTTTTCATGGCTTGCATTCATGCTTTAAAAAAGTTGGGTTCAATTGTTCAATGGTGAAAGCATCAGTCTTCGATCTGAAATATTCAATGAAGTGCATTCACAGAAACGAGTCGTGTTTACAGTGGACAGGAGATCTTCAATCAGGAAAAACTTTGTTTTCTTTGCAATGCAAAGGACTGCAAAGAAGTGTTTGCATTGATAGGGTTGACGAAAATGACCAAGATGAATGGAGCTCTGAAACTCATCTACTGGGTGTAGGTAGAAAATTCAGGGAGCAAATGAGCACAAAGAATCATGGATCTCCAACATTATCCATTGATGGGCCTTTTGTTGAAAATGATGAAGAAACCAACAATGAAATCCTGCAGCATTTGTGCAACAATGGGAGACTCATGGATGCATCGAGGCTGATAGATATTATGGCTCGTAGGAACCAAATTCCCCACTTCATTTGCTGTACAAACTTAATCAGGGGCTTCGCTAAAGTTGAACAGATAGATAAAGCCGCCAAGGTTCTTAAAATCATGGTCATGTCAGGTGGGGTTCCAGATGTTATTACATACAACATGATGGTTGGAGGTTTATGCAAGAGAGGAAAACTAAGATCTGCCATTGACCTCCTCGAAGATATGAGCTTGAGTGGTTGCCCTCCTGATGTGATCACTTATAACACAATAATTCGTTCCATGTTTGATAATCGAAATTTTGATCAAGCTGTTCAATTCTGGAAGGAGCAATTAAGGCGGGGATGCCCTCCATATCTTATAACCTACACAGTTCTCATTGAGTTAGTCTGCAAGCATTGTGGAACTGTTAGGGCCATGGAAGTATTGGAGGATATGGCAATCGAGGGATGTTATCCTGATCTAGTTACCTACAATTCGTTGGTCAATTTTTCTTGTAAACAGGGGAAATATGAAGATGCAGCATTGATCATTTATAACATTCTGTCTCATGGAATGGAGCCCAATGCTGTAACTTACAATACACTTCTGCATTCTCTTTGTAGTTCTGGGTTATGGGATGAAGTGGATGAGATCCTTGCAATTATGAAAGAAACTTACCATCCTCCTACTGTAGTTACTTACAACACACTGATTAATGGCTTGTGTAAGTTTGGACTTGTGGATCGCGCCATTGACTTCTTTCTTCAAATGGTTTATGAAGATTGTTTGCCTGACATTGTTACTTATAATACTCTCCTTGGTGCACTATGTAAAGAAGGACTGGTGGATGATGCCCTTCAATTACTTAGCCTTTTAAGCTTTAGCAGCTGTTCTCCTGGGTTGATAACTTATAATACTGTGATTGATGGAATGACCAGAAGGGGAAGTATGGACAAATCAATGACGTTATACAATCAAATGATAGAAAATGGGATCATTCCTGATGGTATTACCCATCGTTCATTGGTTTGGGGGTTTTGCTCAGCAAATCAAGTTGAAGATGCTGTGGAGATACTGAGAGAGATGGGAAAGAGAGAGCACAGGATCAATAGTAGTGCTTACAAAATGGTGATTGATGGATTATGTAAAAAGAAGAAGGTGGATATTGCAATACAAGTTCTAGAAATTATGATCTTAAATCGATGCAAGCCGGATGAGGAAATTTATTCTACTCTAATTAAAGGTCTGGCAGATGCCGGTATGATCGAAGAGGCTAACGAATTGCAACAGAAGTTGATAAATAAAAAAGTTCTTAATGATCAAACTATATTGGATTAACAGTTTATGTAAGAAGGGTTCTTTGAGCTCACTCATACTGTCTGCCTTGAGGTTTGATGCAGGAATGTTATGTAGTTCTTTCCTTAACCTTGGCTCAGGATCTTTATGAATTACAGAGCATGTTTGAAATGTTTTGGCATGTTATAGAGTTGTATTTTGCCCCATTGAATTTGTTAGTTTTTAATGTTTGCAAACCGAAAAATACACATGCTACTTGAATTTGGAAATAAGACTCTTCTAGGGATATTGTGGCTCCTATTTTATAAGGAACAGTAAATTGCACGATTGACTTGAAATCTTACATCTGGTGTCTGAATCATCCGAGTTTATCTAATTGTGGACAAAGATTTTGTCGCATTTTCCAATTGAGAAAACAGTTTCTTTGAACTGCTGGAAAGTTTTCATCGTTTCAATGTGCCTTCTCAAATTATGCAATATTATCACTTGGCAACATTTGTTTGAGACTATTAATCCATAAACCTTAAGCTGCACCTATTTGCATAACATGGAGTTAATTGAAAAGTTAGAGTTGTTTTTGCTTGGCAAAGCTTGGGAAAGTCGTGCTTGAAATCCAAATATCTATCTAATAACAAGGGGACGCCCCTTAAATCAGTTAACAGAAACAAATATCAGTAATTTCCAGTGTTTGCTCCTTTAGCCAACAACGATGCATATGAGTTACAAGCTGAAAGGTACAGATACAGAAGCCTGATGCCTAAACATCATGTGAACTCTCCAGTAAGCACTTATGGGAAAAATCAGAAAACATTGTAATGTAAAAGTGTTGTTCCACCGAGCTGTTTTACAGACGTGAATCTTCTCTCCCATATTATTGAAAATGAACACAATTCTTGACAGAAAATTGGATGATCACCTTGTACTATTGGTTTACGTGACAGGCTGCTTGTCCAACTCTTCATTCGAGTATTATGCTCTTAACATATCCATTACCAAATCATTGTTCTTAACAAATATCCCACGCAAGTAAAACGGACGTCAGCAACCTGAAGTGTTTCTCACATGCTTTCTCTCCCTTTAGAGCCATCCAAAGAACAAGGCTATACCAGATTTGGATTAGCTTATTTGGTGATTTCAGACATCAGAAACCATAGAGATAAAACAACAGAAACTAGTCTTTACTCTTTAGCATCCGAGTAAGAGAGGTCTTTGTAAACAGCAAGCAAAGGGAAGGTCTTATTTAGACGCTTGAATGAATCTTCAGAAATAGCATTCATACTGTGAAGGGAATTAGCCAACAACATAGCCTCTGCTCGTAATCCTGAAAAGCCAATACCTTCAATCAACAAGGTGTAAGTGGTTTCATTTGGCAGGCACCCCTTTTCAACCATTACTGCTAGAACTTCAATGGCATCGCTGACTCTAAGTACTTTGCATAATCCAAGAAGAATAATGTTATAGCTAACAACATTAGGCAGGAACCTTCCCTTTTCCATGTCTATCAACAGCCCAATAGCTTCATCCACCATTCCATCTCTGCACAAACACGAAATGAGTGAATTATAAGTTATCTCATCTGCATCAATTCCTTGGTTAAGCATTTCCAATATCATTCCCAAGGCTCTATATCTATCTCCGGAGCTCCACAATGCACTGAACATTGTGTTGTAAGAACTAACATTTGGAGGACAACCCACTTCATCTAGTTTTTCGAAGACTTCTAAAGCATGATCAGCATTTCCTGTCTTGCACAAACCAGCCATTATTGTATTGTAGTTCACAATATCTGGCAAACAACCATCTGAGATCATATAATCCAAGAATTTAATTGCTAAATCTAATTTTCCCTCTCTGCAAAAAGCAGCAATCAATGGATCATAACAATAAGCATCAGGCCTCAAACCCTTTTCTTTCATCGCCTTCAACAAGTTCACAGCTTCCTCAATTTTGCCATCACGGCATAGATTGCCAATCAAAATGCTATGAGTAACAACATTAGGCTTACAACCTCCTGAAATCATCTCATCCATTAATTTTTCCCCTTCATTCCATTTCCCTTGATTCAGAAGTGCTCGTAACAGTATATTGTATGTGATTACATCTGGCTTACAACCCCTCGAATTCAAGCTCTTAACAAGGTCAAAAGCACAATTCACCACCCCTTCTTTGCACATCCCTCTAATTATTGCATTATAAGTAAAAGTATCAGGTTCAAGCCCTCTGGATAACATCTCATCCAAAAGCTTCATAGCCTCATCAATTCCGCCTTCAAGAATAGTTGCTTCTATCAAAATTGTGTACGTAATCACAGTTGGCTTGCAATTGTCTTTCAACAATTCTTCAAAAACGTCAAAAGCCAAATCAAGCTTTCCTCTGCTACAAAATGTCCCAATCATTATATTGTAGGTAACAACATCAGGCGAAAATCCCCTACTTTTCATCCTACCGAGGACCTTATTAGCATTTTCAATCTGATTAGCCTTGCAAAACCCACTAATCAATGCATTATAAGCAAAAACATCAGGTTTACCGTTTATTTCCAGAATTTCCATGACTCTGGTAGCCTTCTCAATTTTTCTTGAACTGAAAAACCCTTTGATAAGCTTAGTGCACATAATAACATCAGGCTTATAACCTTTATCAACCATACACTCGAGAAAGTAAAGTGATTCATTATACTTCCCCGCCTTGCAAGACCTATTAAGCAGTTTCATCAGATGAATCTCTTTGAAATCAAAAGATAACACATGGGTTGGTCTTGTTTCCGCAGAAACCCTGACCTTAGGTGGGTTCCTCAGGTTGTTAGTATCATTCAGCTTAGGGTTTATGCAGCCAACTACAGTGCTGTGAAGTGAATTTGAAGTAGGTTTAAGTTGTAGAGTGGTGAATGGGATGCTATGAGGGACGAACTCAGTCGAAAACAGTGTCATGTTAATGGTTCTGGTGGTGTTCAAAGCTCGTGGATGATCATTTTGCAAGAGAATTATGAAGAACGAGAGAGAAATTCAAGAAGTACCTGGAGCTGGAGATTTGCAAGAAAGAGAGAAAAGCTGGAACTTGGCAGTGGAGAAGTTAAGCTGTTAGCGCGTGTTCCTGAAGACAAATTAGATTTCGATAGGATTACAGTACATTCGTTATGGATAAGGGGCTGCATGGGCGAAACTTGAACCGGGATCTGATCATAATGTCCTTACATTTTCTGTCAAAACTTTTATTAAATAAAATCTAACTTCTATTTTATATTTTCTTAATTATAATTAAGGATTTAGGAATTTGCAAAAGATAACTGAAAATAATATATATTATTCGTGTCATGCTATAAAAAAATGTCTCTTAAAATGAAAATTATGGTTCGAACCTAAGTAAAGTGCAGTGATGTTTATTGAAATTGAAGAAATTATTTTACCATAAAACAAAAAAAAAAGAACTTAAAAGAAATCATTTAACTGTTTTAAAATTTTTATAATTACATTAATTTTAATTTAAAAATTTTTAATAATTTCTCATTAACATTTAAAATAATATTTTTCTCAATAATCTCTCAAAAATAAATGACAGACATCAATGGCAAACGAACCGATTAGAGGGCTATGATGATGGCCTCCGGTACTTAACCATCACTGCAGCATTTGTTTCAACTTCTTACCGTGTGAAATGCAATAATTTTGATCAATACAAGTATATTGAGAAACCAGACCCATAAGCCTTCAACATGCGAGCTTTCGCTAATGTTTTTGCCGTACACTCTAATTCACAGAGATGCTAATTCAACATGGAAGACATTGCCCCTAGCGAGTAAGGGTGAGCATTCGATTCAAATCAAATCGAACCGAATTAAATTATAAAAATCAAACTGTAAATTTTAAAAATCGAACCGAATCGAAATAGATGAAAAATTAAATCGAACCGAATCGCTCTATTTTGATTCGATTCGATTTAAACCAATCAGTTTGATTTTTTAATATAGACTTAATTTTCAAGTTATTTGGTCTAATTTTAACTTTTATTTGAACCTAATAACCATTAATCAATGAAATTAAACAATTAATATATATAAAATTAAATATAATTCATAAATTTTTCATAAAAATAAATCAAATCAAAAATCGATTCGATTCAATTTAATTTGATTTGACTATATAAATTACTATTCACTTTGATTCGATTTAATTAATTTTTTCTCTTCAAAACCGAATCGAACCGAAATAACTAAAATTTTTATAATGTAAAACCAAACCAAACCGAACCGATTTAATTTTAAAACTAAACTGATTAAATCAAATTGACTCAATTCGATTCGATTTTTCGATTTGAACCGAATTCTGCTTAGCCCCACTAGCTAGAACTTAACATCTGACATTTTGTATGTTTTACAGTACTTCCTATAATAACCGAAAGTACAATTTACTAGCTCCACAACAGAGAACTCAACAAAAAATTGTTGGATACTAATGCCAGTTTAAGGTTCGTTTGTTTCATGGAAATATTTTCTTAAAAAATATTTTTTGTATTTTTTGATATTTGAAAACACTTAAAAAACTTGATCAATGAAAAATATTTTATTGGTAAAAAAAAAAAATAATTTTTAAGGAAAATAGTTTTTATTTTTCAAAAGAAAAAATTATTTTTTATTTTTTAAACTTTAAATATCTTATTAAAATATGAACACACTTATACATATATAAAATAAATAAATATTATTAATTTAATATTACAACCAAACAATGAAAAATATTTTCATGAAAAATATTTTAAAATATCTTTTCAAAAAATATTTTTCATAAAAAATATTTTTCATATACAAGTCATTTTCCGTTAAATAAACGGAGCCTAAATTATTATAAATTCTCATTCAACCACCAGTTTAGATGCTTCCAGCTAGGCAGTTGCTCCAGAGTAAGGATCTGTCAGGACAAGCTTCAGTCAGCATGGTCTTCAACCTTCCAGCATTTAGCTTCTTTTTGAGTTCAGTCTCCTGGGATTTGGGAATTTGCTGATGCACAAAACCAGTGGCATAAGCATTCAACTAATAAATTAAGAAAAGATCTTACAACATTGGATTTTTTGAAGAGAAAAACTACAACCTTTGTCAACCATAATATGTAAGTAGCAGCATGTATCGATTGTGCTTGAAAATCCTCAAACTTGTTGTCAGGTATAGTTGAGCAAGAATTTACAAGACGTAACTCATTATCCAAAAAGATATTGACATCATCAACTATGCAGGAAGTGTGCTTGGATTGGTGAGTTACATCACCAACAGTAGTTGCAAAATTCCTTATCCAGTACAGGGAAAGGAACCGGCGATAGAGCCACAGAGCCTGTAATTCAAGGATCAGTGAAATGCAATTTGAAGTTGACTGTGGTGGCTTAAAGACCATTTGAAACTTCCCCAAGTCTCTTTTTTTCCTTCTACTGAAGAGAACAGGGGGAAAAAAATTTTCTAAAACTAGTGCATCAATAATGTATTATCACAAGGACAGCTATTGTAATTGTGAATTGCAATGATGGAATGCCAGAAATCCTTCCTGGATCTACCAAGCAATACCAAACACAAACAGATTTCAAAGAGGTAGCAATGAAGGTGTTCTTGCCTATAAAGAATACTGTGTATGAGTCATGAATATTCGGGTCATCCTATGTACCTCACCCCAAAAAGAAAAAATAAAAAGAAGAGAGAGAGAGCTATGGGTTTGAGAGCAAGAGATACCTCTCTTCCTACATAATATTTAATTAAATCTTCATTCCAGTGAAGCTCTTCCTGTCATGCATCCAAGTTATCAAAAAGTCAAATAAACCAAGCCAAAATATGGGAATGCAACTATTTTCTTAATTGGTTGCAGTATGATTTTCACAGAACTGAATTGGAAAGAGCAAGAAACAACTTTCCTTTTGAAGTTATGAACAAACAGATTAACATAAGGAAAAAATCATGAACACAGGGAAAACTGTCAACTAGAATTTGAGGAATAACTAGCAAAACATATGCTCATATCTGTGAGACTTGATAAATGAAAATTATCAGATGCTTATCTGGAAAGGCATTAAGAATTAACTACACACACATGACATACAAAAATTGGAGACTAGCTTTCAGAAGAAGAGATAAATGATGATAAGTATATCATAGTATGGAAAATCATATACCTTCCATATTTGATAAATTTCGACATTGTGATCAGAAAATTCATCTTCTTGTTTGTGGCAGGACTCCTCTAAAATCCTAAGCATCAGTCGCTGCAATTTGACAACAATTTAAATTGTGGAGGACATAGGAAATATCATAAAAATTTCATAAGCTTCTTGAACAATATATTGAATCTCAAAATAGTTATTATTTCTGTGAAAGATTACATATTGTCTAACTTTGTAGAAAGAGCTATAATGGTTATTCTCCTACAGCAAAAGTTCAGCTGTTGCTCCCATCAATAGGTAGGCTATAAGGCTATTATCAATAACAAGTAAGTCATGCTACATAAAAATATCCAAGTTCCTATGCAAGATGTCCTCAAACCACTACATATGTAGTGCTGCAATTTTTCTTCTTAAATTTAATCTATTTTTATTTTTTATCTTGCTCTACATAATTCAATAAAAGGTCCAGAATTTAAGATGAGAACTCACTGTACGATAATGAAAGCAAGAATTGTCAGCAACATGTAACCCAGCCCATTTTCTGGATCTGTTCAACTCATGTAGCACCTGAAGGCACAAAATTTGGCTTATATAATTTAGAAGACCCATCAAGAAGTTGAAGTTGATATTTTTCTAGAATAATAAGAACCGCATTAAAGGGAAACTGATCAAAACCAGAAAATAAAGGCAAGAGTTTTTCTAGCCATAGTCTGAGATTGAAAAGCTAACATAAAATTATAAAAAATCTTTTCCATGCACATTTAAGGGAGAGATTGGAGGGGAAAAATTATCACAACACTCTAAAAGCATTCATACAATCCGAACACTTAAATAGTACAAAATAACCTGTTCTCTTGTCATGTAACAAACCAACCAGCAGCGGTGATTCCATGCTCTGTAGTTCATTTTAAATCTCTGCAAAAAGTGAACATCATGTTAACACGACTCTCTCCATGCCATCATTTTATTATAGAGGATGTCCCCAAAAACTGTGGTGCCAAAAGTTAGTAGTTTGCTGGGCAAAGGTAAAATGGTTAAAAAATAAAAATAAAAATAAAAAAAAGACCAACATGAACTTGTAACAGCTATATATTCCCTTCTATGGCCATGATAGACTTCCACCAGAAGATATGCTTCTAAAATTTGTTTGTATAACTACTATCATCGAAACTCTCCAATTATTTAGTCTACTGGCGATGTCCTTGCAAAGGGTAATGAGAAATGGACTAAAAATGCAATTGATAAAGAACATGATAATTTATCACTACGAAAAGTTTATGAACCTTCATAAATTAATAGTATCCAATTCCTGAACTGAATTTAAACCTCGGCTATCTTTTCCACTAGCTCAGATTCTTTCCCTACAATCTCTTGCATAGCCGAACATTTCCCAGCAATCATCTTGATCACCCACCGCCTGTCAATTTAATATGTGCATAAGAATTAGGTTCTGTGCATGAAAACATTATGGGAGAAAAAGTTCCTAATTGTTATACAGGTCAATTACCAAGAAATTTCTAAAATCTGAAACAATAAAAATCAAGCAAAATAAAATTAAGAACAAGAGAATGCATTAATTGATGTTACCTGTGGCACCAGGCTTGTTCACTTTTGGGTGAATAGGAAAGAACAAGGCTTGAGAAGAGAAGTTCATCACTAAACAATGATGTGTGCCGCTTCTTTGACAAAATTAACTTCCTGGGAGATGCACACAAGCAACAAGCAAAACAAGCAATATATGTAAAATATTATTTTTAATATCCATGCTAAGACAAAAACTGGAAGTGGCTAACTTTCAGATTGTCATAGAAATTTCAAGTAGAACAAATTAGAACAAAGAAATGAAGAAGTATACCTGGAATTCCACGCAGTGCCAAAATCACAGCTTAGCAGTAAGAGCGCCTTGCTATGCTTCATGACCTCACTTTCAATAGATGAAGACCTAGGCGAATCCGTCTCATCCCCAGATGCACCAGCCAAAATCTCAACTCTCTTATATTGTCTAATTGCATCCGTAAATGCATCTCTGGCAGCCTTATACAGTGGAAGAAGAGCATGCAATGAAATGCCCAACTTATGATCTCTTTTCCAAAAACTTAAATCTTCATGATCCAAGGAATTATCTGAGCTCAAGATCCCATCTTTTGATTGCTGTTCATTACCCTCTGCTTCTCTATTTAGAATCGCGAATTGGGAGGGGTGAATAAACCCTACTTCATCGCTGTATCCGATTAAAAACCCATAATAAAAATTAACACGCATAATTTCAGATCACCATAGAATGCTCGGAAAGGAAAGAATAAGGACGATATATGCTTACATCAGCGGATCGGAATCCAAAATGAGCTCGAATTGATTAAGCAAATCAAAATCATTTCCTTTCGAAATCGAATCACCTTCGCTCATCTTCAGTTCTCTCTGCAACCAAAAAGATCGATATTTCGCAGCTCTGTTTGGTTGGCCAGAAACGCAGGAAAGCGCGAATATCAAGAATTTCGTAATTACACTTTGGTCCCTGTGGTTAGACGGAATCACGGAATAGCTAAATATATGCATCAATTTATTTCTTTTTCACTTCGTCCAAAATGAACAGTTACTTGGCACGTGTTTCACACGTGCATTTGGAGCCATCACCTAAACCGCGAATGAGAGAGAGAGAGAGGGAGAGAAATTACAGTGTCAAAATGGATAGAAGAAAAGACTAAAGCAGGAAAATTGAAGGGAGAGAAAGAAAACCAGGAAACTGCTTTCGTTGTTTTAACAAAACACTGTTTTTTTCTTCTGTTTTCTTTTATTTGAAATCAAAAGCTTCAAACCAAAAAACATTGCTGCAGAACTCCGTTTTCTCATATCTTTTATCGACTATCTTTCTTTTTTCAAAATTTTCTTGTCTATTTGATTTAATTTCATGAAAATTTTATTGAATTTGTAAATTTCCATTTTTTTTAATTTTTATTTCATGGTTGTTATGAAATGTGGTTTCATGTTCCTATTTATAATTACTCAGGGTTTTGATCTCCATTTATTTCATCTGTGGGGCAAATCCTTTATTTGGTTTTTATTTTTTTTAATTAATTTGTATGCATATTAATCAAGTTGGTTTTGAATTAATACTGCATTATTAAGATTTTTTTGGTTGATTGTTGTTGAAATAATTAAAGCAGAGCGATAATTCTCTCCCAAAATTCTTGCCACTCAAAAATGATTTTGGATTTTGAGTGTTGAAATAATAAGAATTTTTTTTCAATCTTTTTTTTTCCACAATTGGGTATACAAATCTAGTCATGGATCATATAATTGGAGGCAAATTCAAAATGGGTCGGAAGATCGGTGGTGGATCCTTTGGCGAGCTATTTCTTGGTTAGCTCTTTTCTCTTCATGTGTTAACTATGCACATGTGCATACGATGCTTGCAATTTTCTTTTGATTTTTCTTTTGATATAAATAATGTTGGTTTGTGGCATAATTGATACAGGGGTTAATGTACAGAATGGGGAGGAAGTTGGTATAAAGCTGGTATGAGGCTTATCTTAAATTTTGTTGAAATTTCAAGTTGATTTTTTATTGGTTAATGCTTTCTTGTGTTGGAATGTATTGGCCATTGGAGGCAAAGGAAAATTTCTTAGCAATAAAAATAAAATTTAGGGCCAAGTATTCTCTATCTGTGGCTTTTAAGTGGTCTTGGCTTATGCAATGTGCTTTGAGTTGGCAAATTTTTTGGGTTTTTTTTTTAATTTGTTTTATCTGCTTTGCCATTAGCACATTGCTGCAACTTGAAAGTGATGTCTTAAGCTCCTACTTTCTCAGATGTTAACCGGGGAACTATTGAATGTATTGTGACCTATTATTTAGACAATACTGTAGCAGGCAAAGAATTCTTGGCTAGAGATAAGAAATGCCCATCATGATTTGTTTGAAAAGATTCGAGTGCAAAACCTTAAGTCCAGAGAAGTGAGGCCCTTAAAATATAATGTTATCTGTCATATAACTTATGACAGCACTTATGAGTAGATGTTAGATGGATAGCTAGCGTGGTTAAAATTGTTCATCAATTTGTTTGAAAATTAATTTATAGTGAAGTAAGAAGTTGAGGCAGCATCTCAAACTTAATGTCTTCCATTATAGCTAGATTAGTGTAATATTAGACTGCCTTACCCTGTGACAGGGACCTATATCATACTGGGATTGTGGCTGCTCCCACT